>NC_041382.1:568427767-568509703 GCF_002162155.2 Triticum dicoccoides | reverse complement strand
GGGGGAATGGGTGGACCGGCTAGGGTTTCTCCCCTGGTGGGGAGTTATGGAGGGGAGGGGTGGGCCGGCTGGGCCTAGGGGTTGGCCCAGTTGGGCCACGGCCCAGAGGGGGGGTTTCTCCTTTTTTTCTGTTTTAGTTTTGATTCCTTTTCTTATTTTCTCTTCTGTTTTAATTCAATTTAAAATATTTATGTATTTTATAAAACTGTGCCTTCTACACCATAATTATCTATGTAATATTTAGTACAATCCGAACGTTTTTATTTTAATTTTTGAAAACTTTTATTATTGACATTAATTTGAATTTGAATTTTGAAACGGTTTCGAATCATCGCAAGGTTAACAACAGTAATCGTGGTGACGTGGCACCATTAGCCCGGGATTACTGTAGCTTAATTATCCGGGCGTCACATATCTCCAGTTCGAGACCAATTCAAAGGGGTGCGGCACTTTCAGCCATACAAAGCCTCATATGGTGACATCTTTAGACTGGTCTGGAAGCTGTTGTTGTATGAGAACTCGGCATACGACAGACAGTCTTCCCATTTAGATCCTTGGGCCAAAGCACAGGCTCGTAGCATATCTTCGAGTATTTGATTTACCTGCTCAGTCTGTCCATCAGTTTGAGGATGATAAGCGGTACTATATTTTAGTGCTGTCCCCAAGGCTTGATGGAGATGTGACCAGAAAGCGGAGGTAAAAAGTGACCCCCGGTTAAAAGTGATTGTTCTGCGTACTCCATGCAGACTAACTATCCTGGATACATACAGTTGTGCAAGTTGATCTGCTCGATATGTGGTTCTGGTCGGGATAAAGTGAGCTACCTTGGTTAAGGTGTCCACTATGACCCATATCGCATCATTGCCTCGCTGAGTCTTAGGTAGCTCTGTGAAAAAATCCATGCAGACCTCATCCCATTTCCATTGTGAAACTGGTAGCGTTGGAGAAGTCCAGCTGGCTTCTGATGCTCTGCCTTCACCTTGTTGCATGTGTCGAAACAGGCCACAAAACAGGCAATGTCTTTCTTCATTCCATCCCACCAGAATATTTGTCGAAGGTCTTCATACATTTTAGTACCTCCAGGGTGAATAGAATACGAAGATCCGTGTGCCTCCGATAGGATTTTTCTCTTTAAATCCGCCTAACTGGGTACACAAATCCTTCCACGGAATCGGAGAGTACCAAGTTGATCCTTTGAAAAAATTGAAGTCTGTCCTGCTATCATACGCTTGACACGTTTCTGTAGGATGGTGTCAGCTGGCTGGGCCTTGTGGATCTCTTCCTCAAGTGTAGGTGCAATTTCCAAAATATTAGCAAGACCAGCATCAACTATGACCAGGTTGAGCTGAGCAATCTCCTCTTGAAGTTCAGGAGACAAGGATTTTAGTATGACATTCAGGCTGACAGGCTTTCGACTGAGTGCATCGACAACCATGTTGGCCTTACCCGGGTGGTAATTTATTCCAAGACCATAATCCTTGACTAACTCAAGCCACCTTTGTTGATGGAGATTTAAATCTGGCTGAGTAAATATATACTTGAGACTTTTGTGGTCGGTAAATATTTGGCACCTCTTCCCGATGAGGTAGTGTCTCCAAATTTTTAGAGCATGAACCACCGCGGCCAATTCCAGATCATGAGTAGGATAATTTCCCTCGTGGGGTCATAGCTGTCGTGAGGCATAGGCTACCACCTTGCCGTCTTGCGTAAGTACACATCCAAGTCCTTGTCTGGAGGTGTCGCAGTACACATCAAAGCTGCGGTAGATATCTGGAAGAGTCAACACAGGTGCAGTCGTCAGCTGTGTCTTTAGCTCATTGAAACTTTTCTCACAGTCCTCAGTCCATTCAAACTTCTTATCCTTCTTGAGCAGCTCCGTAATGGGTTTGGTAATCTTGGAAAACCCTTCAATGAAACGACAGTAATATCTGGCTAATCCAAGAAAACTCGGGATCTGTGATACAGTTGAGGGCGGCAACCAATCAAGCACATCCTTTACTTTGCCCGGGTCCATGGCTATACCTTCAACGGATAGCACATGCCCGAGAAATCCAACTTGCTTGAGCCAAAACTCGCATTTACTGAATTTGGCGTATAGCTGATGGACGCGGAGTCGTCGTAGCACTGCTCGGAGGTGTTATTTGTGATCTTCTTCACTTTTTGAGTATATAAGTATGTCATTGATAAAGACTACCATGAATTTATCAAGGAAGTCCATGAATACTTTGTTCATCATATGCATGAAGAAGGCAGGGGCATTGGTGAGACCAAAGGACATAACTATATATTCATAAAGACCGTACCGAGTAGTGAATGCGGTCTTAGGAATATCTTCCTTTTTAATCTTGAGTTGATGATATCCTGTCCTTAAATCAATCTTGGAGAATACATTGGCCCCACTGAGCTGATCAAACAAGTCATCAATCCGGGGCAGTGGATATTTATTTTTGATGGTGTCATCATTCAGTTGATGGCAATCCACACACATGCGGAGGCTGCCATCCTTCTTATCCACGAAGATAGCAGGTGATCCCCATGGTGAAGAGCTGGGACGGATATATCCTTTCTGGAGCATTCCATCAAGCTGTTTCTTTAGCTCCACTAATTCCGATGAGGGCATCCGGTAATACTTCTTGTATAACGGTGCGGTTTCGGGCACAAGATCTATTGCAAACTCAAGCTCTCGATCGGGTGGCATGCCTAGCAGTTCTTATGGAAACACATCAGGAAACTCACTAACCACAGGAATTAATTCCAACTCACTAACCCTAGCGGTGAAAACCATTTCTTTCTTGGGTATGCTTCTGCGAGCATAGAATTTGGTAGTCTGTCCCTCTTAACTAGTCAAAGTGACTTCTCAGGTCACGCAGTTTATGCATACTTGATATTGGGTCAACCAATTCATACCCAAGATAACATCCAACTTTACAGACTCAATGGTTATCAAGGAAGATGGAAAACAGGCTTCGTTGATATTGATTTCCAGATTATGGCAGACCAGATTGCTCCTGATTAAGGATCCTGGGGTTTGTACCAGCATATTCTTGCCCAACAACGAACAAGGAAATTTGTTTTGGGCATCAAAACTCCGCGAAATAAAAGAGTGGGAAGCCCCAGAGTCAAATAAAATTACGGTAGGTATGTTATTAACCGAAAACATGCCAATGACGACTTCGGGGTTCTCTTGGGCTTCATTTGCGGAGGTGATGAATGTGCCCAGTGATGTTTTGCTAGGTAGATCATGACTCCATAAAGTTGACTTGTGGCCTGATTAGGGCACTTGCCTTGCTGTTCTTGGGACACTGTCTGGTATAATGTCCGGTTTGCCCACAACTGAAGCAATAATTGTTGCGCTAGTACTCCTCTCGCACCGGGTTGGTCATGACATTCTTGACTTGTGTGGTGGTCTTGTTAACATTCTGTTGCCAATTGGGCTTGTATTCCACCTGAGTATGCTGCCAGGTACGAGCCTTTTGCACTGGCTGCCCTTCCTTCCTTGGCTCAAACTTGCGCTTGTGATCGTTATTGGCAGGCCTATTGTTTGATACGAGCTTGTGCTCCCTTTCAGCAATGAAAGCCTTGTTTACCAGATTTTGGAAATCTGGGAAATCAAACATACTGAGGGTACATCGGAGTTGCGGGTTTAATCCCCCACGAAATCTGTCAATCTTTCTCTCTTCGGTGGCCATGTCATAAAGGGGGTGACGGGCCAAATGATTGAACTTTTGCAAATATTCACCCACAGACTGATTTCCTTGAAGGAGCGCGAGAAATTCACGTTGCTCAACCTTCATAATTCCAGTAGGAATATGATATTTCCGGTACCGATCCTTGAATTTTGCCCAGGTGATTTCTTCATCAGCAGGCCACATGGCTTTTGCGTTTTCCCACCATATGGCAGCAGTGCCTTCAAGATAATGGGTTGCAAATGGAACTTTATCATCTTCTTCAGTACGAGCAATCTTGAGTTTCCTCTCAATGGTTCGCAACCAGTCGTCTGCATCCAAGGGATCAATAACCTGACTGAAACTGGGAGGCTTGGTTCTCTGAAAATCGGACAGCTTGGAGTGATGACCGTTCTGACTTCCATTTTGTCCAACCACAGCTTGCACACTCCTTAATATTTCAATCAGATCGTTATTCCTTCTTTCCTCAAACATACGCAGAATTTACTCGGTGGAGGGTGGATTTGGCGGTGGAGGCGGTGGTGGGACGTACAGCTCAGGGGAGTGTCCTGCCTGTCGTGCGAAACGACGAACAGGAGTATCCTCATGAGCGTCGCTACTGCTGCCTCCCCGCGTCATCCTATTGTGGATTTTTCCCAAGACAACGCAACCGAGATGAGAAACATCCAAAAATAAATTGGGGAAAAGCCAGCAACAAATCCTGAGAGAAAACGAAATAATGAAGAAAAATACGACGAATAAAATAGAGTTCCAACATAATTATACATAGACTCATACATGAAAGATAAACATCATGCCAGGTTCAACTACTCTCGTACAGGAAACGGAACACCATGACTACATCCGTACATCGTCCTGACAACTGCGGATACTCAGAAGCTCTACTGCTCTGCTGGTGCTGCGGGGTCCTCTCCTGAAGCGGACTCGGATCCTGACATGACGAGGTTAACTGAAACCTCCGGGTTAAAGGTAACACGATGACGCTGCCTCAAGGGCCTCCCTCTGGGGCAGGTGCAAGGTGAAGCATCGGGGCTATAGGAGTAGTGGGAAGTGAAACCCACTCGACAGGAGCACTGAGAGGACTCACGGTCGAGGTGTCCGAGCTACTCGGAGGAGTAACCGGTGAAATAGGGGAACTAGAACTGGCTGGAATATAAGGAGTAAATCCCATAGAGGATGGAGCAGTGACAAATCTAGTAGAGGCTAAAGCAGTACGAGCATGAGTCAGCCCTCGAGCCAGCTCGTGGATCATAAGATAGATAGCAGTGATATAACGGGAAAGGTGGCTAGCAACACTATCAGACTCTGGATCAATGATAGGGAAACAGACACGACATTGTCGTGTAGAGACGGATAGTAGTAGAAACCTGGGTGGTTCTGCAGCCGTGCCTCGTTATAACAAAGCTCGACAAGGACCTCGAATGCAACAAACTGGACAGCCTGAGAAGTGGTAGAAGCAAAACCGCTTCAGGAGGTACGAGTGTAAGTGCTGGAATCGGAACTAGTGCATAGAGTAACCACTCTGTGATACTCATACACTGAGTCTGCTAGATGCTCCCGGTACACAAGATAGATTGGGTCGTCACCGAGGGGGTACAGCCGATGCCACACGTTACGAAGGAGATGCAATGATGTGTATGACATTAGCTGCAACTGGCACGGATACGAGACTGGAGCCATCTACACTCACAATAATTAGCAGGTTAGCATAAAAATACAACGAGTGCATACAATGCAACAACCAGCTACAAATGCTACCGACACTCAACTTAAACTTGTAACTAACGTCCGGTTAACACGTCGTAGTCTCGCGTGGCCTACAGTTAGCGCGGCTTTGATACCAAGCGTTGTGGCACCCCGACTCAGAGCAACCGGTTTACCATGCATTGCCAGCCCAGAGACCATGTCTTCTGGCAACACACAACATCTTGATACAGAAAACAGCCGCTTTATTGATGCTAGCGGATCATAGTTTATATTACAACAGTGGCGAGGCCAAGCGGCACACACGGTGTGGCTGAACAATATGTACATTATTTAGTGAACATAAAGGGGCCTCGATCAGAACAACTACGTGGTAGCGGAACAACGTCGTAGCGGAACTCCATAGCACAGGGACACCGATGTGGACATGATCTAGACTCGGACAACACTCCTTTCTAACGAGACTTTCCTGAAAGCTGGCATGACATGCCAGGTCAGTACATTGAATGTACTTGCAAGCTCACAACAAACATAAACATAATGACAAACAATATCATGATACTTAACCAATTAGCAATGCAACAACATATCATACATGCTGTGATCATGAGCTCATGATAAAATTTCCCTCGGACTTGCTTACCAACGGTGATCTTTCCAGCGATCACAACCATGACCAACACTTGGTCTCAAATGGTGATCTTTCCGCTGATCACAACCATGACCCACACTTGGTCTCAAATGATGATCTTTCCGGCGATCACAACCATGACCAACACTTGGCCTCCAACATCAAGATGGTTTACCCACCATCATCTTCTCAACAGTGCGACGTTCATAACTTAGTGTGCAAAATTAATTTAAACATTGACCCATGGTGTAACCTACTTTCGAGCGTGTCCGTAACCGTGGACTCGACTATCGATAGATTTAATACACTCTGCAGAGGTAGCGCGATGTACCCACACCATGGAACCCATGGCCTCGCACTCCCATTCGGGTGGACCAACGGCATTCCGATGAAACCCCTCCATTGCCATGACACTCTCTCGGCCACTACGACTCACTCCCCACTAAGCTAGTCCTGGGTGGCCCCGTGTCTACCAAAGACACCAACGGACACCGTCGTGGCAAAACATAAACGGTCCCAAACAGGGACAAGGTACCATAACATCAACAACGGGCACACAAGGTTATGTCTGCTTACCGAGCCAGGGTACCGCACGCCCATAACCTTCCCTCATTGGAGGCACCGACCAGAGGAATGACAATGGACCGAATAAAGGCCTTCCCATAAAGGCAAATGTGGTTGCACTGGGAAAAACTCGATTCAGTGGCACCATGACCCGGTCTACGATATATTCAAGTTGAGTTATTATCAGGTTCAACTTAAAGTGAATGTAACCGGTGTCATAATATGCCATGAAATGCAGTACTAACATGTGCATCATATCTCAACGGAAATAACTGGGTCAACTATATCCACACTAAGCATAATCATCAACAACTCATAACACTTCCCTGGTTATGATTAATCCTCACTTTAAACAGAATCTTTACTAGCAAATTTATCATTTTTCTCATCCAAGAAATACTCAAAATAATTACTTATATCCATAACCATATTACTTCTTCATAACAATTATTACTTCTAGTTACTTAACCAACTTAGTTAGCTTCAAACTTTCTGTAAACTAAGCATATCAACTTAAACAAGCAACCAATCAGAATATAAATAATATACTAGTGATTTAAATGCATGGATTACATCATTAATTCAAGTTGAAAAATCACAAATATTGTAATGGCACCATGATAATGTTGATGTGGCTTGCCTTAGTGCAGATGAGGTTCACAATCCTGCTCGTGATCCTCAAGACAAGCTTCACTTTCTGAAAACAATTATAAACACCAAAAGAATCATCAAGAACCCTTCTGAAATTCTCCAGAGAATCTAGATAGCAGAGAAAAATCTCATTTTTGGTGAGCTGCTAGATTTCTTCATAAAGAACACAATGCAAAAAGAATCAATTCATTTGGACTTATGGTTAAAAAGTTTTGGCTGTTTGAAGCTCTCCGGATAGAATTAAATTTTATTTTAAATAAACAGAACTGAGGAGAGTGATGTCGAAGGAGTAAACCTCGCGGGCGCCACCACTCGTACCGCTTCACGCGCGTACAGAGTGGCTGACTAGCGAGCCTTGCTAGTCAGGTGAGAGGGAGGGGGAGAGGAAAACAGAGGACTGTGCGGCTTCACCGGAGCACACGCCGGCGAGGAGGGCTTCTTGGCCCGAACTAGAGGAAGGGATTGAAAGAGGAGACGGAGGCGCACCTGCCCGTACCCATAGGTTAGCTAGGGGTGGTCGGACGGCGTCGTAAACGACCTCTCTAGCGGCGACAGGAAGCAAAGGTCCCCGGAGTTGAAGATGACGGCGACTAGAGGCGACACCAGGGGCTCCAACCGAGCGGAACGGCACCACCGAGGCACGGCGGAGGCCCTGGATGGGTGGCCCGAGCCTGGGAGGGGCTGGAGCTGCGGAGACGACCTGAGGGGATCGCCGGCGAGCTCGAGCTCGGGGATGGCGGCCCGCGGCCTGCTCGGCCGGCTACGGCTTTCTACGTGATCGTGGAGTGTGTGTGAGGAGTGGATGGTGCTCGAGGAGGCCGAGGAGGGCTCTATTTATAGCCGAGCGACGAGGGGGGTTCGGGCTCCGCCGGAGGACACCTGGACACGGCGCCCGGCGACGAACGGCGTCAGTGAGCGAGGGGGAAGGCGACGCATCTCATGCAGGAATTGTGGGCGAGCGAAGACGAGCACATAGGCGAGAGGGTGGCGACGAACACAGTGCGTAGCGCACTGTTGTGTTGGCCGGACCGCACTCATGATCGTTGCGGCGAGCTCCGGCGTCGGCGAGCGCCAGGAGGGAGTTAAGAGGGTCGGGACGATGATCGTGGCGAAGTTTGGCAAGGTTTGGCAGTCGGGGAAGCAAGCACGCGCGCAACAGAACACTCGGCGGCACTCAGGACGCGGCGGCATGTAGGTTGGCATCGTGCACACGCGTGGTCATGGCGTGAACTCTGACCTCAGGCCAACCTAAGCCCAAATTCAAGCCTGGCGTGTAGTTTGTGGTAGATTGAGAGGTAACAACGCTTTGGTTTGAGCTCAGACGCAGTAGAATGGATTTCAACTCACTGGTAAGTTTCTGGTCAGTAACTTTGAGAGCTTACTGTGGTCAAACTACTGAGAGTTGGGAGCTGGGCTTTGGAGGTTAGCAATCATCTACTAAGGTGATGATGCACAAGAAAAATCTTCCACAAAAGAGCAAGTAAAATGGTAGTTGCTGCAGAAACCCCCATTTCTGTCCAAAACAGAAAATATTTTCTGTATCAAAAATATTCCAAAAAGTGATGAAATATTTTTGCTCAGGAAAGTGCCCTAGGGTTCAAAGAATATTTGGGAATATTCTCAGATTTTTTTGGGCAAGAAAAATTGGGGTTCCTTTGGAGCACATTGAGCTAGCTAGGGTTTTAGAGAGGGAAATGAATATTTTCCTTTAAGAAAAATATTCAAAAATATTATTTTGAGGTGAACCAGAGAGGAAATGATAGTTAGAGAGGGAAATGAGACACTTGGGTGAAAGTCAAGGGGTACCCAAGTGTTTAAGTCCATCTGGAAAGATTCAAAACTTCAAATTTCAAAACCAAACCAACTGAAAATCAGGCAAAGAGAAAAGGGCAAAAACCTGGCTGTCACAGTGCCGATAAAAGACGGACATGAGGGCATCATGATCATTCTTAGAACAACAAACAACATATATATATATTGCCATATGATTTCTTATGCTAAAGTAACAAGCTATTCACAGTGTGAAGTATGAATCAGAAACTTCATTGAAAACTAACAAACTATAATCTCAGTCATTGAAGCAATTGTAATTTATCATAACATCGGAAAGAGTCAATATAAGAGCTTTTCAGGAAGTCCACATACTCAACTAGCATTTAGTCTTTCACAATTGCTAACACTCACGCAATACTTATGAGTATGAAGCTTTAATCGGACATAGAGAAAGATAGGGGCTTATAGTTTTGCCTACCAACCTTTTACCTCAAGGGTAATGTCAACAATAATAGTTTATGAAAACCCACATCCAATTAGCTATATATATCAGGATCTTTCCAACACACAATGCTTGCCAAAGGATAAAATGTAAAAAGGAAAGGTGAAGATCACCATGACTCTTGTATAAAGTATAGGACAAAAATAAAAGATAGGCCCTTCACAGAGGGAAGCAGAGGTTGTCATGTGTATTTATGATTGGATGCACGAAATCTTAATGCAAAAGAACGTCACTTTATATTGCCACTTGTGATATGGACCTTTATTATGCAGTCCGTCGCTTTTATTTCTTCCACATCACAAGATTGTATAAGGCTTATTTTCTCCACACTAATAGATCATAAATATTTAGAGAGCAATTTTTATTGCTTGCAACAATGACAACTTACTTGAAGGATCTTACTCAATCCATAGGTAGATATGGTGGACTCTCATGGCAAAATTGGGTTTAAGGATATTTGGGAGCACAAGTAGTATCTCTACTTAGTGCGAAGAATTTGGCTAGCATGAGGGGTAAAGGCAAGCTCAACATGTTGGATGATCCAGTACAATATAATTTATTTCGGATGTGAGAAAACATAACCCATTACATTGTCTTCCTTGTCCAACATCAACCTTTTAGCATGTCATATTTTAATGAGTGCTCACAATCATAAAAGATGTCCAAGATAGTATATTTATATTTGAAAACCTCTCTTTATTTATTACTTCCTATTAATTGCAACGATGACTAAAACTATGTTTGTCAACTCTCAACAACTTTTATTCATCATACTCCCTATATGTGAAGTCATTACTCTCCATAAGATAAATATGATCTCTTTATTTCTTTTTATTCTTTCTCTTTTTTCTCAAGATCATAGCAAGATAACCAAGCCCTTGACTCAAAACTAATCTTTATTATATATAGCTCACGGACTCGATTACATAAAAGAATCATAAGCAAAAGTCAAAACTAGATCATACTAAATTTTATTCTACTAGATCAAGATATAACCAAAAGGATCGAACTAAGAAAAACGGTAAAGATAGAAGTGTGATGGTGATGTGATACCGGGGCATCTCCCCCAAGCTTGGCAATTTCCATGGGGAGTGCCCATACCCATGTATTTATGTCTCTTTCTTTGAAGGTGGTGATGAAGGGATTGTTGATGATGTAGGCTTATCGTCCAACATCGAGCGTAGGAGGTGCTCCAACTCATGAATAATGCCCTTGAATGCGGTGATATGTTCAACAGAATATTTTCATGAGTTAGATACTTGTTCTGCACTCAAACTATTTCAATCATCTTGAAAGCTTCAATTTCAGTAGGGGCAAGAAGATTGTAATGAGGTTGAAGAATGTCTTCTTCTGCTGCCGGAGTTTGTCCTCCGTGGCCTTCTTGATCCTATCATCCTTGTTGATCTCCCCGGGTTCTTCTCTCTTCAGCTCTGTCTTCATTAGCCAAGCATCATCGCCCTCATTGTTGGAGGAGGGGGATGACATGATGCCTGGCCTTGACAACTCTGGCAGAAAATAGCTCGAAACAAAAGCAGAGGATATTTGCATGGTACGGTGCTCAAAACCTTCGGGAGATTATATAATGAATTTTTACCGACCAAAAGAAGTATCGTGCAAGAAAACGGAGTCCGGAAGGCACACGAGGTGCCCACGAGGCAGGGGGCACCCTCCACCCTCGTGGATGCCTCGTGTCCTTTTCAGACTACTTATTAATTTCCTATTTTTCTTAAATATTCCAAAACAGAGAAAAATTGCTATTAGAACTGTTTTGGAGTCGGTTTACTTACCGTACCACATACCTATTCCTTTTCGGAGTCTGAAACATTTTGGAAAGTGTCCCTTATGTATTCCTCTGGGGTTATGGTTTCAATAGCATTAGTTTCAACATTTATAGGATTACCTGAGATATAATGTTTGATTCTTTGACCGTTCACCACCTTCGGATTTGTGCCTTCAAAGTTGTTGATTTTTATGGCCCCGGAATGATAGACATCCTCGATAACGTAAGGACCTTCCCATTTAGAGAGGATTTTTCCTGCAAAAAATCTTAAATGAGAGTTGTATAGCAAAACATAATCACCTACATTAAACTCACGCTTTTGTATCCTTTTGTCATGCCATCTTTTAACTTTTTCTTTAAATAGTTTGGCATTCTCATAGGCTTGGGTTCTCCACTCATCAAGTGAGCTAATGTCAAATAGTCTCTTCTCACCGGCAAGTTTCAGGTCATAATTGAGCTCTTTAATGGCCCAATATGCCTTATGTTCTAGTTCGAGAGGTAAGTGACATGCTTTTCCATAAACCATTTTATATGGAGACATACCCATAGGATTTTTATATGCAATTCTATAGGGTCATAATGCATCATCAAGTTTCTTGGACCAATTCTTTCTAGATCTATTAACGATCTTTTGCAAAATTAATTTGAGCTCTCTATTACTCAGTTCTACTTGACCACTAGATTGTGGATGGTATGGTGATGCAATTCTATGATTAACATCATACTTAGCAAGCATTTTACGAAAAGCACCATGAATAAAATGTGAACCACCAGCAGTCATTAAGTATCTAGAGACTCCAAACCTCGGAAAAATAAATTCTTTAAGCATCTTAATAGAGGTGTTATGATCAGCACTACTAGTTGGAATAGCTTCTACCCACTTAGTAACGTAATCAACAACAACTAAAATATGTGTATACTCATTAGAGGAAGGAAATGGTCCCATATAATCAAAGCCCCAAACGTCAAATGGTTCAATAACAAGTGAATAATTCATAGGCATTTCTTGACGTATACTAATATTACCAATTATTTGACATTCATCACAAGACAAGACAAACTTACGGACATCCTTGAAGAGAGTAGGCCCATAAAAACCGGATTGCAATACCTTATGTGCAGTTCTATCTCCAGCATGGTGTCCTCCATAAGTCTCGGAGTGACACTTGTGTAGGATCTGTTCCTGTTCATGCTCAGGTAAACAACGTCTAATAACACCATCTACTCCTTTTTTATAAAGGTGTGGGTCATCCCAAAAGTAATGTCTTAAATCATAGAAAACCTTTTTATTTTGCTGATAGGTGAAACTAGGTGGTATAAATTTAGCAACAATGTAATTAGCATAATAAGCATACCATGGAGCAGTATGAGAAGCATTTATGACAGCTAATTGTTCATCAGGAAAGCTATCATCAATAGGTAGTGGGTCATCAAGAACATTCTCTAACCTAGATAAGTTGTCTGAAACGGGGTTCTCAGCTCCCTTTCTATCAATAATATGTAAATCAAATTCTTGTAGTAGGATAACCCATCTAATAAGTATAGGTTTAGCATCTTTATTTTCCATAAGATATTTAATAGCAGCATGATCGGTGTGAACAGTTACTTTAGAGTCAACAATGTAAGGTCTGAACTTATCACAAGCAAACACAACTGCTAAAAATTCTTTTTCAGTAGTAGCATAATTTCTCTAGGCATTGTCTAGAGTTTTACTAGCATATTGGATAACATTTAATTTCTTATCAACTCTTTGTCCTAGAACAACACCTACAGCATAATCACTAGCATCACACATAATTTCAAAGGGTAAATTCCAATCAGGAGGCTGAACAATAGGTGTAGAAATCAAGGCTTTCTTAAGTATTTCAAATGCTTCTACACAATCATCATCAAAGACAAAAGGAACATCTTTTTGTAAAAGATTAGTCAGAGGCCTAGAAAATTTTGAGAAGTCTTTAATGAACCTCCTATAAAAACCGGCATGACCAAGGAAACTTCTTATACCTTTAATGTCCTTAGGACATGACATCTTTTCAATAGCATCAACTTTAGCTTTATCAACTTCAATACCTCTTTCAGAAATTTTATGTCGCAAGACAATACCTTCATTAACCATAAAGTGGCACTTTTCCCAGTTCAAGACAAGATTGGTTTCTTCACATCTCTGCAAAACTTGATCAAGGTTGCTTAAGCAATCATCAAAAGAAGTTCCATAGATGGAAAAATCATCCATGAAAACCTCAACAATATTTTCAAAAAAGTCAGAGAATATAGCAGTCATACATCTTTGAAAGGTAGCGGGTGCATTACATAAACCAAAAGGCATGTGTCTATAAGAAAAGGTACCAAAAGGGCAAGTAAAGGTGGCCTTTTCTTGATCCTCTTTTGACACAGGTATTTAAGAGAAACCAGAATAACCGTCTAGAAAGCAAAAATGTGTATGTTTGGATAATCTTTCTAGCATTTGATCAATAAAAGGATAAGGGTAATGATCCTTTTTAGTAGCTTTATTTAGTTTGCAGAAAAAAATACCATTCTATAACATGTAACAATTCTTTCTGGGATCAATTCATCTTTATCATTAGGAACAACAGTAATACCTCCCTTCTTAGGGACACAATGGACAGGACTTACCCACTCACTGTCAACAATGGGATAAATTATACCTACCTCCAAAAGCTTTATCATTTCTTTTCTTACCACTTATTTCATCTTGGGATTTAACCGTCGTTGGTGATCAACACGTCTTTCTCCAATTTTATTTTGTGCTGGCATAGAGTGGGACTAATTCCCTTAAGATCATCAAGAGTATATCCAATAGCAGCACGGTGCTTCTTTAGAGTTTTCAATAATTTCTCTTCTTCTTGCTCTAAAAGGTTAACACTAATAATAACAGGATATATCTTCTTTTCATCAAGATAAGCATATTTAAGAGTATCAGGTAATGGTTTAAGCTCAAACACGGGATCACCCTTGGGTGGAGGAGGATCCCCTAGAATTTCGACAGGCAAGTTGTGTTTCAAAATTGGTCCCTGTTTAAAGAATACTTCATCTATTTCCCTTCTTTCATTCATAAACATATCATTTTCATGGTCTAGCAAATATTGTTCTAAAGAATCATTAGGAGGCACGAAAATAGAAGCAAGACCAATAATTTCATCTTTACTAGGCAATTCTTTATCATGGGGTTGTCTACGAAATTTAGCAAAATTAAAATCATGAGACATATCCCACACAAGACTTCAACATCACTAACAATCCCAACCGGTGAGATAGTATATCTATTAGCCAGCTTAATAGTAACATTAATATCTTCTATCTCAGTAGGTGCAATATCATGCATAATTTCTTCATATAAGGTATAAGGTATTGCACTGACACTAGAACCCATATCACATAAACCATGATAACCGTGATCTCCTATTTTAACAGAAACAATAGGCATGCCAACAACAGGTCTATGTTTATCTTTAGTATCGGGTTTAGCAATTCTAGCAGCTTCATCACAGAAGTAAATAACATGCCCATCAATATTATCAACCAAGAGATATTTAACCATAGCAATACTAGGTTCAACTTTAATTTTCTCAGAGGGTTTGGGTGTTCTAATATTACTTTTGTTGACCAAAGTTGAAGCTTTAGCATGATCCTTTATTCTAACAGGGAAAGGTGGTTTCTCAATATAAGCGGTAGGAACAATAGGATCAACATTATAAGTGATAGTCCTTTCTTCAACTTTAATAGGTTCAACTACTTTTACTTCAATGGGAGGATGATATTTAAACCACTTCTCCTTAGGGAGATCAACATGAGTAGCAAAGGATTCATAGAAAGAAGCTAGTATCTCAGAGTCAAGTCCATATTTAGTGCTAAATTCATGAAAAGCATCGGTATCCATAAAAGATTTAACACAATCAAACTTAGGTGTTATACCTGACTCCTTACCTTTGTCGAGTTCCCAATCTTTAGAGTTGCGTTTAATTCTTTCCAATAAATCCCATCTGAATTCAATAGTCTTCACCATAAAAGAACCAGTGCAAGAAGTATCGAGCATGGAGCGATTATTGAGAGAAAGCCGAGCATAAAACTTTTGAATAATATTTTCTCTTGAGAGCTCATGATTGGGGCAGGAATATAAAATTTCCTTAAGCCTCCCCAAGCTTGAGCGATGCTTTCTCCTTCGTGAGGACAAAAATTATATATATAATTACAATCATGATGAACCAGATGCAGAGGATAAAACTTCTGATGAAATTCCAATTTCAAATGGCTGTAGTTCCATGATCCAATATCATCGCATAGCCTAAACCATGTCAATGCCTTTCCCTTCAAATATAAAGGGAAGACCTTCTTCTTGATAACATCCTCAAGCATACCTGCAAGCTTAAATAATCCACAAACTTCATCCAGATAGATTAGGTGGAAATTGGGATGCAATGTTCCATCTCCTGTAAAAGGATTAGCTAGCAGTTTCTCTATCATACCCGAAGGAATTTCAAAGTAAACATTTTCAGTAGGTTTAGTAGGTTGAGGAGCAACTCTTTGCTCTACTGGTCGGGGTGAAGATACCCCGATTAAGCCCCTCAAAGGACTACTTTCCATAGTAACAAATGACAGTAAATTTCAGCACACTATATAAATTTTTCCTTACCAAATTCCACCTACCAAAGGCGCTTCACTCCCCCAGAAACGGTGCCGGAAAAGTGTCTTAATGACCCACAAGTATAGGGGATCTATCATAGTCCTTTCGATAAGTAAGAGTGTCGAACCCAACGAGGAGCAGAAGGAAATGACAAGCGGTTTTCAGTAAGGTATTCTCTGCAAACACTGAAATTATCGATGACAAATAGTTTTGTGATAAGGTAATTTGTAACGGGTAACAAGTAAAAAAAGTAAACAAGGTGCATCAAGGTGGCCCAATCCTTTTTGTAGCAAAGGACAAGCATGGACAAACTCTTATATAAAGGAAAGCGCTCCCGAGGACACATGGGAATTATCGTCAAGCTAGTTTTCATCACGCTCATATGATTCGCGTTCGTTACTTTGATAATTTGATATGTGGGTGGGCCAGTGCTTGGGTACTTCCCTTCCTTGGACAAGCATCCCACTTATGATTAACCCCTCTTGCAAGCATCCTCAACTACAAAAGAAGTATTAAGGTAAACCTAACCATAGCATGAAACATATGGATCCAACTCAACCCCTCATGAAGCAACACATATACTAGGGTTTAAGCTTTTGTCACTCTAGCAACCCATCATCTACTTATTACTTCCCAATGCCTTCCCCTAGGCCCAAACAATGGTGAAGTGTCATGTAGTCGACGTTCACATAACACCACTAGAGGAAAGACAACATACATCTCATCAAAATATCGAACGAATACCAAATTCACATGACTACTTATAGTAAGACTTCTCCCATGTCCTCAGGAACAAACATAACTACTCACAAATCATATTCATGTTCATAATCAGAGGGGTATTAATATGCATAAAGGATCTGAACATATGATCTTCCACCAAATAAACCAACTAGCATCAACTACAAGGAGTAATCAACACTACTAGCAACCCACAGGTACCAATCTGAGGTTTTGAGAGAAAGATTGGATACAAGAGATGAACTAGGGTTTGAGAGGAGATGGTGCTGGTGAAGATGTTGATGGAGATTGACCCCCTCCCGATGAGATGACGATGGTGGTGATGATTTCCCCCTCCCGGAGGGATGTTTCCCCGGCAGAACAGCTCCGCCGGAGCCCTAGATTTGTTTTGCCAGGTTCCGCCTCGAGACGGTGATGCTTCGTCCCGAAAGCTTCCTTCTGTTTTTTCCAGGGCAAAAAGACTTCATATAGCAAAATATGGGCACCGAAGGCCTGCCAGGGGGGCCCACGAGACAGGGGGCGCGCCCAAGGGGTACGACGCGTCCCCCACCCTCGTGGATGGTGGGTGGCTCCCCTCTGGTGCTTTCTTCGCCCAATATTTTTTATATATTCCAAAGCTGACTTCCGTGGAGTTTCAGGACTTTTGGAATTGTGCAGAATAGGTGTCTAATATTTGCTCCTTCTCCAGCCCAGAATTCCAGTTGTCGGCATTCTCCCTCTTCGTGCAAACCTTGTAAAATAAGAGAGAAAAGGAATAAGTATTGTGACATAATGTGTAATAACAACCTAGAATGCAATAAATATCGATATAAAAGCATGATGCAAAATGGACATATCAACTCCCCCAAGCTTAGACCTCGCTTGTCCTTAAGCAAAAGCCGAGATCGAATAATATGTCCACATGTTTAGAAATAGAGGTGTCGATAAAATAAAATAAAATACGGACATGAGGGCAGCATGATCATTCTTAGAACATCAACATATATATATATTGTCATATGATCTCTTATGCTAAAGTAACAATTCAATCACAATTTCAAGTATGAATCATAAACTTCATTGAGAACCAACAAACTCTAATCTCAATCATTGACGCAATTGCAATTTGTCATAACATCAGAAAGAGTCAATAAGAGCTTTTCAGCAAGTCCACATACTCAACCATCATTTAGTCTTTCACAATTGCTAACACTCACGCGATATTTATGGTTATGAAGTTTTAATCGGACACAGAGAAAGATAGGCTTATAGTTTTGCCTCCCAACCTTTTACCTCAAGGGTAATGTCAACAATAATATTTCATGAAATCTCACATCCATTAGCTATATATATTAGGATCTTTCCAACACAATGTGCTTGCCAAAGGATAAAATGTAAAAAGGAAAGGTGAAGATCACCGTGACTCTTATATGAAGTATAAGACAAGAATAAAAGATAGGCCCTTCGCAGAGGGAAGCAGAGGTTGTCATGTGCTTTTATGGTTGGATGCACAAAATCTAAAGGCAAAAGAACGTCACTTTATATTGCCACTTGTGATATGGACCTTTATTATGCAGTCCATCGCTTTTATTTCTTCCACATCACAAGATCATATAAAGCTTATTTTCTCCGCACTAATAAATCACAAGATCCTATTGTGACATAATGTGTAATAACAGCCCATAATGCAATAAATATCGATATAAAAGCATGATGCAAAATGGACGTATCAACTCCCCCAAGCTTAGATCTCGCTTGTCCTCAAGCGAAAGCCAAGATCGAATAATATGTCCACATGTTTAGAAATAGAGGTGTCAATAAAATAAAATACGGACATGAGGGCATCATGATCATTCTATATATATATTGTCATATGATCTCTTATGCTAAAGTAACAATTCAATCACAATTTCAAGTATGAATCATAAACTTCATTGAGAACCAACAAACTCTAATCTCAGTCATTGACGCAATTGCAATTTGTCATAACATCAGAAAGAGTCAATAAGAGCTTTTCAGCAAGTCCACATACTCAACCATCATTTAGTCTTTCACAATTGCTAACACTCATGCGATATTTATGGTTATGAAGTTTTAATCGGACACAGAGAAAGATAGGGCTTATAGTTTTGCCTCCCAACCTTTTACCTCAAGGGTAATGTCAAAAATAATATTTCATGAAAACTCACATCCAATTAGCTATATATATCAGGATCTTTCCAACACATTGTGCTTGCCAAATGATAAAATGTAAAAAGGAAAGGTGAAGATCACCGTGACTCTTATATGAAGTATAAGACAAGAATAAAAGATTGGCCCTTCGCAGAGGGAAGCAGAGGTTGTCATGTGCTTTTATGGTTGGATGCACAAACTCTAAATGCAAAAGAACGTCACTTTATATTGCCACTTGTGATATGGACCTTTATTATGCAGTCCATCGCTTTTATTTCTTCCACATCACAAGATCGCATAAAGCTTATTTTCTCCGCACTAATAAATCACAAGATCATATTGTGACATAATGTGTAATAACAGCCCATAATGCAATAAATATCGATATAAAAGCATGATGCAAAATGGACGTATAAACTCCCCCAAGCTTAGACCTCGCTTGTCCTCAAGCGGAAGCCGATAACAAAAAATATGTCCACATGTTTAGAGATGGAGGTGTCGATAAAATAAAATACAGACATGAGGGCATCAAGATCATTCTTAGAACAACAACATATAATATATATATTGTCATATGATTTCTTATGCTAAAGTAACAATCTATTCCCAATGCGAAGTATGAATCAGAAACTTCATTGAAAACTAACAAACTATAATCTCAGTCATTGAAGCAATTGCAATTTATCATAACATCGGAAAGAGTAAATATAAGAGCTTTTCAGCAAGTCCACATACTCAACTATCATTTAGACTTTCACAATTGCTAACACTCACGCAATACTTATTAGTATGAAGCTTTAATCGGACACAGAGAAAGATAGGGTCTTATAGTTTTGCCTCCCAACCTTTTACCTCAAGGGTAATGTCAACAATAATAGTTTATGAAAACCCACATCCAATTAGCTATATATATCAGGATCTTTCCAACACACAGTGCTTGCCAAAGTATAAAATTTAAAGTGAAGATCACCATGACTCTTGTATAAAGTATAGGACAAAAATAAAAGATAGGCCCTTTGCTGAGGGAAGCAGAGGTTGTCATGTGTTTTTATGGTTGGATGCACGAAATCTTAATGCAAAAGAACGTCATTTTATATTGCCACTTGTGATATGGACCTTTATTATGCAGTCCGTTAATTTTATTTCTTCCACATCAGAAGATCGTATAAAGCTTATTTTCTCCACACTAGTAGATCATACATATTTAGAGAGCAATTTTTATTGCTTGCAACAATGAAAACTTACTTGAAGGATCTTACTCAATCCATAGGTAGATATGGTGGACTCTCATGGAAAAACTGGGTTTAAGGATATTTGGAAGCACAAGTAGTATATCTACTTGGTGCAAAGAATTTGGCTAGCATAAGGGGGAAAGGCAAGCTCAACATGTTGGATGATCCATGACAATATAATTTATTCGGATGTAAGAAAACATAACCCATTATGTTGTCTTCCTTGTCCAACATAAACCTTTTAGCATGTCATATTTTAATGAGTGCTCACAATCATAAAATATGTCCAAGATAGTATATTTATATGTGAAAACCTCTCTTTCTTTATTACTTCCTATTAATTGCAACGATGACTAAAACTATGTTTGTCAACTCTCAACAACTTTTATTCATCATACGCCCTATATGTGAAGTCATGACTCTCCATAAGATAAATATCATCTCTTTATTTCTTTTTATTCCTTCTCTTTTTTCTCAAGATCATAGCAAGATAACCGAGCCCTTGACTCAAAACTAATATTTATTATATATAGCTCACGGACTCGATTACATAGAAGGATCATAAAGCAAAACTCAAAACTAGATCATACTCGTATCTATGCTCCCACTCACTTTCTTGTAAATACAGGCTTCTCCAAAAGTCTCTATGATACCATATGCTTTGATCACACTATCAAAGTGTATATTCCAACTCCGAGAGGCTTGCACCAGTCCATAAATGGATCGCTGGAGCTTGCAGACTTTGTTAGCACCTTTCGGATCGACAAAACCTTGTAGTTACATCATATACAACTCTTCTTTAAGATATCCATTAAGGAATGCAGTTTTGACATCCATTTGCCAAATTTCATAATCATAAAATGTGGAAATTGCTAACATGATTCGGATAGACTTTAAGAATAGATACGAGTAAGAAACTCTCATCGTAGTCAACACCTTGAACTTGTCAAAAACCTTTTGCGACAATTCGAGCTTTGTAGATAGTAACACTACTATCAGCGTCCGTCTTCCTCTTGAAGATCCATTTAATCTCAATGGCTCGCCTATCATCGGGCAAGTCAATCAAAGTCCATACTTTGTTCTCATACATGGATCTCATCTCAGATTTCATGGCCTCAAGCCATTTTGCGGAATCTGGGCTCATCACCGCTTCCTCATAGTTCTTAGGTTCATCATGGTCAAGTAACATGACCTCCAGAACAGGATTACCATACCACTCTGGTGTGGATCATACTTTAGTTGACCTACAAGGTTCGGTAGTAACTTGATCTGAAGTTTCATGATCATCATCATTAGCGTCCTCATTGATTGGTGTAGGAATCACTGAAACTGATTTCTGTGACGAACTACTTTCCAATTCAGGAGAAGGTACAATTACCTCATCAAGTTCTACTTTCCTCCCACTCACTTCTTTCGGGAGAAACTCCTTCTCTAGAAAGGATCCATTCTTAGCAACGAATATCTTGCCTTCAGATCTGTGATAGAAGGTGTACCCAACAGTATCCTTTGGGTATCCTATGAAGACACATTTCTCCGATTTGGGTTCGAGCTTATCAGGTTGAAGCTTTTTCACAGAAGCATCGCAACCCCAAACTTTAAGAAACGACAGCTTAGGTTTCTTGCCAAACCACAATTCATATGGTGTCATCTCACCTGATTTAGATGGTGCCCTATTTAACGTGAATGCAGCCATCTCTAAAGCATAACCCCAAAATGATAGTGGTAAATTAGTAAGAGACATCATAGATCGCACCATATCCAATAAAGTATGGTTATGACGTTCGGACACACCATTACGTTGTGGTGTTCCAGGTGGCGTGAGTTGCGAAACTATTCCACATTGTTTCAAATGAAGACCAAACTCATAACTCAAATATTCACCTCCACGATCAGATCGTAGAATCTTTATTTTCTTGTTATGAAGATTTTCCACTTCACTCTGAAATTCTTTGAACTTTTCAAATGTTTTAGACTTATGTTTCATCAAGTAGATATACCCATATCTGCTCAAATCATATGTGAAGGTCAGAAAATAACGATACCCGCCATGATCCTCAACACTCATCGGACCGCATACATTAGTATGTATTATTTCCAATAAGTCAGTTGCTCGCTCCATTGTTGCAGAGAACGGAGTCTTAGTCATCTTGCCCATGAGGCATGGTTCACAAGCATCAAGTGATTCCAAAAGTCCATCAGCATGGAGTTTCTTCATGCGCTTTACACTAATATGACCTAAACGGCAGTGCCACAAATAAGTTGCACTATCATTATTAACCTTGCATCTTTTCGCTTCAATAGTATGAATATGTGTATCACTACAATCGAGATTCAACAAAAATATACCACTCATCAAGGGTACATGGCCATCAAAGATATTACTCGTATAAATAGAACAATCATTATTCTTCGATTTAAATGAATAACCGTCTCGCATCAAACAAGATCCAGATATAATGTTCATGCTCAACGCTGGCACCAAATAACAATTATTTAGGTCTAAAACTAATCCCGATGGTAGATGTAGAGGTAGCGTGCCGACAGCGCTCACATCGACTTTGGAACCATTTCCCACGTGCATCGTCACCTCATCCTTAGCCAACCTTCGCTTAATAAGTAGCCTCTATCTCGAGTTGCAAATATGAGCAATAGAACCAATATAAAATACCCAGGTGCTACTACGAGCATTAGTAAGGTACACATCAATAACATGTATATCAAATATACCTTTCACTTTGCCATCCTTCTTATCCGCCAAATACTTGGGGCAGTTCCGCTTCCAGTGACCAGTCCATTTGCAGTAGAAGCACTCAGTCTCAGGCTTACGTCTAGACTTGGGCTTCTTCACTTGAGCAGCAACTTGCTTGTTGTTTCTTCTTGAAGTTCCCCTTCTTTCCTTTGCCCTTTTTCTTGAAACTAGTGCTTTTGTTAACCATCGACACTTGATGCTCCTTCTTGATTTCTACCTCCGCAGCCTTTAGCATTGCGAAGAGCTCAGGAATTGTCTTATCCATCCCTTGCATATTATAGTTCATCACAAAGCTTTTGTAGCTTGGTGGCAGTGATTGAAGAACTCTATCAATGACACTATCATCAGGAAGATTAACTCCCAGTTGAGTCAAGTGGTTGTGGTACCCAGACATTCTGAGTATATGTTCACTGACAGAACTATTCTCCTCCATTTTGCAGCTAGAGAATCTTATTGGAGACTTCATATCTCTCAATTTGGGCATTTGCTTGAAATATTAACTTCAACTCCTGGAACATCTCATATGATCCATGACGTTCAAAACGTCTTTGAAATCCCGATTCTAAGCCGTAAAGCAAGGCACACTAAACTATCGAGTAGTCGTCAACTTTGCTCTGCCAGACATTCACAACGTCTGGAGTTGCTCCTGCAATGGGTCTTGCACCAAGCGGTGCTTCTAGGACGTAATTCTTCTGTGTAGCAATGAGGATAATCCTCAAGTTACAGACCCAGTCCGTGTAGTTTCTACCATCATCTTTCAACTTAGCTTTCTCTAGGAAGGCATTAAAATTCAAGAGAACGGTAGCACAGGCCATTGATCTACAACAACATAGACATGCAAATACTATCAGGTACTAAGTTCATGATAAATTAAAGTTCAATTAATCATATTACTTAAGAACTCCCACTTAGATAGGCATCCCTCTAGTCATCTAAATGATCACGTGATCCATATCAACTAAACCATGTCCGATCATTACGTGAGATGGAGTAGTTTTCAATGGTGAACATCACTATGTTGATCATATCTACTATATGATTCATGTTCGACCTTTGTTCCGAGGCCATATCTGCATATGCTAGGCTCGTCAAGTTTAACCCGAGTATTATGCACGTGCAAAACTGGCTTGCACCCGTTGTATGTGAACGTAGAGCTTATCACACCCGATCATCACGTGGTGTCTCGGCACAACAAACTGTAGCAACGGTGCATACTCAGGGAGAACACTTGTACCTTAAAATTTAGTGAGCGATCATCTTATAATGCTACCGTCGTACTAAGCAAAATAAGATGCATAAAAGATAAACATCACATGCAATATAAATATGTGACATGATATGGCCATCATCATCTTGTGCCTTTGATCTCCATCTGCAAAGCATTGTCATGATCTCCATCATCACCGGCTTCACACCTTGATCTCCATCCTAGCATCATTGTCGTCTCACCAATATTGCTTCCATGACTATCGCTATCGCTTAGTGATAAAGTAAAGCAATTAAATGGCGATTGCATTTCATACAATAAAGTGACAACCATAAGGCTCCTGCCAGTTGCCGATAACTTCTACAAAACATGATCATCTCATACAATAATTTATATCTCATCACGTCTTGACCATATCACATCACAACATGCCCTGCAAAAACAAGTTAGACATCCTCTACGTTGTTGTTGCAAGTTTTACGTGGCTGCTATTGGCTTCTAGCAAGAACCGTTCTTACCTACGCATCAAAACCACACAATTTTTCATCAAGTGTGTTGTTTTAACCTTCAACAAGGACCGGCCGTAGTCAAACTTGATTCAACTAAAGTTGGAGAAACAGACATCCGCCAGCCACCTGTGTGCGAAGCACATTGGTAGAACCAGTCTCATGAATGCGGTCATGTAAAGTCGGTCCGGGTCGCTTCATCCAATAATACCGCCGAATCAAAGTAAGACGTTGGTGGTAAGAAGAATGACTATTATCGCCCACAACTCTTTGTGTTCTACTCGTGCATATAACATCTATGCATAGACCTGGCTCGGATGCCACTGTTAGGGAATGCAGTATTTCAAAAAGAATCCTATGATCATGCATGATCTATCTAGGAGATGCATAACAACGTGAGGGGAGAGTGTGTCTACGTACCCTCGTAGACCGAAAGAGGAAGCGTTTAGTAACGCGGTTGATGTAGTCAAACGTCTTCACGATCCAACCGATCCTAGCACCGAACGTACGACACCTCCGTGTTCAGCACACATTCAACACGATGACGTCCCTTGAGCTCTTGATCCAATTGAGGACGAGGGAGAGTTCCTTCAGCCCGACGGCATGGCGACGGTGATGATGAAGTTACCGGCGCAAGGCTTCACCTAAGCACTACGATGATATGACCGAGGTGTGTAACTATGGAGGGGGGCACCGCACATGGCTAAGAGAAGACTTGGTGTGTCTTTGGGGTGCCCCCTCCCACGTATATAAAGGAGGGGGGAAGAGGAGGCCGGCCCAAGGGGGCGCCAAAGGGGGGAGTCCGACTTGGGCTCCCGGTCCAAGTAGGATTCCCCCCTTTCCTATTCCAACTAGGAGAAGGAGGGGAGGAGGAAGAGGGGAGAAGGAAAGAGGGGGGTGTCGGTGTCAAAACCGGCGGATCTCGGGTAGGGGGTACCGAACTGTGCGTCTGAGGTTGATGGTGACAGGAGACAGGGAACACAATGTTTACCCAGGTTCAGGCCTTCTCAATGGAGGTAAAATCCTACGTCCTGCTAGATTAGTATTGATGAGTATGGGGGTTACAAGAGTTGATCTACCACGAGATCGTAATGGCTAAAACCCTAGAAGTCTAGCCTATCGGATTGTGATCGTCCCTATGGACGAAACCCTCGGTTTATATAGACACCGGAGGGAACTAGGGTTGTACAAAGTCAGTTACATAGAAAGGAAATAGTACATCTGACAACCTAGCTTGCCATCTACGTAAAGGAGAGTCCTATCCGGACACAGGAGAAAAGTCTTTTATTTGTATCTTCATGGCCCAATAGTCCGGCCCATGTCCAATAGGCCGGCCGCCCGAGGACCCCTTAGTCCAGGACTCCCTTAGTAGCCCCCAAACCAGACGTCAATGACGAGGTGTCCGGTGCGCAGATTGTCTTCGGCATTGCAAAGCGGGTTCCCCCTCTGATTACTTCAAAGTCCCTGACTTAAAGAGCGGTATTCGGCTTTTCCATTTAATGTTGCACCCATCGGCTTCCACGCCTTCCTGACTTCAGCTTCCACGTCGCGAGCGAATACGAGAGGTCGGGTATTTTTGCACATACTACCCTGACCATACAAGAGAGGTGCCTATTTAAAGAGAATAGATCTCAGATCCATTCCACACCCTGCAAAAAAATCCTCAGAGCTCGCTAAGAGGAACCACTCCAACATGGCTAGCGCTCCTAGCTCTTTCTCTCGTCCCCACGTCTCTGAAAAAGGTGATTGGGAGAGATGCTTCATATTTCACGGTCAGCTGACAAAGCTGCAAAAACAGGGCTTTCTTCCTCCCGCGGATCTAGTCCCCGTCCGAGCAGGATTGACGTCCTTCAACGGCGGGGTTAAGGAGGAGAATTTCCCCAATCCGTCCAGGGGGAACGAGTATGCTTCATTCCCTTCTTGCTAAGAGGCATCGGATTTCCAATCCATCCCTTCCTCCGAGGACTTCTGGAGTATTATGGCCTCCAACTGCACAGTTTCACTCCCGCCTCCATCCTGCACATCGCGGGTTATGTTGCTCTATGCGAGCTATTTCTGGGCTGTGAGGCCCATTTTGAATTATGGAGAAAACTATTCTGCCTCGTCCCTTGTAATCAAGGGGGATCAATATTCAAAGTGGGAGGAGCCGAAGTGTGGCGTATCGCCGGGACCGGATACCTGTCCGGCACGCCGAAGAAGGCTTCTGAAGAGTGGCCTTCCGAATGGTTCTATATTGGTGATGTCGCTCTTCCTGACCCAGTCCGAATGGGTCTCCCCGAATTTTCAAGCGCTCCATTGAAGAAACGCCATAGCTGGCATCCTCGGAGCCTCGAGGAGGAGTGTCGGTGTCAAAACCGGCGGATCTCGGGTAGGGGGTCCCGAACTGTGCGTCTAGGCGGATGGTAACAGGAGGCAGGGGACACGATGTTTTACCCAGGTTCGGTCCCTCCTGATGGAGGTAAAACCCTACGTCCTGCTTGATTAATATTGATGATATGGGTAGTACAAGAGTAGATCTACCACGAGATCAGAGAGGCTAAACCCTAGAAGCTAGCCTATCGTATGATTGTTGTTCTGTATTGTATATCTATCGACTAGCCTGGCCTCAGTTTATATAATGCATCGGAGGCCTAGGATAACAAGAGTCCTAGTCGAATACGCCGGTGGGGAGAAGTCCTTGTCTTGATCGCCAAGTCTTGTGGAATCTTCCTTGTATGCGGTAGCCGTCCGAAGTGGCGCATGAGTATACGGCCACGGGGGTCCTCGGCCCAATCTAATAGATCGGGAGACGACGTGGTGAGTACCCCCTAGTCTAGGACACCGTTAGTAGCCCCCTGAACTGGTCTTCAAGTTAGGGACGCTCCTCGATTCTTCCGAACTGTTCTTCATCTTCGGTTGCCGGTCTTGAAAACTGGTTCAACAAATCTTCTTTATCTTCGATCTTGAGGATCGCCGAAATGCATTCGATGAGTTTACACGTCGGGTATCCGAGGAGCCCCTTTAAGTTTCCGGCCTTTATCAATGACTTGTTTATTTTTATGCCACACCTCGGGTTTGAAGTTGTTCCCGGGAGGCAGGGTCCTCTTGCGTCCGAGCTCCAACGCCGGACTGCATTCGAGGTATCTTTTGCAGCCGAGCACCAACGCCAGACCGCTTCCCAGCTCTAGCGCCAGAATGTATCCGTGCTCCAACGCCGGACTATGTATCCGAGCTCCAACGCCGGACTGTATATCCGAGCTCCAACGCCGAAATATATCCGAGCTCCAACACCGGACTGTGTCCAGGCTCCAATGCCGGACTATATCCGAGGTGTCATATCACCTTGGTTCAAAAAAGTTGAAGGAGTTTAGCCGAGCTTAATGCCGGAAATGCCCTCTATGGAGCCAGCCACTAGCGCCCGAGCTTTATGCCGGACTGCTTCCGAGGTGGTGCACCACCCCGACTATGGGCCGATTTTTTGTCAATATTTTTTATTGGTGCAATTTATTCTCTGCCGAGATATATAGCCAGTAGCCCTCAAGGTGTGTATCGGTCTAAAACCCGAGATGCACATGAAGGATGACATAAGACCGCTGATCCCAGTAGCCGCTGAGACTTAGGTTGATTTGCAAAATCGGCCTGAGGATCAAGTCCTAGCTTGGCAGAATACTTCGGGACACAAAAGCGGCGTGCTCAGTCCTCAAGACTCAGGTTGGGTGCGGCCGACCAACCTGAGGATCAAAATCTCCTCAGAAACTATATTGCACATAAAATTTTCTGCATTGGACAAGCAATGCAGTAGCCCCCGAGACACTGGTCGGGTGGCAACACCAGATCAGGGGATCGATGTGCCCCTTTAATATTTGTAAATAATAAGCCCGAAGGCCGGTAGCCCTCGAGCCTTAATGCGGGCACGGGTGGCCGAATTAAGGATCATTATCCATAGTAAAATCACAAATTATGTGTAATGACTCTATGTATCCAAGTACTTTACGTCATTAATGCTCGGATCCGCATTGTACAAAACTTTGTTGACCGACCATCGGCTTCCACCTCCTTGGCCAGTAGCCGAGGAGTGTTTGTCCTACTTTATAAAGCCTTTATGAGCGCAAAGATTTACGACAAACAAGGCAATCTGGCCACACGGTTTTATAAACAAAGGTACGCAGAGAGATATGTTATATTACTGTTTAACAGAAGAAATGTATTCCAAAGAAAATAGTCCCGCTATCGGTTCCTTTCTTTGGGTTGTCATGCTAAGCATGATCATGAAACCTCAGCTCGAATGTAAGAGCAAAATATTGAGGATTTAGTTTGGGAGGCCAGTTAATAGCCCCCGGTAGTGTTCGGCGACAGTCGAGGTCAAGCCGTAAACACTTCGGCCAATGTTATGAATTACCCGTCATAGTCATCGGATCGCTGACCAGTTTACGCTTATTGTGACAGTCAGTTTTTGGCTTTCTCCACTAAGGTGCTTAACCATGTGAGCTGGAAGCACAATCGCAGTGGTTCTCCCTTTGCACGCCTAGCCGAACAAAACGGAATGTAGGAAGCAAGTGCAGGAGCCGGGCAACCCAACTATTGACCGAAGGCACAATTCGAAACCGATGCATATATAGCAATATCTGAGAATGTTTTTGCCGAATCCCTAAAGGTGTCCGGCGTTGCACTGTGAGACTAATGCTGGAAAAGCACAAATAGTTTAAAAGTGCCAAAAAGCTTGGAAAACCAAGAAACGTCAGTAAAAACATGACGTCCGAACAAGATCAAGTGTTTGGTGCCAATCCAAAAATTGGTCTTAGAAAAAAGAAGTGCTTCTATCGTCCTTTAACATGACACATCCTATCTCAAGACTTCGAGCGGGTCAGCCTACGGCTTCAACCTCCTATCCCGAGGGCGGAGTACTTCTCATTAGGCTAGTTTAGCAAACTAAACTCTAGCGGCTTTGAGAGAGAAATTAGGCTCCCCGGCTAGTGACCGCACACTCACGTCGGAAAAAGGAGTGATAAATAATAATAATAGAACTTTGCAATGACTGAGAAGAAGAACACTTACTATAAAATGACTCAAATAAACTTAAGAGCCCCCAAGTGACTTGGGTAGAAGAATGATTGCATGTACCGAAGTACTTATATCATATATATGTTCAATCGAACTTTAAACGCGTCTTAACCGACCGTCGACTTCTCCCTCTTCGGTTAAGGACCGAAAAGTGTTATGTACTCCATCGGTCGAGAATATCGACGGTGTTTCCAATAACCAGGCAATCAGGCCATAAGGCTGTAACAGACAAAGCACGCTCAGGGAACTTATGCTATATTACTGCGAAGAGTAAGAAGCATCTTCGAAGAAAATAGTACCCCCACCGATACCTTTCTTCAGTGCTCATTGTTATTATGAGACTTGTGCAATAGATTTTTTGTACTCATGAGTTCCGTTGTGTGCCGACCATCATTGAATAACTATAAGAGCGCTAGCTTTCGGCTTCACCCAGTCTGAGGTCCGGCTCGGGTGACCCGATCATGACAATCGCAGAGGTGCTCCCTTTACTCCCTAGCCGAACAATCGGGAACGTAGGGGTAAACATAGGAGCGAGGCAACCCAGCTTGCAAATCGCTTAAGTCAATGTGGTGCATATTGTGGCGTAATACACAAACAAGGAACGAAGCTGTACAAGTATAATCATATGCAACAGGAAAAGCTTCATAAAGGAAGCCCCCAAGTAAACGGGGTATTTGAATTTATGCGTCACAAACAAAGTTTGGACAAGGAAATTTTTTAGAAGCAACTTTTTTCCAAAAAAGTATAATGCTTGGTCGAACCGAACGCAAGTTAGAAATTAAAGCTTTGAGCATGAAAGCGACTTAGCTGGTTAATGTGTTCGGTATTGATGACGCGGTCCGAGCTTGATGCGGGGCAAGGTTCCATCCCTCAAGCCGGTCCCGAGGTGGCGGAGCGGAGAGCTTGACACGCCGAAGTGGTGACATAGCACGATCAATGCAGACCGGCAGATAGACGCCGAAGTCCCCGGATCATTTTTCTGTGCATAAAAAATAGTGCAAACCGGAGATAATAGTAATAATGATAATTAAAAAAATAGTTGCATAATAAATAATTTATGCAAAGTGAGTAATACAAGAAATATGGCCTGGCGCCGAAGTCAAGTCGATGCAGGGCGTCGGCGTGATGCGGTAAAGGCGTGGCAAAGCCTGAATTCGCAGGTCGGTCCGAGCTCCGAGTGCGGCGTTCGCCGGACTATGTACGAAAACTGACCGAACCACCATGCGACTGTCGTTAATGCAGCCACCATTTGATAGACCTGTGTACATATGACGGACAAACCAGAGTAATAATTCCTTGGGAAAAATGAAACCAAACAAGCAAAAAATACTGGGATTAATAGCACCTGGTTTATTTGTTGTAGCAATCCGAAGGAAGGTGATTCCTAAAATTGGGACCCGCTCCGCACACCCATTGCCTGATGGGCGATAAAACGGCGTCATGGAAATGCTGGTAAAGGTTGACTCGCCGAGGCAAAGCCCTCGGCCCAGCTAACGTGACGGAGCTGGTCGGCTAGTGACGCCGAAGTGTCCGGAGTAGGTTGATGAAGAGATGGCGAAGCCCCCGGTCCAGCCGAGATGTCGAAGCCTCGATGTCAGCCGATGAGTCGAAGTAGGTCGGCGTGATGGACACCAGCTTGAAGAAGCAATAGTGCGGCCCTGTCGATGCCGGTCGTGACGTGGTCGATGCCGGCTTGATGAAGCGACCGTGCGGCGATGCCGGTATGCCCGCTCCGTGTAATCCTGGAGCGGCGATGTTGGTGATGATTTATCCTTCGCGATGTCGGGCTCTTGTTCGGCTTGCCGAGATGATGATCCGAAGAAGTTGAGCTCGGCTCAACAAAGTGACGTCGTGTCTAGCGCAGGTCGGCAGCCGTGGAGTAATATTGCCGGACTTGTTTGACACCGGCATGATGTTGAAGATCATGTTCAAAAGATCTAACAGTTAGTGGAATGTGTTCGGGAACAAAACACAATACCCCATACAAAACTTCCTTCAAAAGGGATGTCCGAAATCCTGTTCATAAAAAAGATGAACTCGGGTCAGATTCGTTTTCGCGCAGAAAACAGATCCGAAAAGTGATGCACTAATCGGAAGGTTCCCGGAGTTTGGACGGTCAGATCGAGCCGAAATTTTGAGAGGTGGTAGATATAGGAATTCCGCAGCCGATCAACGGTTGGATCTTCCAAAGGACGTTCGATCTAGAAGCTGAAGACCACGCCCTAAACTCATCCAAATTCCCATCCAGATTTGACAGGGCTCCGGTATATTGCGGATTGCCAGAGATTCCTCCATCGGAACTCGGCGAAATTTTCCAGGGTTGTTGTAGACTCAATTACGCACAATTCCACCAAAGTGATCGTCAAAGCGATACTCGAGGTGGTGGTGGTGGCAGATACGAGTTCGTTGTCCAGAAAAATAGCACGGTCGCTTGAGGGCAATGTTGACGTTGAGCCCCCGAGCTCCATAGATGATTCCTCCGTGATCTTGATAGAGATCGGAGTTGATGTTTGATGAAGGCCCTCGTCCGGACATGGTGATCCGAACACGGGGTGCAATTCTTGGTTGAACCAAGGTGACCAGTCGAGCTGGTGACGAAGATGCCGAAGTCGCAGTTGATCTGCAGGCGAGCCATCGATCCTTTTGTCGATCACATAGCGGAACTCTCAATGGAAGCACCAATGTCGGTGTCAAAACCGGCAGATCTCGGGCAGGGGGTCCCGAACTGTGCGTCTAGGCGGATGGTAACAGGAGGCAGGGGGCACGATGTTTTACCCAGGTTCGGGCCCTCTTGATGGAGGTAAAACCCTACGTCCTGCTTGATTAATATTGATGATATGGGTAGTACAAGAGTAGATCTACCACGAGATCAGAGAGGCTAAACCCTAGAAGCTGGCCTATCGTATGATTGTTGTTCTGTATTGTATATCTATCGACTAGCCTGGCCTCGGTTTATATAATGCACCGGAGGCCTAGGATAACAAGAGTCCTAGCCGAATACGCCGGTGGGGAGAAGTCCTTGTCTGGATCGCCAAGTCTTGTGGAATCTTCCTTGTATGCGATAGCCATCTGAACTGGCCCATGAGTATACGGCCACGGGGGTCCTCGGCCCAATCTAATAGATCGGGAGACGACGTGGTGAGTACCCCCTAGTCTAGGACACCGTCAAGGAGGATAGCGCGGAAGTCAGTCAGTTGATGGGCAAGATTAAGACGCTCGCCTAGTCCGGATTATCAATAATCGAGGTAATGGTGATCTCCATAGTGCGGGGGGTCCAACCACTCCAACACAGAGGGCTTCCCATATGGCACTATAATGGGGAAGATGACGCCTCACATTGCGGTCGGAAAGGTCCGAAAACCCCCGCTGCTTTGGCCAAAATATTGGTCGAACTGTTTAAATGGGAGGAGGAGTTCACTCGTCTCCAATGTCGAGATGGATTTTCCATGTATAATCCTCCTAGCTGGGTAAGCTCTAATCCACCATTTTACTTCTCTCCCTGAATCATTTTTGATGGACAATAACCTATCCACTTGCAATAGGAATGGCAGAAGGCTACCGAGGGGATCCATAGCCCTGCCCCCAGCCAGAGGGTCACAACTGGGACCTTGACCCCAGATTCGAAGAAGATCTGGACATATTTGTGGAGCTCGAGGATGGAGTATTCCATCAGACGAGCTACGATGGTACGGAAGTACCCATCATCGCCGATTACCCCGGCCTCCTCCCTACTTTGCATGTAAGTAATTTAAAAGACACATTCTTCGAAAGAGTTTCCTTATTATACCTCACCCACCGCACTATTTCGTGTTCCAAAGGGGAGGCGCTCGACGTCACAACATGCACCGGAAGCGTCTCCGAGGAGAGCGGCGCCCGCGTCGAGCACATCTTCGAAGAGGAAGGCAAATGATAATATGGCAGAACCCTCATCAAAGAGGTAAGGCTTTCTTTTAAAGAATACATCTTCTGATTGCCACATGAAATCGTGATGCCATTTGCCGCATTCTATCAGGAAAAGTGTCTGCCGGACTATGTTTGGGGATCCTGCCGGTCGTGCCTCCACTAGCCAGGTTCCAGACCCTGCCCTAAGGACGGGGGCTGGCACGGGAGTGGCGTCGAACTGTCCTTCCGCAGAGGATTCAGACGATATGTCCGTCATGAACTCTGAAGTGGAGAGCGCCATGAATCATCATCGTCGGAGGGCCGCTCTCTATGACCCCAGCTTTTCAAAGGAGGCATTGGATGCCTTCAGCTCGGCCGATGCGTACATCCGAGCTGCTTGGGATGGGCTTGCCAGATCCACGGACCAGCATCTAAAAGATATGCGGGTAAGTGTAAATTTAATAATCATACACCAGTGGCCCCCGAGACTTAAAGCAGGTGATACAACTGATTTAAGGATCATTGTATAATCAGGCACTTATGGAGAACAATAACCTATTGTCTCAAGAGCTGGAAAAATGTCAGACTCAACTAACTGTGGCTACCACCGAATTGGAAAAATCCAAGGGGGCACCACCTGGTAACGTTTCTCCCCAGCGGAAAGAAGTATAATCATACACCAGTTATATTAACACTTGTGTTTCTGCTGACAAAAGCAGTAGAGCAGCTGAGAGGGAAACTGAAGGACACCCAGGCTGGTGAACAAGAGGCCAAAAGGCAACATGCGGCAAGCGAGCATGTGCTGACCCGGGTCAGGGATGAGAGGAACAAGCTGCAGGACTCTCATACTCAACTGGGTGAAGAACTAAAAGATGTTCGATCCCAACTAGCTAACGCCGTCAAGGAGAATAAGAGGCTACATGGTGGCATATTCAGTATGCGTTTCAAACTTGCCTCCCTATAATTCGGCGAGGACCGGAACTGACAGATTTATGTCTGCAGGTATGCTGACTGACCGTCCCGAGGAACAAATGTCCGGATCTCAAGGCGACCTGCTACAAGAGCTGTCCCAGATGCACGAGTGAGTTCGCCAGGCAATGCGTAGTGTTGCCAAGGCCTTATAGCCATCCGCCTCTCCTCCAGGAGGTATGGCGGAGCTCGTGGAGCTGTTCAAAGGGGCACGGCGGCGTATTCGATGATGGAAGATATTAGCCTATCGGGAAGGTGCGCGAGAGGCCTAGGCCATGGTAAAAACACGGTATACCAAGCTTGATCCGAATCATATGGCCCGGGTCGGACCACTAGGGTTAGATGAGAAAGAAATTCCCGTTAATTTGGTATATGACCAAGTAAAAGTAGCTGCCAAATATTCCCAACAGGATTGTAAGCTAGACAGCCTGTTGGATGGTATAGAGGAGGAAGTTTTTGAGTCCAAGTGACTATGTACTTTCCTTAATATATTTGTTCCTAGCCAGATTGTAAAACGATTGTCATGGCCGACCTTTTCACTTCGACCTCTGGACCCGAAGGTGCGGAGTGTTTCCGAATACTCGAGTGGTAAAATAGACCGGGGTATGTGTGGAAACCAGGCATAGGGGTCATAGTTGCTTGAACAGACAAGTTGTATCCGGCTAGCTATGTTATATTACATTGTGATTGTAAGAAACATCTTCCAGAGAGAATAGTTCCGTTAAGGGTTCCTTTCCCTGGGTGTGCATGCGTTAATATGCATGTCCGAACTGTGATTGAAAACATCGCAATATAGGTAACATCTGGGGGTTCATAGTGGAAGAAATGTAAAACATCTTTAGTCCGCTGGCCGAATATTCCCTTCAGAACGCTAGCTTTCGGCTTCACCCAGTCTGAGGTACACATCCGGATGACCCGGCAGTAACAATCACAGAGGTGCTCCCTTTATGCCCTAGCCGAACTAACGGGAACGTAGGGCATAAGCATAGGAGCCAGGCAACCCAGCTTGGCCAAAACTTAAGTCATATCGATGCATATAAGGGCAAAGAAAAGGTACATATGAGGAAAAAACACATATGTGATGAGCTTGATGCTCGAAAAATAACGATAATAAGCTTCTGTGCAAGAAGCCCCCATGTATAATGGACGTACACATTTGAGAATGTGTACGCCATAGGTGTATAGTTTAGCCGCACGAAAGCTTTAAGGCTAATAAAATAGGGCGAAAAGAGAGGATAAAAAATAATGTAAACAATAGGGAGGAGGAAGCAAACAAAGGGTTCGGTGCTAGGCATAAAATCTTCGGAGTCTAGCCACATTCCAGGGGTTTGGTTCGAGGTGGTTGTCTGATGCATCACGCAGGCGGTATGCTCCTCCAGTGAGAACTTCGTCAATGATGAAGGGACCCTCCAACTTGGGCTTGAGTTTGTCCTTTTTCTTCTTCGGCAAGCGTAGAACGAGTTCGCCAACATTGTAAGTCTTGGCTCGTACTTCTCTGCTTTGATATCTGCGGGCCTGCTGTTGATAAAATGCGGAACGGGCATTTGCAACGTCGCGCTCCTCCTCCAGGGCATCTAAGCTGCCTTGCCGATCAAGCTCGGCCTCTCTCTCTTTGTACATGTGCACTCGAGGTGAGTCATGAATAATGTCGCAGGGTAACAAAACCTCTACGCCGTACACCATGAAGAAAGGTGTATATCCGGTAGTGCGATTGGGCGTGGTCCGTAGCCCCCAGAGTACAGAGTCAAACTCCTCAACCCAGTGCTTGTCTTATTCTTTCAAAGACCGCACTAGCCTGGGTTTGATGCCGCTCATAATAAGACCATTGGCTTGTTCGACTTGACCGTTTGTTTGCGGATGATAGACATAGGCGTAATCGAGCTTAATGCCTAGATTAGCACACCAGGCTTTCACCTCATCGGCTGTAAAATTAGAGCCGTTGTCGGTGATGATGTTGTGTGGGACACCGTAATGGTGCACAACACCGGATATAAAGTCTATCACTGGTCCAGCTTCAGCCGTTTTAACTGGTTTGGCCTCTATCCACATAGTGAACTTATCTACCATGACTAGCAGATATTTTTTCTTATGGCTGCCTCCTTTAAGGCTAATAGAAGAGGGTGAAAAGAGAGGATAAAAAATTGTGTAAACAATAGGGAGGAGGAAGCAAACGAAGGGTTCGGTGCTAGGCATAGAATCTTCGGAGTCTAGCCACATTCCAGGGGTTTGGTTCGAGGTGGTTGTCTGATGCATCACGCAAGCGGTACGCTCCTCCAGTGAGAACTTCGTCAATGATGAAGGGACCCTCCCACTTGGGCTTGAGTTTGTCCTTTTTCTTCTCCGGCAAGCGTAGAACGAGTTCGCCAACATTGTAAGTCTTGGCTCGTACTTCTCTGCTTTGATATTTGTGGGCCTGCTGTTGATAAAATGCCGAACGGGCTTTTGCAACGTCGCACTCCTCCTCCAGGGCATCTAAGTTGTCCCGCCGATCAAGATCGGCCTCTCTCTCTCTTCGTACATGCGCACTCGAGGTGAGTCATGAATAATGTCGCAGGGTAACACAGCCTCTATGTCGTACACCATGAAGAAAGGTGTATATTCGGTAGTGCGATTGGGCGTGGTCCGCAGCCCCCAGAGTACGGAGTCGAGCTCCTCAACCCAGTGCTTGTCTGATTCTTTCAAAGACCGCACTAGCCTGGGTTTGATGCCGCTCATAATAAGACCATTGGCTCATTCGACTTGACCGTTTGTTTGCAGATGATAGACGGAGGCGTAATCGAGCTTAATGCCTAGATTAGCACACCAGGCTTTCACCTCATCGGCTGTAAAATTAGAACCGTTGTCGTGATGATGCTGTGTGGGACACTGTAACGGTGCACAACACCGGATATAAAGTCTATCATTGGTCCAGCTTCGGCCGTTTTAACTGGTTTGGCCTCTATCCACTTAGTGAACTTATCTACCATGACTAGCAGATATTTTTTTCTTATAGTTGCCTCCTTTAAGGGGTCCAACCATGTCAAGCCCCCAGACCACAAAAGGCCAAGTGATGGGGATTGTTTGTAGAGCAGTGGGTGGCATATGGCTTCGGTTGGCGAAAAGTTGGCATCCGACGCAACGTTCGACAAGGTCCTGAGCATCTGCTCGGGCCGTCGGCCAATAGAAGCATGTATGGAAGGCCTTGCTTACAAGGGCCCGAGCTGCAGCGTGCTGACCACCGAGACCGGCATGAATCTCAGCCAAGAGCCGCCGCCCCTCTTCCTCGGAGATACATCTTTGAAGTACTTCGGTAGTGCTTTTCTCGTAGAGTTCTCCTTCGTGTACCTTATAGGCTTTCGAACGCCGAACAATGCAGCGAGCCTCGTTCTGATCCTCAGGGAGCTCTTGCCTATTGAGGTAGGCCAAGAAGGGTTCGGTCCATGGGGCAATGACTGCCATGATAAGATGGGCTGACGGTGTTATTTCGGTGGTTGAGCCTCCGATGATATCGGTATGTTTGGAATCTAGGGTTATGGTCGGATCCGGACTGACATTGCCGCTCTCCCCTTGCCACACCACAGATGGCTTGAAAAGCCTTTCCAAAAAGATGTTAGGTGGGACGGGGTTGCGCTTGGCGCTGATGCGAGCAAGGACATCCGCCGCTTGATTAGTTTCTCGAGCCACATGGTGAAACTCGAGCCCCTCGAACCGAGCCGATATTTTTGAGAACGGCATTACGGTAGGCCGCCATCTTCGGGTCCTTGGCATCAAAATCTCCATTTATTTGAGATATCGCGAGGTTCGAGTCCCCACACATTTCCAGGCGTTGTATGCCCATGGAGACAGCCATCCGAAGACCATGCAATAAGGCATTGTATTCAGCTGCATTGTTGGAGTATGTATATAATATTTGGAGTACGTAATGAATTGTATCTCTAGTGGGGGATGTTAAGACAACGCCCGTCCCTAAGCCCGCTAGCATTTTGGAACCATCGAAGTGCATGACCCAGTTGGAATATGTGTCGTACTCTTTAGGGAGTTCGGCTTCTGTCCATTCGGCGACGAAGTCTGCCAGTACTTGGGATTTGATGGCCTAGTGTGGCTTATATGTTATATCAAATGGGAGGAGCTCGATGTCCCACTTGGCAATCCGGCACATGGCGTCACGATTGTTTATTATGTCGTTCAGTGGAATTTTGGAAGCCACCGTGATCGAGCACTCTTCGAAATAGTGTTGTAGCTTCCGGGATGCCATGAAGACCGCGTATGCTATCTTTTGATAATGAGAGTATCGGGATTTGCATGGAGTTAGGACAGTGGATACGTAGTATACCGGCTTCTGGAGCGGGAATTTGTGTCCGCCCTCCTCTCGTTCGACGACGAGTACTGCACTCACCACCTGGTGTGTTGCAGATATGTATAATAACATTGGTTCGCTGACGCTTGGCGCGGCTAGGATTGGGTTGCTTGCTAAAAGAGCCTTTATCTCTTCCAATCCGGTTGTTGCTGCATCTGTCCACTCGAAGTGATCGGTGCATCGGAGAAGCCGGTAAAGTGGCAATGCTTTTTCTCCTAGTCTGGAGGTAAAGCGGCTTAAAGCTGCCACGCATCCAGCTAGTTTTTGGGCATGTTTAAGGTCTGTTGGTGTAGCCAGTTGTGATAAAGCTCGGATTTTGGCTGGATTTGCCTCGATTCCTCTACTGGAAACAATAGCCCAGTAGTTTTCCAGAGGGGATGCCAAAAACACATTTTTTCCAGATTGAGCTTAATGTCATATGTCCGGAGATTGTCGAATGTGAGACGTAAGTCATCTATTGATGACTCGACGCACTTAGTCTTGATGACGACATCGTCCACATATGCTTCAACTGTCTTGCCGATTTGTTTCTCGAGGCATGTTTGAATCATGCATTCATAGGTGGCGCCGGCGTTTTTGAGCCCAAAGGGCATAGTGTTGAAGCAGAAAGGCTCGTATGGGGTAATAAATGTTGTTGCGGCTTGGTCGGATTCCTTCATTTTAATTTGATGGTATCCAGAATACGCGTCGAGGAAACATAGTGAGTCGTGTCCTGCAGTGGCATCAATAATTTGATCGACGCGGGGGAGGGGGAATGGATCCTTAGGGCAAGCTTTGTTGAGGTCTTTAAAATCGACACACAAGCGCCAGGATTTATCCTTCTTTGGCACCATTACCAGGCTTGCAAGCCAGTCCGGATGTTTTATTTCTCTGATGAATCCGGCCTCAATTAGCTTGGCTAGCTCCTCCCCCATAGCTTGTCGTTTGGGTTCGGAAAAGCACCGCAGTGTTTGCTTAACTGGCTTGTATCCCTTCAATATATTGAGGTTGTGCTCAGCCAACCTGCATGGGATTCCTGGCATATCAGAAGGGTGCCAGGCGAATATGTCCCAATTCTCGCGTAGGAACGCTCGTAGTGCGGTGTCCACCATTGGGTCCAGCTATGCACCGATGGAGGCTGTCTTCTTTGGGTCCGTCAGGTGGACTTGAAATTTGACTATTTCATCTGCTGGCTTGAAGGAGGTGGATTTGGAGTGCTTGTTGAGGATTACGTCGTCCCTATCCACCATTGGGTGTAGCGCAGTTAACTCTTCGGCTGCAAGGGCCTCAGAGAGTGCCTCAAGTGCCAGTGAGGGTGTTTTGTTTTCGGCGCGAAGGGCTATATCCGGATCACTAGCGAGAGTGATAATACCGTTGGGCCCGGGCATTTTGAGCTTCATATACCCGTAATGAGGTATGGCTTGAAAGCGTGTGAATGCATCTCGCCCCAATAGGGCATGGTATCCACTATTGAAAGGGGACACTTGGAAGGTTATCTCTTCGGACCGATAGTTCTCCGGCGTGCTGAATACCAAGTCAAGTGTGATTTTTCCCGCGCATTGTGCCTCCCGACTGGGAATAATTCCTTGGAAGGTCATGCTACTTTGCTCGATACGGCTCCTATCTATTTCCATTTTACTGAGTGTATCCTCGTAGATGAGGTTTAATCCGCTGCCGCCGTTCATGAGTACCTTGGTGAGTCGAAAGCCGTCCACAGTTTGGTTGAGGACCAAGGCGGCTAGTGCCCGGACTGACCGGATTTTTGGTTCGTCACTGGCATTGAAAGTTATGGCCATGTCGTTCCAAGGATTTATTGTTGCAACTTGACAGACTTCGGCGAGGTTGCGGAGTGACCTTTTGTGCCGATTGTTTGAAGAGGAAGTCTCGAAGACCGTCAATACTCTGTGGTCGTCGTGTTCCAGGGGGAGTTGTTCCGAGGTATTTTTGGCGAGGATATCCTCGCCACTCTTGGCCACTTGCCAGAGTATCCAACATGCTCTAAGGCTGTGGGTAGGTGTGGTATCTGGTATTGTGTGTATTTTGCACGGCCTATCGAGCCATCCCTCCAGAACGGTTCCGCGCCCCGTAATGGGTTTGGATTTCTTTACTGCTGTGTCGGGCGCCTCGTGAGGGTGCATCCTTTTTGTCCGGACGGAAGGTTGAGTGGGAGCTGGCGGTTCCCAACGAGCTGCCTGAGTGTTCCAGGCGCTTTCCATTGCGCAGTACTTCTGTACTATGGTTGACAAGTCAGCGAAGTGTAATACGTGACGGCGGTTGATAGCATTGAGGATTCCTTCGTCCATACAATTACTGTGGAATATTTAGATCGCGTCTTCATCGTGGCAATCCTTGATCTTGTTCTTGACAAGGAGGAATCTGGCCCAAAAGTGATGGACTGTTTCCTGAGACTGTTGCCGTAGGTATGTGAGATCGCGTATATCTGGGTGGGTGGGTGGATTTAAGTCTGAACCCTGACCCAATTTGAGATCCGGAGTTTCAGAAATTTCTGAGCTGAATAGTTCGGGCTCCGGGAGATCGACCGATTTTTTAGGTCTACCGTATGATTCCAAGTTCAGAGAATAAGGCATGTCATTCCGTGGACAGGTATCCGGCTCTGTGAGCTCGGAGCTACTAACATAGTTCGTCCTCATTATAGAGGGATATTTGTTGTTTTGCTCCTCCACTACCGCTATCTGATGGGTGATTGATGGAGATTTGATTTCTCTCTGATCGGGTTTAAGCCCAATCCGACCGTAGTTTGTAGCGACCCCCAAGGCCGCAATGCGATCCAGGAGTTCTTTCAAGGACGATAATTCTATTGGACCCATTTGTTTGGAGTATTTGGAGTCAATTCAGAGGTGATTTTCGATGACCCGAGAAGTCATCGTCGGCTCATCGGCCGAACGGGCGGTCATGATAAAGCCGCCCAACCGGAGGGTTTGGCCTGAGGCCAGGGCTCCATCGGCGGTGATGTTGTTCTTGATCATGAGGTGGGCCATCAACCCTGACTTCGACGTCACAGTGGAACTCTCAATTAAAGCATCAATGTCGATGTCAAAACCGGCGGATCTCAGGTAGGGGGTCCCGAATTGTGCGTCTGAGGTTGATGGTAACAGGAGACAGGGAACACAATGTTTACCCAGGTTCAGGCCCTCTCAATGGAGGTAAAACCCTACGTCCTGCTAGATTAATATTGATGAGTATGGGGCTACAAGAGTTGATCTACCACGAGATCGTAATGGCTAAAACCCTAGAAGTCTAGCCTATCTGATTGTGATCGTCCCTACGGACGAAACCCTCCGATTTATATAGACACCGGAGGGAACTAGGGTTGTACAAAGCCGGTTACATAAAAAGGAAATAGTACATACGGCTACCTAGCTTGCCATCTACGTAAAGGAGAGTCCTATCCGGACACAAGAGAAAAGTCTTCTATATTGTATCTTCATGGCCCAATAGTCCGGCCCATGTCCAACAGGGCGGCCGCCCGAGGACCCCTTAGTCCAGGACTCCCTCAGGGGGCGCCGCCCCCTCCTGGTCCAATTCGGACCAGCCATGGGGAGAGCTGGCCACCCCTTGAGGCCCTTGTCTCCTTTCCACTAAAGCCCATTAAGGCCCACTACTTCCCCGGGGAGTTCCAGTAACCTCCTGATACTCGGAAAAATACCCGAAACATTTCAGAACCATTCTGGTGTCCGAATATAACCTTCCAATATATCGATCTTTACCTCTCGACCATTTCGAGACTCCTCGTCATGTCTGTGATCACATCAGGGACTCCGAACAAACTTTGGTCATCAAATCACATAACTCATAATATAAATCGTCATCGAATGTTAAGCGTGCGGACCCTACGGGTTCGAGAACTGTGTAGACATGACCGAGACACATCTTCGGTCAATAACCAATAGCGGAACCTGGATGGTCATATTGGTTCCTACATATTCGACGAAGATCTTTATCGATCAAACCGCATAACAACATACGTTGTTCCCTTTGTCATCGATGTGTTACTTGCCCGAGATTCGATCGTCGGTATCTTCATACCTAGTTCAATCTCGTTACCGGCAAGTCTCTTTACTCATTTCGTAATGCATCTTCCCGTAAATAAATCATTAGTCACATTGCTTGCCAGGCTTATAGTGATGTGCATTACCGTGAGGGCCCAGAGATACCTCTCCGATACACGGAGTGACAAATCCTAATCTCGATCTATGCCAACTCAACAAACACCATAGGAGACATTTGTAGAGCATCTTTATAATCACCCAGTTACGTTGTCACGTTTGATAGCACACAAGGTGTTCATCCGGTATTTGGGAGTTGCATAATATCATAGTCAGAAGAACATGTATAAGTCATGATGAAAGCAATAGCAGTAAAACTAAACGATCATTATGCTAAGCTAACGGGTGGGTCTTGTCCATCACATCATTCTCTAATGATGTGACCCCGTTCATCAAATGACAACACATGTCCATGGTTAGGAAACTTAACCATCTTTGATTAACGAGCTAGTCTAGTAGAGGCATACTAGGGACACTGTGTCTATGTATTCACACATGTACTAAGTTTCCGGTTAATACAATTATAGCATGAATAATAAACATTTATCATGATATAAGGAAATATAAATAACAACTTTATTATTGCCTCTAGGGCATATTTCCTTCAAGATGATGTTGTGATATTAGCCTGATGAGAGCCTAATAATAAACATATAATTATTAATCAATTACCGGGATACAAAAGCAAACAACTTGCTATCAAACTAATAATGAAAAAAAGAACTCATAGTCCATAATCCACCTAGCAAAAGTCCATGCTCTCCATGTCATGGACACGATTTTATACATAAAAATAGTTTCTATGAGAAAAAAATGTTAGCAAAAAAATTCAAGCCTTAGGTCTATTCATGAACTTAATTTCGGATATGATATCCAGGATGGAACAACATATCAATCTTATAGTTAGAGGTAATTTCTAATTTGACTAACCTCCTAGTATAACGAGTTGCTTACCTTTTTGCCAGACAATGTAGTATGTTAATTGTGCACCCTATATTGTTGTATCATTCTAAACAAGTTAAGAAACAATCAACTAGGTGTACATCTACAAACTTCTAAGCTGCTAGCACAACACAAAAGGGCCTTAAGACATACATATAAAAGCAAATAATTAGGGGGTTTCAGTTGCATCACCACAACACTCACAAAATACAGTGTCACCGATAGAAATTACAAGTGAACACTAGTAGTGGTGAAGAAAAGTCATGTATAAGTAATTCAGTTTGCTCCATCATAACTAAGAGTTGTTAATTTCATTCTCATAGAGAAAGAAAAAGACTTGCTAGATGTTATAAAACAGTGGACACCATTCCTAATGGTCGGACATACCTATTGAGAGGCCGCTGAAGCAGTCTACAAGGAATTGAAAGGATAGTAGCACCAAACTATATTTTTGTAATTTTAGCCAGCCTTTTATTGCTCATTGTAGTAATGAAAAGATGAAATGTCTATAGACTACAGTAAAAAATTGAATCGACAACTTTATCCACCAGGTATGCTGATGTTGACCCAGAATCTACAATATTATGGTGTGGTGGCGGAGCTATGTGCATGCAAAGGGGCCATTGCCCCCCCCCCCCCACCTGTTGGGGAATGCAGTATTTCAAAAAAAAATTCATATGCACACGCAAGATCCATCTAGGTGATGCATAGCAATGAGAGGGGAGAGTGTGTCCACGTACCCTCGTAGACCGAAAGCGGAAGCGTTTGACAACGTGGTTGATGTAGTCGAACTTCTTCTCGTTTGTGTTCTACTCATGCATATAATATCTACACATAGACCTCGCTCAGATGCCACTATTGGGGAACACAGTATTCGAAAAAAATTCCTACACACACGCAAGATCTATCTAGGTGATGCATAGCAACGAGAGGGGAGAGTGTGTCCATGTACCCTTGTAGACCGAAAGTGGAAGCCGTAAGTAACGCGGTTGATGTAGTCGAACGTCTTCGCAATCCAACCTATCAAGTACTGAACGGACGGCAGCTCCGCGATCTGCACACGTTCAGCTTGGTGACGTCCCTCGTACTCTTGATCCAGCTAAGGCCGAGGGAGAGTTTCGTCAGCACGACGGTGTGATGACGTGATGATGAAGTTACCGACGCAGGGCTTCGACTAAGCACTACAACGATATGACCGAGGTGGAAATCTGTGGAGGGGGGCACCGCACACGGCTAAACAATGAACTTATGTGTCTATGGGGTGCCCCCCTCCCCGTATATAAAGGAGTGGAGGAGGGGAGGGCCGGCCCTCTGTATGGCGTGCCCCAAGGGGGATTCCTACTCCTAGTAGGAGTAGGTCCCCCCCTTCCCTAGTTGGAGTAGGAGAAGAAGGAAAAGGAGAAGGAGAGAAGGAAAGGGGGGCTTCCCCCTCCCCAATTTGGATTGGGCTTGGGGGGCGCCCCCCCCCCCCCACTTGGTCGCTTCCTTCTCTCTCCCACCATGGCCCATTGACTCCCGAGGGGTTCCGCTAACCCCCCGGTACTCCGGTTATTGCCCGAACTTATCGGAAACCATTATGGTGTCCAAACATATCCTTCCAATATATCATCTTTATGTCTCGACCATTTTGAGACTCCTCGTCATGTCCGTAATCACATCTGGGACTCCGAACTACCTTCGGTACATCAAAACACATAAACTCATAATATCGATCGTCATCGAACGTTAATCGTGCGGACCCTATGGGTTCGAGAACTATGTAGACATGACCGAGATTCACTTCCGGTCAATAACCAATAGCGGAACCTGGATGCTCATGTTGGTTCCTACATATTCTACGAAGATCTTTATCGGTCAAACCGCATAACAACATACGTTGTTCCCTTTGTCATCAGTATGTTACTTGCCCGAGATTCGATCGTCGGTATCTCAATACCTAGTTCAATCTTGTTACCGGCAAGTCTCTTTACTTGTTCTGAAATGCATCATCCCACAACTAACTCATTAGTCACATTGCTTGCATGGCTTATAATGATGTGCATTACCGAGAGGGCCCAGAGATACCTCTCCGATACACGGAGTGACAAATCCTAATCTTGATCTAAGCCAACTCAACAAACACCATCGGAGACACCTATAGAGCATCTTTATACTCACCTAGTTACGTTGTGACGTTTTGTCGGGGGTTGGGTGCGACATAAGCCAAAGGATGGCTTATCATGGTGGGAGCGAGTAGAACGTCGCCGGTGCCCGGAAGCGGGATTAGGCGTAGACACGAACGCCGGTGTACTTTACCCAGGTTCGGGGCTCTCCTACGAGATAACACCCCTAGTCCTGCTTTGCGGGGTCTCCGCATGATCACTAAGGCAAAGTGAGTACAAGGGTGCTCCTCGAGCTGTATGCTGGAGGTAGGAGAAGGCAAGGCTAGCTTTCTCCTTCCTATATCTCTGGTCTAGTTCTAATGGGTCCGAACCCTTTGCATGGGTGCCCTGGGGGGTTTATATAGGCCTACCCCCCAGGGGTACAAGGGTAATATGACTGGGCACAGGCCCAACCGTCAGTCTCTTTGGCCGCCGACTACTCCAGCGACTGCCAGGGCCCACCGATTGGGGGGCCCCGCCGACTGGTCTGGTACGGAGCCGACAGGCCGTACCCGCCTCTTGGGGGTCTTGCCGGCGACTGATCACTGTAGCCGCGCTTCTAATGGCGCAGGCTTGGTCGAAGGATCATGGCTACAGCACCGCCGTCATGGCGGGCGATTACTGTAACCACTCCCCGTCATGTCTGGTTAAGGGCGCGTGGGGCCCGTGGGATGAGCAAGCCGACTCCTAGGGGCCGACTCCCATCGGGTCCGATTGGTAGGGCTCTTTGCCGTCTTCTGGACTCTTGCTGACTGGTGGGGCCCGTCATCCTTGGGCTGTACAGACAGGTCGTCGTGGGAGCAGGACTCCGCCTGCCTGTGATGATGTCAGGGCTGGCATGGCAACAGTGTCACGCCGGGCGGGGCTCCTCGTCGGCACAGCGCACTGTGGCCGCGCCAGCCCCTAGGAAGGGGAGGGGATGGGCTGCACTGTAGCCATCCCCTGTCCCGTCCCCCTCGGTGTGGGTACAGACTTTTGAAGGGGCCGCGGGCCGACTCCTCGGAGCTGGCTTCTCTGGAAGCCGCCTGGCAGGAGTCGGCTTGTCTTGACCTCGCCTTCTAGACTCGGCCATCTACGGGCAGCCGGCTATTTCTCCAGCCGGCTTCCAGAAGGCGGCTCTTTACCTTGGCATCCTGAGGGGCACGGTCAGCCCGATGTCTTGAAAGGTTATGGGCGTCGGGTTAGCCTACCCGTGGCCCATTACTCCGACAGTAGTCCCCGAAGCTGGTGAGGCGCCGCGGGCGACTGGTCGAGGAGCCTCAGCAGTTTCCTTTCTCCGAGTGCTTGAGGTGAAGCTTCGTTCGACTTCTGTCCGGCGGACTGACAGGAGTCAGACTCGCCCAATCTGACTTGTCCAAAATTTTCGAACGCCTCGGCGGGATCCAAGTGGCATGCTAGCTAAGCTTCCGGGCCGCCGCCCGTTTCGGGCCTATCACGTGGCGACGAGCGGCCGGGCCAGTCTGCCCACCCACGTGCGTGACGGGACATGCCTACAGGCGGGGCCCACCACTACCACGCCACAGCACGCGAGCGGATCCGCTACGGCCGGGGTGGACGGTTGAGATTCCCGCAGAGTTACTGCGCGCAGTAACTCTGCGTGATAAACATGGGGGCGTGGGGTAGTGGGCGCAGTAAATCCCACACCCGCCCCCTCGGCTTCGCAGCCCACTAGTTTATAAGTAGGAGGAGGAGGGGGAGCGGCAGAGCACGCGTGCCCCTCCTCCTCACTGCTTCCTCCTCTTCTTTCTCTCGCCGTGCCCCAAGCCACGCTGAGCGCCGCGGTGATCCGTTCCCGATGAGCTCTTCTTTCGCTGCCACGCCCCCCGCGGTGCACTCCGGCACTTGAGACGGTTCAGAGGTCCACGATGATCACATAGATTTCCTCCGCATGACACGGCGGCTGCCTAGCAAGGACTTCGTGAGGGTCCGCCTCGCGTCGAAGAAGGAAATCTCGCCGGCGCCGGAGGAGGGCGAGCGGGTCATCTTCCGCTCGCACTGCCTACACGGCCTTGGCCTTCTGGCGAGTGTCTTCTTCCGCGCCTTTCTCGAATTCTACGGTCTTCAGCCGCACCACCTCACCCCCAACACGGTGGTGTTGATGTCCGTCTTCGTCACGTTGTGCGAAGGCTTCCTCGGCGTCCTCCCCACCATTGAGCTCTGGGGGGGAGTTCTTCTACTCCAAGCTCGGCACCTAAGCCGCAGGCGTGCCGGCTCAGTGTGGCGTGTTCATCGCCGTGCGGAGGTCGGGGGCCAACAACCTGTTTCCCCCCATCCGGCTGATAAAGTCGGTGAAGATGTGTTAGCGGTCATACTTCTATGTGAAGAGCGTCTTCGCGGAGGGCGGCTGGGTCAATCTGCCGACCTACGTGGCCGGCCCGCCGGCTGGGAGGTAGCCCAACTGGTCGTATCGGGCCAGGACGCTGACGCCTGCAGGAGCCGGCGCCATCGCACGACTCCGAGTGCTGACGCAGTCGGAGGGCCTGACCGGGCCGGATTTGCTGGTCGCCTTCATGGCGTGCCGAGTGCTCCCACTCCAAAGTCGCCCCACATGATTTGCCAGATGAGCGGGCATCGGGACCCGAGTTGTCTGTGCACCAAGAAGATGCCTCACGCGGAGGTAGCCCATATGGTGAACTACCTTGCGAACTGCGAGCTCACAGGAGAGTGGCAGTTCGGCAAGGAGCCGTATTCACGTGCCAACCCTCCACCCATGGTGAGTTGTTTCTTTTCCTTTTTCTTTGACTCCTTTGCCGCCGAGTCCGTCTTGTCCAATCTAACCAATCGGCTTTGGTCAGAACCCCCTCCTCCATTCGGCATCCGGCACTGTGGGGCCGGCCCGCGAATTCCTCCCTGACCGGGCGGAGAGCGACATCGACGAGCCCGACTTGGGGGTGGTGGCCTTGGAGGACGACGCCGAGGGAGGAAGCGGCGAAGTGGGCGGCCCGAGGCTCGAGGCCAGTTTTGAGGACTGGCCTGATGATGACGCGGAGGAGGTCGCCCCACGCCACTAGCCAGGAGCTGGCTAGCCCGGCGCGAGCTCTTCTGCCGCGCTGGACGCCCAAGGCGGCGCGAAGAAGCGCAGGGCCGCGCCGAGCATGTTCAGCAGCCGGCCGAAGAAGCCCAAGGGCTCGGCCGCGGCGACCAAGCGGGACGGGGCGGCCGCAAAGGCCCACCGCTTCCGCAAGGAAGTGAAGAAGCCGCTGTTGGTCTCCGCGTAAGTGCTACCTTTCTTGTGCTTTCATTTTTTCTTTTGTTGATCTTGTCTGAGTTTGTTTGCTTGTCGCCCTTGGGTCCAGGGCTCCCATCTCTCTTGACAAGGTCACTGCCGCCTCCATCGTGGGGTCGGTGGAGACTTCCGCCACCACTCGGCGGATTGACCCTGCCGCCGACCTCCGGGAGGCGACAGAGCGGAATGCACGAGAGGTGTGTGAAGAGCAGGAAGCCGCCCGCCTGAAGAAGGCGGAGGCTGAGAAGGCGGAGGCCACCGCCAAGAAGAGACTAGCGGAGGCCGCCGCCGCCGACGCGGTGAAGAAGCAAGCTGAAGAACCCGGAGTTCACAGCACAGACTGGGGAGGCCGGCGGCGAGAACCCGGTCATGGAGAGGGATGGCGGTGACACCACCATGCCGACGTGATCGTACCGCCACCGCCGCCATCTGGGAGCGTGCAAGGCGAGCAGCCGGCGGATCCGCCGGTGCCGCCGACTGAAGACGAGGTGGTGGCGGGCCTAGTTCTCCAGGTCGGCACGCCGACGCGTCACCGTCTCACGAAGGCGGCTTCGGCGCCGTGCCCTCTGGAGGCCGGTGCCGTGAGCTCCACGATCCCGGACACCGAGGCGACGAGCGCCGCGCCCGCTGGGTGGGTGCGGGGAGGCGGGACGGGCCCATGGAACTGGGTGCTTCTGGACGTCCAAGCCAAGATCCGAGCCGAGGGCGATGCCATCAAGAACTGCACCAAGGCGTATCTGGCATCGCGAGAAGCCATCCGGGTACGTTCCCTTCTTCTTTGTCTCTGTTTTTTGTTCCTCTTGGTGGGGGCGCGCTAGCGCACCCACTAGGTGTAGTCCCCGAGTTTCGGGCCGATTGCTGAGTAGGCGGCTCGGAACTCTGATCGGCGAGTTCCAAGTACTAACACTTGTCTGAAATTTTGTCACAGGACTACCACAATCTTCGCGTGAACACCTTCAACGCCAACGTCGAGGAGCTGGCCAAGCGGACCGCCGACTTGTCGAAAAGCCGGAGTAAGCCTTCTTCCTTCTCTGCGGGGGCGCGCTGGCGCACCCGCGGGTTGTAGTCCCCGAGATTCGGGCTGACTGCCGAGCAGTCGGGCCGGATCTCCCCGGCGACTATTCTTTTTCTGTTGGTGACTCTTTCTTCGCGGGGGCGCGCTGGCACGCCCGCGGGCTGTAGTCTTCGCGATTCGGGCCGACTGCTGAGCAGTCGGGCCGAATCTCCTCGGCGACTTTTCTTCCTTGTTGGTAACTAACACCTTGTTCTCCTCTTTCTTCTGCAGAGGCAAACGCTGCCCTGCAGCAGCAGTTGGGCGAGGCCAACACTGCCCTGCGCACCAAGGAGGAGGAGTGCGGCCAGCTGGCTGAGGAGCGCGACCGGCTGGTCACGCGGCTGGTGGAGCAGAAGGAGCTGCTCAAGAAGTCCCAGAAAGAGGCGGAGGACAAGGAGACCGCCCTCCTTGCCGAATTCGCGTCCGAGCGCTCCTCCTGGACTGACAAGGAGGCGATGCTGTCCTCCGGCTTCCATGAGATCGAGGATCTCGTCAACGGTGAGCCTCTCCTCACTTTTCTTCTTTGAGCTGCCGGCTGTTGGTCGAGCCGGCTTCTAATCTCTAATTTGGCTCTTTGCCTTCCTGTCCTGGCAGACTTCTTCCCTGGCCACTCGGACGCCGCCAACCAGGCCATCGAGGTTGATCGTGAAGGGCGGAGGGCGGATGGCGCGAAGATCGCTGCTGACTTCCCCCGAACCTTAACAAGCAGATCCTAAGCATTGAGGCTCGTCTTCGGCCAGCTCACCGGATGCTGCGCCGGCTTCAACGTGTCGGCGTCCAGGCGATCGCCGCCCTGTGGCCGGACATGACGGCACCGTGCACCCCAAGTCGGACTGCTGACTGGCTGGAGGTAGCGGCTGGCCGCCTTGAGGCCTGGAAGGGCTCTTTGGCCCGGGCTGGAGCGTGCCGGGCCTTAGAGTTCATCAAGGCGTGGTATCCTGGGCTGAGTCTAGCCCAGCTAGCCATGTTCCGGCTAGAGGCTCAGGCGGAGTTGGAGGTCGTGGAAGATGACCTCGTCAAGCACGCGACGTCGATCGCCGAGTACACCAACACCAGCATCTTCGTCCTGGAGCAGGCTGAGAATGGCGACGAGGCGCCGCCGGAATGGTTCGGGATGAATCCGGCTGACGGCGAGGATTCAGCGGAGGTGATCGACTCTAGTGGCGAGGAAGAAGGCGGGGCGCAGGAGGAAGGCGAAGGGGAGGCGCCGGAGGTCGGAGCGGACGGCCAGCCTCAGCTCGACCGCGCCTCCAACAATGAGCCACGCCCAACCGAGCCGGCTACCACTGGAGGCGACCAAGCGGAGACTTCCCAGCCGGCCGCTCCACCAGTCGGCGCCGTCGATTCCGCCGTTCCACCAAGCCCGCCTGCTGCTTCCTAGGCTGCCACTTTACCTTTGTTTATACCTGCTTATCGGTCTCGATGAACTTTGTTAATGTTGCATAATTCCACCCCCAGGGTGTATCTTGAACTTCTGTTTGAAGATTGGCTAAAGGCCTTTGCTATGTAAATACATTCTAAGTTCTATCTCTCCTTGCCTGTTGCTCTTTGGCTTTTTTCCTTTGCCGCCTTCCCTTGGTTGTCGTCTTGCCAGTTAGACAGCCGCTCTGCGGACTGTTGCTAGATCAAGTACTTAGCTTCTTTGGGGAAGGCAAGTACTTAGCCATTTAGAGTTCTTTGGCAAGTTAAGTAGAACATGGCGAGTCGGCTGCTTAACAGTCGGTCGTAAGAGGCGGGAAGCTGGCTTAAACTATGCCCATGCTTGTGTCCTTAGCCATTTTTCATATGGGCACCCTTTCTACCTTACTCCTGCCTACCGTCCAATCGCTCTGCGAGCTGCGGCTTCTGGCAGGAGACAGCTTAGGTGCCACACATTACTTGTCCGGCTGCAGGAAGCATTTCATAGTGCAAGGCGGCAAGTCCCCGGGCCGACTAGTCGGACTCGGTGCCAAGTGGCATAAAAACTAACATACTTATGGGTGTAATTCTTATCATATAGATAAAAGAGGGCAGTCCCCGAGCTCGTCTCGGGGGACCCAGAGTCTTCGTACTTAATACAAAAGGTAGCATGCTACAACTACTTTAACTATAAAATCTTCGGAGGAGGTTTGCGTTCCACGGTCGTTCCGTCTCCTTGCCGGAGTCGTCCCTCCTGCGTGCTCGAGGCTTCTGAGCGTCGATCAGGTAGTAGGAGTCGTTGCCTAGCACTTTGCTGATGACGAAGGGGCCCTCCCAAGGCGCTGGGAGCTTGTGCTGACCGGTTGTTCGCTGGATCAGCCGGAGCACAAGGTCTCCCTCTTGGAAAGATCTCGGCTTGACCTTCCAGTTATAATATCGGCATAGGCTCTGCTGGTAGATGCTGGACCGACTGAGTGCCAATAGCTGGCCCTCTTCCAGCAGATCGACACCGTCTTGACGTGCTTCTTCTGCCTCCTCTTTGGTGTACATGGTGACTCGAGGGGAGTCGAACTCTATGTCCGTTAGGATGACGGCTTCGGCACTGTAGACGAGGAAGAAGGGCGTGAAGCCGGTTGACTTGTTTGGAGTTGTGCGCAGGCTCCAGAGGATGGCCGGCAGCTCATCGAGCCAACAGCCGGCCGAACGCTCCAGAGGCTCGACCAGTCGAGGCTTGATGCCGGACAAGATGAGGCTGTTTGCTCGCTCTACTTGTCCGTTTGACTACGGATGGGCAACGGACGCTAAGTCCAGTCTGATGCCCTGTGTCGCGCAGAAACGGGCCAAGGCGCCTTTGGCAAAGTTTGTGCCGTTGTCGGTGATGATACTGTGCTGTATGTCGTATCTGATGGTGATGTCGGAGATGAAAGTCACAGCAGTCGGACCGTTCAGCTTCTTGATTGGTTTGGCCTCTATCCACTTGGTGAAGTTGTCCACCGCCACAAGCAGATGGGTCATGCCGCCTCGCGCTGTTTTGAATGGTCCCACCATGTCCAGGCCCCAGACAGCAAAGGGCCAGGCAATGGGAATAGTCCTGAGCGCAGAAGCTGGCTGATGTGGCTTGGAACGAAACTTCTGGCACCCTTTGCATTTTTGGACCAATTCCTTGGCGTCTTCAAGAGCAGTCGGCCAGAAGAAATCATGGCGGAAGGCTTTGGCGACGAGTGCTCTTGAAGCCGCGTGGTGGCCACACTCGCCTTGATGGGTGTCTTTGAGAATCGCTTGGCCTTGCTCCGGCTCCACGCAGCACTAGTAGACACCAGTGACATTGCGCCTCACGAGCTCTCTGTTGACAATGGTGTAGGCTGCTGCCCGATGTTGCACTTGCCGGACCAAGATCTCATCAGCTGGTAGCTCTTTGTTCACCAAAAAATTGAGGATGGGCTGGGCCCATGAAGGTACTACGGCTTCTGCAACTGTCAGGACTGCAACTTGGACAAGGGCGGCTGGGCCGGGAGGCGGCGGGTTGGAGTCGGCAGCCGCTTGCTGTGTCGATGAAGTCCTGGGGCCGATTGGTGCAGTCCTCGGGCCGAGTTCTGAAGTCCCCGGGCTAGTCGCTGCAGTCCCCAGGCCGGGTGCGACTGCTGCGACCCCCGGGCCGTCCGTCAGAACTCCCGTGCCGGCTGATTGAGCTCTCAAGTCGGATCCGACTGCTTCAGGAGGAGCCGACACGAAGATAGAATCTGACTCTGGTGATGGCTTGACAGACGGTTTGAGAAGGCGCTGAAGGGCGACGCCGGTTGCTATTGCTTGACGGGTGGAGCCGGTTCGTGCCAGGGCATCTGCTTGGTCATTGTCATTTCCTGGCACATGGAGAAACTCGCATCCCTTAAAATATCCACTAAGTTGTTGTACGAGGTAGCGGTAGCTCACCATGTTTGCATCTTTGGCGTCCCAGTCGCCTGACGACTGCTGGACCACCAAGTCGGAGTCCCCCTAGCATAGGATCCGTCGAATGCCGAGCTCTTTGGCAAGCCAGAGCTCATGAATGAGTGCCTCGTATTCGGTGACGTTGTCGGAGGCGGCAAAGTGGATTTGCAGCGCATATTTGAGCTTGTCGCCTTTGGGAGAGGCGAGGACGATGTCGGCTCCCAAGCTGGTGCGCATTTTGGAGCCGTCAAAATGCATCCGCCAATGGGTGGAGTCGGGCGCTGGCGGCAAGTACTGGGTCTCGGCCCAGTCGACGAGGAAGTCGGCCAGCGCTTATGACTTGATGGCAGTGCGAGGCTGGTAGTAGATGGTGTAGGGGGCCAGATCTATGGCCCATTTGGCCACTCGGCCCGAAGCATCTCGGCTTCCAATGATCTCGGCCAGTGGAGCTGTGCAGACCACAGTGACTGGATGCACTTGAAAGTACGATTTCAATTTTTTGGCGGCAAAGTGCACGCCGTAGAACATCTTCTGGTAGTGGGGGTAGTTTTGCTTGGAGGTTGACAGTACTTCACTCAAATAATATACCGGTCTCTGGACTAGTAGGGCTTTGCCTTCCTCCTTGCGCTCTACCATGATGACTATACTGACCACTCGGCTGGTGGCGGCGATGTATAGGAGCATGGGCTCCTTAGGAGTCGGAGCCGCCAGGACAGGTGGAGTAGTCAACATCTTCTTCAACTGGAGAAAAGCTTCGTCAGCCTTGTGGTTCCACTCGAAAAATGTGGTCTTCTTCATGAGTTGGTATAGGGGGAGAGCCTTCTCGCCCAGCCGACTGATGAATCGGCTGATGGATGCCAAACAGCCGGTGAACTTCTGTACGTCCAACAGTCGGATGGATACTTCCATCCTCTCAATGGCCTTGATCTTCACAGGGTTGCATTCTATGCCGCGTTCGGGGACCAGGAAGCCAAGAAGCTGGCCGGCTGGTACTCCGAAGACGCATTTCTCGGGGTTGAGCTTGATTTGAAATTGGCGCAAGTTCTCAAAGGTCTCCTTGAGGTATTCTAGCAGCGTTCCACGCTTCTCCGTCTTCACCACCACATCATCCACGTAAACGTGGGTGTTTCTGTCGAGTTGCTTGAGGAGGCACTTCTGCATGCAACATTGAAAGGTGGCGCCGGCATTCCTCAAGCCGAACGTCATAGTCAAGTAGCATAAGGCTCCAAATGGCGTGATGAAGGCGGTCCTCAGTCTGTCGGCCGGGTTCAACTTGATCTGGTGGTATCTTGAATATGCATCCAAAAAACTCAACAGCTCGCATCCGGCTGTGGAGTCTATCACTTGGTCGATTCTTGGTAAAGCAAATGGGTCCTTGGGGCATGCTTTGTTGAGGGTGGTGTAACCAATACACATACGCCACTGCTTGTTCTTCTTCAGCACAAGGACCGGGTTGGCCAACCACTCTGGAAAGAACACCTCCATGATGAAGCCGGCTGCCAGCAGCCGGGCAATTTCTTCTCTGACGACTCTTCTCTTCTCTTCTGACAGGCGGCGCAAGGGCTGCCTGACTGGCTTGGCATCAGACCGGACATGTAATTTGTGCTTGGCGAAATCCGTCGGGACACCTGGCATGCCTTTGGGGGACCATGCGAAGATGTCCCGATTCTCACGGAGGAAATCGACGAGCTCGCCTTCCTATTTGCTGTCGAGGTTTGTACCTATGACAGCGTACCTCTCCAGGTGCTCTGGGTCCAAGGGTATCTTCTTTGTTTCTTTGGCCGGCTTGAACGAGCCCTCAGCTTCTGACTCCTTGGGATCGGGCGACATCTCTGGCTGCTTGCTTGCCATCACCACAACCTGGTCAAGGAGCCGCTTCTCAGCTGCGATTACGAGGGACTCGGCCAATTGACTGCTCTCTGCTGCGCAGGTGGACGACTTCTTGTAGTCGCCAGCTATGGTCAGAATCCCCTTGGAACTCGGCATCTTCATCTTGAGGTAGGCATAGTGGGGGACAACCATGAACTTGGCCAGGGCAGGCCGGCCAAGTAACGCATGGTATGGGCTCTCAAGGTCCACCACTTCAAACCATACTGATTCTCGGCGGAAATGATCTTTTTCTCCAAAGAGGATGTCTATCAGAATCTTGCCGATTGGTGAGCAGGAAAGGCCAGGAACTATGCCATGGAATACTGTCCGGCTGGGCTGAAGCTGCCTTTGTCTAATTCCTAATTTCTCCATGGTATCCTTGTATAGGATGTTAATGCTGCTGCCGCCGTCTATCAGGACTCGGGAGAAGCGAGCTGCTCGCTTGTCCATGGCAAAGGTGGCGTCCAGAATCAGGGCATAGGAGCCGGGCTTAGGCATCACCTCCGGGTGGTCAGCTCTGCTCCAGCTGATGGGCTTTTCAGACCAATGCATGAACTCTGGGGTCTCTGATGCTACCGCATTTACTTCTTGTTGTTGCAGCCGCCTGCTGCGTCGATCATCGGCCACACTGGTGAAGATGACATAGGCTCCGTGCTCTTCTAGGTATTCATCTTGTATTGCACCGATTGGTCTGACCGCCGGCTGCTGGGGCGGGGGAGGAGGCAGCTGCCCAACAGGTGGGGGAGGCATGAGGCCGTCTCCCTTGACGATCCTGGTGAGCCAGTGGCACTTCCGACTGGTGTGGTTGGACGGCTTCGCACCACTATGGAATTTGCAGGGAGCATCCAAAGTCTGCTCATATGAGAAAGCCGGCAACCAGTTGGGCTTGCCGCCCTTCTGTCGTTTGGGCAGAGGCGGCCCTTTCGGCTGCTGGTCTTCGACTGTTGCCACCTGTCGGCTGGTCGAAGCCGGCTGCGTGGCCTTGCGCTTGTGATTGTTCTGTTGTTGGCGCTGACTGGCGTCTCCAGCCGAGGTTCGAGGAGCCTCAGGAGCCACCTTGCTAGTCGCACTAACTTGGATTTCCGGCTTCATGGAGGAGTCGGCCGTGGCATATTTGTCTGCTATGATCAGCAGCTCGTCGAGGGTCTCTGGCTCGTTGTTGAGGAGCTTGTGCTTGAGGAGGGTGCCCTCTCGGCACCCGGCGGTGAAGTATTCGATGGCCTGCACCTCGTGCACGCCCTCGCAGGAGTTACGGAGCTCGGCCCAGCGCGTGAGGTAGTCGCGAGTTGACTCGTTGGGGCCTTGCACGCACAAGGAAAGCTGGTGCGGTTTGAGAGGCCGCTTGTACGTGCTGGTGAAGTTGCGGACAAAGGCATCGGTGAAGTCGACCCAACTGTTGATGTTGCGGGGCTTAAAGCTGTTCAGCCAAGTCCGGGCCGTGCCCTGGAGCATGAGCGAAACATACTTCATGGCAACACGCTTGTTGCCGTTTGCTATGCTGACGGCTGTGGAGTAGTCAACCAGCCAATCTTCCAGCTTCACAGGGCCAGTGTATTTGGGCGTGTCTCTTGGGAGTGTGAACCCTCTGGGGAAAGGCTCGTCCCGAATGCGGGGGCCAAAACACGGTGGACCCAACTCGTCTTCTTCTTCAAGCACCAGGGATCGGTGGAGACGGTCGATCCGGTGGCGGGCATCATTCTCTCCGACTCCCTCTCGGTGGTCAAGATGGTCGCCGAGTGTCGGGTGGTCAACAGGCGGTGGGGAGACTCGCCTTTCCTGCGAGGGGGAGGAGGCGGACAGTCGTCCCATCGTTCCACTGCTCTTGGGCGGCCGTCTTGGTCGCGCTCTATGGTGATACGAGTCCGATTGCGGCTAGCATCCGGTTCCTTGTCTTTTCTTCCACGGACGCCACCGGTCGGTGTCCGAGATGTCGCGCCTTGGTCTCGGCGGGGATGCAGGTCGTCATTCTGCCAACCCAGCGCGTCGGTGCGGCAGCCGGCTTCGTTCTGCTCGGCAGCCGCGTCGAGGAGCCGCTGAACGTGCTCCGCCATCAAGCGACTCTCCTCGCCCTCAAACTTGTTCAGCTCGTCTGCTGCCGCTTGGGCAGCTCGGATGTTTTCTGCCGGCGTGGCGTAGATGGGGCGATCTGCCCCGAACAGGTTGGCGATGGCCACGCCGCGCTGCTGGACTATGCCAAGGCGGCTGGGCCCGGTGGGAGCCGGCGTGCCGCCCACAGCGTGGTCCATCTCACGCTGATAGGCCTCTGACAGGCATCTCATGCTGGCCAGCTTCTTGGCGCCTTCGACAAGATGAAGGCGGTGTGCCTCCAGCGTCTCGGTGTCGGCGTCTTCGGGAATGGGTGCGGTCAGGTCTTGTAGTGCCGCATCAAGAAGGTCGCGAGCACCTCTGTCGGAGTGCTCGCTGTGACCGATGAAAAGTACCTCCATGATGGTGCTTCCGCTGCTCTCTGCGCGAGGGAGCGGCTCGTCGTAGACCACCACGTTGGTGGGGAACGCGTCGAGCGACGCGGTGTCGGAGTCGACCAGCATCGGGTCGGTAGAGCCTACAGACTCCAAGTCCACAGCAAGCTCGCTGGCGACGTGGAGTTGGTCAAGGAGGCCGGCGAGGAGGCTCTCGGGGCCGCCTGTGCCCGCGTCGGATGCAGGCTCGTCGGAGAGGCGGACCTCGCTGACAAGATCAGCGAGGCAACTGGCCGTGCAGGCGATTTCCGCGCCAAGCAGCGCATCGGCGCAGACTCCGTCTGGCGTGCCGGGCTGGCTGCGCTCGCCAGGGAGAAAAAGGGTTCCCGTCCAGATCAGGTCTCCGGACGACGGTGCACCTGGCCCCATGGTGGGCGCCAAATGTCGGGGGTTGGGTGCGACATATGCCAAAGGATGTCTTATCATGGTGGGAGCGAGTAGAACGTCGCCGGTGCCCAGAAACGGGATTAGACGTAGACATGAACGCCGGCGTACTTTACCCAGGTTCGGGGCTCTCCTAGGAGATAACACCCCTAGTCCTGCTTTGCGGGGTCTCCGCATGATCACTAAGGCAACGTGAGTACAAGGGTGCTCCTCGAGTTGTATGCTGGAGGTAGGAGAAGGCAAGGCTAGCTTTCTCCTTCCTATATCTCTGGTCTAGTTCTAATGGGTCCGAACCCTTTGCATGGGTGCCCTGGGGGGTTTATATAGGCCTACCCCCCAGGGGTACAAGGGTAATATGACTGGGCGAAGGCCCAGCCGTCAGTCTCTTCGGCCGCCGACTTCTCCGACAACTGCTGGGGCCCGCCGATTGGGGGGCCCCGCCAACTGGTCTGGTACGGAGCCGACAGGCCATACCCGCCACTTGGGGGTCTTGCCAGCGGCTGATCACTATAGCCGCGCTTCTAATGACGCAGGCTTGGTCGAAGGATCATGGCTACAGCACCGCCGTCATGGCGGGCGATTACTGTAGCCACTCCCCGTCATGTCTGGTTAAGGGCGCGTGGGGGCCGTGGGATGAGCAGGCCGACTCCTAGGGGCCGACTCCCATCGGGTCCGATTGGTAGGGCTCTTCGCCGTCTTCTGGACTCTCGCTGACTGGTGGGGCCCGTCGTCCTTGGGCCGTACAGACAGGTTGTCGTGCGAGTAGGACTCCGCCTGCCTGTGATGATGTCAGGGCTGGCATGGCAACAGTGCCGCGCCGGGCGGGGCTCCTCGTCGGCACATCGCACTGTGACCGTGCCAGCCCCTAGGAAGGGGAGGGGATGGGCTGCACTATAGCCATCCCCTATCCCATCCCCCTCGGTGTGGGTACGGGCTTTCGAAGGGGCCGTGGGCCGACTCCTCGGAGTCGGCTTCTCTGGAAGCCGCCTGGCAGGAGTCTGCTTGTCTTGACCTCGCCTTCTGGACTCGGCCGTCTACGGGCAGCCGACTATTTCTCCAGCCGGCTTACAGAAGGCGGCTCTTTACCTTGGCATCCTGAGGGGCGCGGTCAGCCCCGATGTCTTGAAAGGTTATGGGCATCGGGTTAGTCTACCCGTGGCCCATTACTCCGATAGTAGAACCCGAAGCTGGTGAGGTGCCGTGGGCGACTGGTCGAGGAGCCTCAGCAGTTTCCTTTCTCCGAGTGCTTGAGGCGAAGCTTCGTTCGACTTCTGTCGGGCAGTCTGACAGGAGTCGGACTCGCCCAATCTGACTTGTCCAAAATTTTCGAACGCCTCGGCGGGATCCAAGTGGCGTGCTAGCTAAGCTTCCGGGCCGCCGCCCGTTTCGGGCCTGTCACGTGGCGACGAGCGGCCGGGCCAGTCTGCCCACCCACGTGCATGACGGGACACGCCTACAGGCGGGGCCCACCACTACCACGCCACAGCACGCGAGCGGATCCGCTGCGGCCGAGGTGGACGGTTGAGATTCCCGCGGAGTTACTGCATGCAGTAACTCTGCGCGATAAACGTGGGGGGCATGGGGTAGTGGGCGCAGTAAATCCCACACCCGCCCCCTCGGCTTCGCAGCCCACTGGTCTACAAGTAGGGGGAGGAGGGGGCGGCAGAGCACGCGCTCCCCTCCTCCTCACTGCTTCCTCCTCTTCTTCCTCTCGCTGCCGCGCCCCAAGCCACGCTGAGCGCCGCGGTGATCCGTTTCTGATGAGCTCTTCTTCCGCCGCCACGCCCCCCGCGGTGCACTCCGGCACCTGGGACGGTTCGGAGGTCCACGATGATCACATAGATTTCCTCCGCATGACACGGCGGCTGCCTGGCAAGGACTTCGTGAGGGTCCGCCTTGCGTCGAAGAAGGAAATCTCGCCGGCGCCGGAGGAGGGCGAGCGGGTCGTCTTCCGCTCGCACTGCCTACGCGGCCTTGGCCTTCCGGTGAGGCATACTAGGGACACTCTGTCTATGTATTCACACATGTACTAAGTTTCCGGTTAATAAAATTCTGGCATGAATAATATACATTTATCATGATATAAGGAAATATAAATAACAACTTTATTATTGCCTCTAGGGCATATTTCCTTGAGTCTCCCACTTGCACTAGAGTCAATAATCTAGATTGCATCGTAATGATTCTAACACCCATGGAGTCTTGGTGCTAATCATGTTTTGCTCGTGAGAGAGGCTTAGTCAACGGGTCTGCAACATTCAGATCCGTATGTATCTTGCAAATCTCTATGTCTCCCTCCTTGACTTGATCGTGGATGGAATTGAAGCATATCTTGATGTGCTTGGTTCTCTTGTGAAATCTGGATTCCTTTGCCAAGGCAATTGCACCAGTATTGTCACAAAAGATTTGCATTGGACCCGATGCACTAGGTATGACACCTAGATCGGATATGAACTCCTTCATCCAGACTCCTTCATTTGCTACTTCCGAAGCAGCTATGTACTCCACTTCGCACGTAGATCCCGCCACGACGCTCTGCTTGGAACTGCACCAACTGACAGATTCACCATTCAATAAAAATATGTATCCGGTTTGTGACTTAGAGTCATCCGGATCAGTGTCAAAGCTTGCATCGACGTAACCCTTTACGACGAGCTCTTTGCCACCTCCATAAACGAGAAACATATCCTTAGTCCCTTTCAGGTATTTTAGGATGTTCTTGACCGTTGTCCAGTGATCCACTCCTGGATTACTTTGGTACCTCCCTGCTAAACTAATAGCAAGGCACACATCAGGTCTGGTACACAACATTGCATACATGATAGAACCTATGGCTCAATCATAGGGAATGACTTTCATTTTCTCTCTATCTTCTGAAGTGGTCGGGCATTGAGTCTGACTCAACTTCACACCTTGTAACACAAGAAAGAACCCTTTCTTTGCTTGATCCATTTTGAACTTCTTCAAAACTTTATCAAGGTATGTGCTTTGTGAAATTCCAATTAAGTGTCTTGATCTATCTCTATAGATCTTGATGCCCAATATATAAGCAGCTTCACCGAGGTATTTTATTGAAAAATTCTTATTCAAATATCCTTTTATGCTATTCAGAAATTCAGTATCAATGCCGATTAACAATATGTCATCCACATATAATATCAGAAATGCTACAGAGCTCCCACTCACTTTCTTGTAAATACAGGCTTCTCCAAAAGTCTGTATAAAACCATATGCTTTGATCACACTATCAAAGCGTATATTCCAACTCCGAGATGCTTGCACCAGTCCATAAATTGATCAATGGAGCTTACACACTTTGTTAGTACCTTTTGGATCGATAAAACCTTCTGGTTGCATCATATACAACTCTTCTTTAAGATATCCATTAAGGAATGCAGTTTTGACATCCATTTGCCAAATTTCATAATCATAAAATGCGGCAATTGCTAACATGATTCAGACAGACTTAAGCATTGCTACGGGTGAGAAGGTCTCATCATAGTCAACTCCTTGAACTTGTCGAAAACCTTTCGCAACAAGTCGAGCTTTGTAGACAGTAACATTACCGTCAGCGTCGGTCTTCTTCTTGAAGATCCATTTATTCTCTATGGCTTGCCGATCATCGGGCAAGTCAACCAAAGTCCATACTTTGTTCTCATACATGGATCCCATCTCGGATTTCATGGCCTCAAGCCATTTACGGAATCAGGGCTCATCAGCGCTTCCTCATAATTCGTAGGTTCGTCATGGTCAAGTAACATGACTTCCAGAACAGGATTACCGTACCACTCTGGTGCGGATCTTACTCTGGTTGATCTACGAGGTTCGGTAGTAACTTGATCAGAAGTTTCATTGTCATCATCATTAGCTTCTTCACTAATTGGTGTATGAATCACTAGAACTGATTTCTGTGATGAACTACTTTCCAATAAGGGAGCAGGTACAATTACCTCATAAACTTCTACTTTCCTCCCACTCACTTATTTCGAGATAAACTCCTTCTCTAGAAAGGATCCATTCTTAGCAACGAATATCTTGCCTTCGGATCTGTGATAGAAGGTGTACCCAACAGTCTCTTTTCGGTATCCTATGAAGACACATTTCTCTGATTTGGGTTCGAGCTTATCAGGTTTAAGCTTTTTCACATAAGCATCGCAGCCCCAAACTTTAAGAAACGACAACTTGGGTTTCTTGCCAAACCACAGTTCATAAGGTGTCGTCTCAACGGATTTCGATGGTGCCCTATTTAACGTGAATGCAGCCGTCTCTAAAGCATAACCCCAAAATGATAGCGGTAAATCAGTAAGAGACATCATAGATCGCACCGTATCTAATAAAGTGCGGTTACGACGGTCGTACACGCCATTACGCTGTGGTGTTCCAGATGGCGGGAGTGATGAAACTATTCCGCATTGTTTCAAATGAACACCAAACTCGTAACTCAAATATTCTCATCCACGATAAGATCGTAGAAACTTTATTTTCTTGTTACGATGATTTTCCACTTCACTCTGAAATTCTTTGAACTTTTCAAATGTTTTAGACTTATGTTTCATCAAGTAGATATACCCATATCTGCTCAAATCATCTGTGAAGGTCAGAAAATAACGATACCTGCCACGAGCATCAACACTCATCGGACCGCATACATCAATATGTATTATTTCCAATAAGTCTGTTGCTCGTTCCATTGTTCCGGAGAACGGAGTCTTAGTCATCTTGCCCATGAGGCATGGTTCGCAAGCATCAAGTGATTCCAAAAGTCCATCAGCACGGAGTTTCTTCATGCGCTTTACACCAATATGACCCAGACGGCACTGCCACAAATAAGTTGCACTGTCATTATTAAACTTATATCTTTTGGCTTCAATACTATGAATATGTGTATCACTACTATCAAGATTTAGTAAAAATAGACCACTCATCAAGGGTGCATGACCATAAAAGATATTACTCATATAAATAGAACAACCATTATTCTCTGATTTAAATGAATAATTGTCTCGCATCAAACAAGATCCAGATATGATATTCATGATTAACGTTGGCACCAAATAACAATTATTCAGGTCTAAAACTAATCCCGAAGGTAGATGTAGAGGTAGCGTGCCGACGGCGATCACATCGACTTTGGAACCATTTCCCACGCGCATCGTCACCTCGTCCTTAGCCAATCTTCGCTTAATCCGTAGCCCCTGTTTCAAGTTGCAAATATTAGCAACAGAACCAGTATCAAATACCCAGGCGCTACTGCGAGCATCAGTAAGGTACACATCAATAACATGTATATCAAATATACCTTTCACTTTGCCATCCTTCTTATCCGCCAAATACTTGGGGCAGTTCTGCTTCCAGTGACCAGTCCCTTTACAGTAGAAGCACTCAATCTCAGGCTTACGTCCAGACATGGGCATCTTCACTTGAGCAGCAACTTGCTTGCTGTTCTTCTTGAAGTTCCCCTTCTTCCTTTTGCCCTTCTTCTTGAAACTGGTGGTCTTGTTGACCATCAACACTTGATGCTCCTTCTTGATTTCTACCTCCGTAGCCTTTAGCATTGCGAAGAGCTCGGGAATTGTCTTGTCCATCCCTTGCATATTATAGTTCATCATGAAGCTCTTGTAGCTTGGCGGCAGTGATTGAAGACTCTGTCAATGACACTATCATCAGGAAGATTAACTCCCAACCGAGTCAAGTGGTTGTGGTACCCAGACATTCTTACTATATGTTCACTGAGAGAACTATTCTCTTCCATTTTGCAGTTGTAGAACGTATTGGAGACTTCATATCTCTCAATTCGGCATTTTCTTGAAATATTAACTTCAACTCCTGGAACATCTCATATGCTCCATGACGGTCAAAACATCGTTGAAGTCCCGGTTCTAAGCCGTAAAGCATGGCACACTGAACTATAGAGTAGTCATCAGCTTTGCTTTGCCAAACGTTCTTAACGTCGTCAGCAGCATCTGTAGTAGGCTTGTCACCCAGCAGTGCTTCCAGGACGTAATTCTTCTGTGCAGCAATGAGGATAATCCTCACGTTACGGACCCAGTCCGTGTAATTGCTACCATCATCTTTCAACTTAGCTTTCTCTAGGAACGTATTGAAATTCAATGGAACAACAACACGGGCCATTTATCTACAACAACACAGACATGCAAAATACTATCAGGTACTAAGTTCATGATAAATTAAAGTTCAATTTAATCATATTACTTAAGAACTCCCACTTAGAAAGACATCCCTCTAATCATCTAAGGGCGTGTTTGGTTTCCTGGGTGCATCCGGCCTGCATCGTATGAGGGAGCCTGGCTGGGGTTGGCCTGGTTCAGCTGATGCAAGGTGGAGTCGAGATGTGCTTTTGGTGTACTTGCATGATATGGGCCATGCTCACCTCAGATGTTGTTTGGTAAGCTGCATGAGCCCAAATAATATGATAGCTTTGGAATTTGATTCTAGGTACTTGTATATGTATGCAAAATAATTAGAAGATTGTTTTGGTGACATGCACTCCAACTCAAATATCTTTAATGATTGAAGTAAAATAATATTACCAAATACAGATAAGAGATCATAATATCTGAAATTTCATATGAAAACCTTGGTATCAAAGAGGCAGCTACATAGGGAAAGAAAGCAAATGAAAACCCATGCACTTCTATGTGTATTTCATTATCAACATTCACAAGGTCCTATACTTTGCATACATACACAGAACAACTAGCTCTCAAGGCACTTTTACTGTCTATATATCTGCTCTAGCTAGCTGATCAATTAATCCCAATAGCACAAATTCGAAACAAACTAGCTTGTCTCTCTTGTTCTTCCTCTAGCTAGCTGATCTCTTGTTCTTCTTTCTCTTGATCAAATCAAAAGAAACATATACACAAATTATTCATGAAGTTAACAAAAAAACATGCAGAATCATCTTTAATCCATAGGATCTCACAACCAGATCAGGCCTCTACAAGGCCAGCGGCCGAATCAAACAGGAGATCGAGCTGCTCAACCGGCAAGGGCACATCAAGCGGGTCCCGTGCTTATTCACATGCGTGGATCTAGTTGGTAGCAGCTCTCACAGGCAGATCAGGCGAGCGACCGCGAGTGCCGGCCGGTGCATGCGCGCCCGTGGTCTACGTGCCGCCGAAGTCCATTGCTTGCTCTCACGATCGGTCGAGCGGCCGCGAGCGACAGCGAGCAGGTCGCCAGAAGCTGGGGACGGGAGGGAGGGACTAGAGCTTGGGACAGGAGGGAGGGGAAAGATAGAAGGAGAGCTTTACCTTGGCACCGGTGAGGAGATGCGGTGGCGAATGATAGATGCAGCGAGGACGGAGAGATCCAAACGTGTCGCATCAGACAAGAGAGGGGCGGGGAGCGGGGGGAAATGCGAGACGACAGGGACCAAAAGACGAGACCTAGCTCGCAACTTCGCACGCACGGGCCTGGCTCGCGGAAACGGCCGATCCCTGCGTTTCCGCTCAGCCTGGCTGGGAGCCCCATTTTGCATCGGTCGGGCCTGGCCCAGTGAGACGTGCAGCCTACCAAACGTGAATAAAATTGCATGATGGATGCGATGCAGGTGCAAGCCAAGGAACCAAACACGCCCTAAGTGATCACGTGATCCACATCAACTAAACCATGTCTGATCATCATGTGAGATGGAGTAGTTTTCAATGGTGAACATCACTATGTTGATCATATCTACTATATGATTCACGGTTGACCTTTCGGTCTGAGTGTTCCGAGGCCATATCTGCATATGCTAGGCTCGTCAAGTTTAACCCGAGTATTCTGCTTGTGCAAAACTACATTGCACCCTTTGTATGTGAACGTAGAGCTTATCACACCCAATCATCATGTGGTGTCTCAGCATGACGAACTGTAGCAATGGTGCATACTCAGGAAGAACACTTGTACCTTGAAATTTAGTGAGAGATCATCTTATAATGCTACCGCCGTACTAAGCAAAATAAGATGCATAAAGGATAAACATCACATGCAATCAAATAAGTGATATGATATGGCCATCATCATCATCTTGTGCCTTTTGATCTCCATCTCCAAAGCACCGTCATGATCACCATCGTCACCGGCTTGACACCTTGATCTCCATTGAAGCATCATTGTCGTCTCGCCAACTATTGCTTCTACGACTATCGCTACCTCTTAGAGATAAAGTAAAGCAATTACATGGCGATTGCATTTCATACAATAAAGCGACAACCATATGGCTCCTGCCAGTTGCCGATAACAGTGTTACAAAACATGATCATCTCATACAACAATTTATATAATCACGTCTTGATCATATCACATCACAACATGCCTTGCAAAAACAAGTTAGACGTCCTCTAATTTGTTGTTGCAAGTTTTATGTGGCTGCTACGGGCTTCTAGCAAGAACCGTTCTTACCTATGCATCAAAACCACAACGTAGTATAGTGATTGTTTTTTGATCTTGAGAAAGAACCCTGTTCCTTGAAACCGATTCAACTAAAGTTGGAGAAATAGACACCCACTAGCCATCTGTGTGCGAAGCACGTAGGTAGAACCAGTCTCGCGTAAGCGTACGCGTAATGTCGGTCTGAGCCGCTTCATCCAACAATACCACTGAATCAAGAATCAACTAGTAACGACAAGCAATATGTATATACCCACGCCCACAACTCCTTTGTGTTCTACTCGTGCATATAACATCTACGCATAGACCTGGCTCGGATGCCATTATTGGGGAACACAATATATCAAAAAAATTCATACGCACATGCAAGATCCATCTAGGTGATGCATAGCAACGAGAGGGGAGAGTGTGTCTACATACCCTCGTAGATCGAAAGCGGAAGCGCTATGTAACGCGGTTGATGTAGTCGAACGTCTTCGCGACCCAACCGATCAAGTATCGAACGCACGGCACCTCCGCGACCTGCACACATTCATCTCGGTGACGTCCCTCGTATTCTTGATCCAGCTGAGGCCGAGGGAGAGTTTCGTCAGCACGGCGGCGTGATGACGGTGATGATGAAGTTACCAACGCAAGGCTTCGCCTAAGCACTACAACGATATGACCGAGGTGGAAATCTGTGGAGGGGGCACTGCTCACGGCTAAACAATCAACTTGTGTGTCTATGAGGTGCCCCCCTCCCCGTATATAAAGGAGTGGAGGAGGGGAGGGTCGACCCTCTCTATGGCGCACCCCAAGGGGGATTCCTACTCCTAGTAGGAGTAGGTCCCCCCCCTTCCCTAGTTGGAGTAGGAGAAGAAGGAAAAGGAGAAGGAGAGAAGGAAAGGGGGGCGCCCCCTCCCCAATTCGGATTGGGCTTGGGGGGGCCACTTGGCCACCTCCTTATCTCTCCCACCATGGGCCATTAAGGCCCATTGACTCCCCGGGGGGTTCCGGTAACCCCCCGGCACTCCGGTAATTGCCCGAACTTATCCGAAACCATTCCGGTGTCCAAACATATCCTTCCGATATATCAATATTTATGTCTCGACCATTTCGAGACTCCTCGTCATGTCCGTGATCACATCCGGGACTCTGAACTACCTTTGGTACATCAAAACACATAAACTCATAATACCGATCGTCATCAAACATTAAGCGTGCGGGCCCTACGGGTTTGAGAACTATGTAGACATGACCGAGACTCACTTTCGGTCAATAACCAATAGCGAAAGCTGGATGCTCACGTTGGTTCCTACATATTCTACGAAGATCTTTATTGGTCAAACTGCATAACAACATACGTTGTTCCCTTTGTCATCAGTATGTTACTTGCCCGAGATTCGATCGTCGGTATCTCAATACCTAGTTCAATCTCATTACCGGCAAGTCTCTTTACTCATTCCGTAATGCATCATCCCGCAACTAACTCATTAGTCACATTGCTGGCAAGGCTTATAGTGATGTGCATTACCAAGAGGGCCCAGAGATACCTCTGCGATACACGGAGTGACAAATCCTAATCTTGATCTATGCCAACTCAACAAACACCATCAGAGACACCTGTAGAGCATATTTATAGTCACCCAGTTACGTTGTGGCATTTGATAGCACACTAAGTGTTCCTCCGGTATTCGGGAGTTACATAATCTCATAGTCATAGGAACATGTATAAGTTATGGAGAAAGCAATAGCAATAAACTAAACGATCATAGTGCTAAGCTAACGGATGGGTCAAGTCAATCACATCATTCTCTAACGATGTGATCCCGTTCATCAAATGGAAACTCATGTCTATGGTTGGGAAACTTAACCATCTTTTGATTAACGAGCTAGTCAAGTAGAGGCATACTAGTGACACTCTGTTTGTCTATGTATTCACACTTGTACAAAGTTTCCGGCTAATACAATTCTAGCATTAATAATAAACATTTATCATGATATAAGGAAATATAAATAACAACTTTTTTATTGCCTCTAGGGCATATTTCCTTCACCACCCCCAATTGTTGGAAGAAGTATGCAGAGGAAAATTAGAGTGCTTAGATGGAAAGAAATTATGTTCGCCCCCTTAGATCTGCACATATTACCCTTTTGCCCCTTGGAGTTTTTATCTATTCCCGTCACTGATATGGTGTCTGTGTGGTTTCTCAAACAACGAGGGATCAATTAGCAGGTTTTCTCTGTTTACAACAATGTCATCTAGATTAAATTTGCAGTAAATCATGGAAAATGAATTATATATTGAATTAACACTAATGCACACTTGTTGTTTCTAATCCTGGAAAATGAATTATATATCTGGATTCAATTTGCCACATAAGACTCAAAAAAGAAGAAACATTTCTCTGCATGTAGTCATTGGAATACTGAATTTAAATATATTGAATTTACTCGAATGCACACTTGTTGTTTCTGATTCGTCCAAACCTGGAGATGCTACAAGAGTGAAGTTGGTCATTTAGGTTTCTAGCCTGCTTTTGATCCTGCGTAATTACAAACCATCCAATCCCACTAAAAATTTTAATGTACTTTTTTTGCAGACAGTGGACCTTCCTATTAGTAGGACAAACCTACTGCTTTTTCTAAACAACGGACAACAATATAGTTGACTGATTCCCTGAGGAGTAGGATGAGTGCTAACACGCCAAATTTGGTTGAATTTGTGGATGAATTTATTGGTGCTTTCCTTGTTTCGTGTGGTGCCAATTTGCTAAATTTTGCCAGGCAACAGGGCAACAAATGTGAAATGCTTGGTATAGAGAATGGGAGTTTGCTCCATGTAACATGGAAATGTTATTCTTCCTTTTTATTCTCAGTTTTTGTGTGTCATCAAAATATCTTGATAAGAAAGAGCCATGATAAGGCATAGCCACCTGCAAATTCAATTCCTTTATTTGTATATCTGAGCCAAAGAGCAAGATTGTTCCTATTTTCTCGCATGCTATCTGCTTTTTGAATTTTCAAATCATTAATGACTATTTATCAGCTTGATCAGGGATTGGGAACTTGTTTGGAGAATTGTGTAAGTGGAAAAAAATGAAAGCATATGATCAGTTTTCCTAGATCTATTTATATGCATTTTGGATTGCCATGATAGATAAGAATACTTCCATGGCTCATTTGTACACACAAACATTTACTGTTATCTTGGGGAACCAGGATAGTTAATCAAAAAAATGTGTGGTAGCCCCTCCTGTTCCCCTTTGAACAGAGGAGAAAAGACTGGCCGGATCCCGGTTGGAAGCACGATGAAACTCTTTGCGGAGATCAACTCGCCGCCGAAGTAGGTTAAACCTAAGTGAGAGGATAGGTTTTTCACACAACCCACTCTGCAATTGCTTCATCATGGGGGAAACTCCTATTAAGCGCTTCAAAGCGTCAAACTGCTCATAAAATGTGTAGTGGGCCAGGCCCAATATTACTTGCTTCCTTTACTAACTCCGCTCGTTCTGCTCCTTTGTCTTTAGCGTGGTGCTCACTCTTCTAGAAATAGGCAACTGTTGGCCTAGGAGCATCTAGCGACTGGACTAGGAAAATGTGACCCTATATGTCCACTGGCGCGTCCATTGACAAGAGATGGTTACCCCTCAATTGGTCACCGTTGCAACACACCTCCCATTTGCAAACCATCATTTCCATACTACACCCTGAAACATTCATTTCATCATACATACTCCATGACACATGAAATAAACAAGCTACATTCGAAAAAGCAAACTACCCTAATTCTACTCGCTATCGTCGGAGATGTAGCGTCTCCTCCTTGTCGTCCACGAAGAGTCGCTCCCTCCTCATGTCACGAAGGTGGATAAGGTGGTGATTTGCCGCCACCTCCCACTCGAAATGGAGTGAGTCGAGGATGGCTTGGTTTTCGGACATGAGTGGAGCGAAGGCGGAAACTCTCACTTGCTCCACCTTCAATCGTGCCTCTGTTGTGAGGTGCTCCACCTCTGCCTCTATGGCTTGGGCGAGGTAGAACTCTTCTTCCGTCTCCGTGCCAAATCCATCAGGCTCAACCTCCAAGCACGTCTCCTCCTCCATGTATGTCTCATCCTTCATGCCCACCTCCTGCTCCTCTGCAATGTGAGCGACATGAAGGAGGATTCACCAAACCGATGACCTCCCCGACGAACCGATGGGTTTTCTCATGGGTCCCATCTATTTTCTTTTTTTTCTGGCGCACTTAACGAGGTGGTTCTGTTTTCTTTTTTTTCTTCTTTTTTCCGTCATTTTTTCTTTGCCTTTTGCTTTTCGGTTTCTTTTTTCTGCATTTTATGTTTTCAAAAATTACTCTAACAAATATTGCTTGGAGTTTCAAAAAATGTTCTTGTTTTAAAATTTGTTCACAATTTCCAATAATGTCCGTGTTACGAAAAATGTTCAAACTTTTCAAAATTGTTTTAAGTTTTAAAAACTATTTACGTTTTGTTTAAATTTTTTCTTTCATAATTCAAGAAAATATTTACAATTTCTAAAATATTAGTTTTTAAAAAATAGTGTTCGTACTTAAAGGAATTGTCACGTTTAAAAAATGTGTTCACATATAAAAAGCAATTTGAAAAACAAATATTTTTTAAAAAATAATGTTCATGATTTTCAAAAATTATTAAATATATTTAAAAAATAACTTTTAGTTAAATTCACAATTTGAAAAATTCTTATAATTTGAAATTTATCCACAATTCCGAAACAATGCTGACATTTCCGAAAAAATAATTGTTCACATCTTCGAAATTTGTTCACTTTCAAATACTGTTTATGTTTTTTAAAATTATCACATATTAAAATAAATTTGGGAATAAAATCGACCAAAAAACGAAAAGCAACTCGCACGAAGAATGGGCTGGCCAATTTCGCGCCTGCCTTTAGCAAAAGCTCCTCAATTTGACGCCCACGGGCGTCGAGTAGGAGCTCTCAATTTGAACCTATATGATTGTACCGACGAAGCTGATGCTTGTGTTATTGTTGGGTTGGTTACATATAATAAGCGGTGATGCAGATTCAATTTGTCCGCGAAGGTGCATCATACAGATGGAGCAAGCCTGTTTTGCCTGCCCGGTTTCTAAAAAATAAATAATGAGAAAAATAAAGGGACGAGAGGTGGCACATAATCTAATCATGTGACTTCAAATGGTTCAATCTTTTAGGTACTTTCCATGTTACTGGCTGCTCCAGATTTTAGAATGATGCAATTTAAATATTATCATGTTTACGAACAATTTTCATATGAATTTTGGAGGATTATGATTCCACTTTTTTTTATATTGATTGTTTCATTCATAGGATTTAATATGATGAGAATCCTATCTTTACCACTGTCTATCTTTCTACATTTATTCGTTTGTCCCTCCATCTTTTTTATGAGATTTTAGGAGTCTAGTCGCCACTGATAGATGCCACTGACAGGTCACCCTTCGAGTCGTTCAATTGCTCCAACCACATGTGAATGAGGAGAAGAAACACATCGGCCAAACCCCCCTTGCTTTGCAGCGCCGTGCCAACCTCCTGCATTAGACATACAGTGTCGACATAGGTGTTGTATGCATAAAATGCTCCATAGCAATGCATGGGCTCTTTTGTTCTTCCATTGCAACGCACAGGCACATTTTATAGTGGTTCATGGACAGGAACGTCGAGCAGCCACCCATAATGGGCCGGCACAACATGGACCATGGGCGTTTAGAGCTTTTCTTTCTTCCATTTTATTTTTCTCATGTTTTTACTTTTGCTTATATCTCAAAATGTACTAAATATATCTCTTATAAAAATCACATTACATACAAAATTGAAAAATGTTAATCATGTATTTAAAAAATGTTAAGTATGTATACAAAAATGTTTCTGATGTTTACAAAAAATGTACATATGTATGTGCAAAAAAATAGGCATCAAAACGTATATATGAAAATATGTTGATCACGTACTTGATAAATGGTAAACTTGTATATACAAAATATTCCTGATGTCTAAAAAATGTACAATGTGTATGAAAAAGTAGGCATCAAAAAATATAAGTTCCAAAAATGGTAATCATAAAAAGGGCAACCTGGTGCATGTAGCTCCCGCTTGCGCAGGGTCCAGGGAAGGGTCCGACCACTTTGGGTCTATAGTACGCAGTCTTTCCCTACATTTCTGTAAGAGGCTGTTTTCAGGACTTGAACACATGACCTCATGGTCACAAGGCAGCAGCTTGACCACTGCGCCAAGGCTCCCCTTCAAAAATGGTAATCATATATTTGAAAAAAATTAATTGCGTATAAGAAATGTTCCTGGTGTATAAAAAATTGTACAACATTTGTGAACAAATTAGACATAAAAAATGTACAACATTTGTGTACAACGTTTGTGAACAAATTAGACATAAAAAATGTACAACGTTTGTGAACAAATTGTTTCGAAAACATCAATGATGCATTTAAAAAATGTTTGTGCAGTTTTTTTTAAATATTACCATAAAAAGTAACATTGTGCATTTAAAAAAGTTCGACATATACATAAAAAATGTTTCACTTGTACAATAAAATTGTACATTGTGTACTGAAAATAAATAGATATATGTTGAACAAAAAAGTGACCGATGCAAAATCGATAATGAAAAAAAAACGAAGAAACCAAACAAAAACCCAAAAATACAAACAATAAAATTAAAAGAAAAGAAAACCAATGCAAAAAAATGGTGAAACCCGAGAAGGAAACAGTGAAAATGAATAAAGAAACAAAGAAAGAAAACCAAAAAACAGTGATAACCGAGAAAGAATAAAGAAAAATGAAGAAGAGGACTAAAGAAAAAGAAAATGCTATAAAACCATGAAAGAAGGAAGAAAACTGGTGAAAGAAAAGGAAAACAAAAAATCCAAAGAAAACAATGAAGAACCAAAGAAAACGAAAGAAAAACAAACAAAAGTAAAAAGCGAAAACCCGGACTAAATGAGCGAACAGTAGAGATCTAGCGAACGAGAATGCCTGCAAACGGTCAGAAAAAGCATTGAATTGGGCCGGCCCAGAAAAAGGAGGGGGAGTAAAACACTCAACATGAGATATATGTCCATCTCACTAACCGAGATATAGTTCTCGTGTCATAGAGGAGCTCTTAGAAAGCGTGAAGGCGTCAAATTGAGGCGCCTTCACACAGAGGCAAACCAACTGGGTCGGCCCATTTTGGATGCCCCGAAGAGAAACGGCATTGTAGCAATTGAGAAGGTACTTTAGCGATGTACTCCCTCCGTTCCAAATAAGTTTAGTAGTTGTGTTCAAGTTTTAAACTAAAACCACAACACTTATTTAGGAAAGGAGGGAGTAACACTTATTTTGAACTAAAACTCCCTCCAATCCATATTAATTGATGTTTCTAAAAAAACATCGATAGAACAAAGAAATAAAAGAAAAGCAAAAAAGAGTAGTGAAAACCGAGAAAGAAACAAGAAAAATGAGGAAGAGAAAAAAGTAAAAGAAAAAACTAGTAAAAGCGTGAAAGGAACGAACAAAACAGGTGAAAAACAAAGGAAAACGAAAAGATCGAAGAATACCGTGAAGAAACGAAGAGAGACAAAAGAAAACGAAAAAAGAAGAAGAAGAAAGCAAAAAAAACTGGACTAAACGAACGAACAAACGGTGATCGAAAGGAAAAGGAACCAAAGCAGAGGGGGAAAAAACAGAACAAGACCACTGCAAACCGGACAAAAGGTGAAAATGGAACCGATGGGAAAGCAAACTTGGGCCACGGCCCAGGAGTGGACGCCCGCAGTCGTCGCGCCAACTATCTGACGCTTTGCGGGCGGCACATAGAATTGGCCATCCACGAGAACCAAGAGAAAAGCCCGGGTGGAGGCAGAGACATGTCCCGATGTCCTCCAAAGTGCCCGTCCATGCCGTGACCGGGGAACATGGCATGGGATGGGACACTCCACTGCGACTGCGTTTCGTGTCCGTGTCCGTGTCCGTGTCCGGAGATCCTTCTTTCTTTCTTTCACTGAACCGGTCTCTGCGGGCCCCCTCTTCCTCTTCCTCTTCATCCTTCTCTTGGGAGAGCAGGCAGTTATTGGTTGCTGCTTCCGATTCCAATTAATGGCGGCGGTGGCGAACGCATCAGAGCAGAGCAGAGCGGCTTTATGGCGCCACATGCGATGCACGGGCATGGCTGCTGCACCCGCACGCCTCGATCCGAACATGGCGTACATGTTGCTCGGATCGGACCACTTGCTACGTACGTACGGCTCCAACGGCCGGCACATCAAACGACGTGTACCGGTATACGTACGTACATGTGTCTGTCGGTGCCGGCCGACCGGCGATGCATGCAGATGCACTTCCTTCAAAACTGGAGTACAACCAAACATGACCCCATTCCATCCGTATGTTGGCCAAACCAAACACACATTCGCTCCTCCTTTCGGGGAGGGAGTTCGGTTCGGCACCACGTAGCAGTGCAGATGCAGAGCACGAAGCAGAAACAGGGGAGACCGGCACCGGCACGGACGCACACAACACGGGGGCTGCTCCACACGGACGTAGCTTGAGCAGCACAGCATCTCATGTGACCTCCCACGTTTAACGTTGCACTGCCCACGCTTGCTTCTCTCTTAAAAACAAACGAGCAAGGGGATCCAAGGCGTACCACCTCACGTGACCCACATCTCTTCCCGGGCAGCCACTCGAAGCAGGGGACCTTCTCTTTTGTTAAACAAACAACGTTGTCAGACAGTGTGAGATCTTTCCCCGGAGAAGAAGAATTCATTCTCACTCGCACAGTATCGGACACTCGAATGATTGGGCTGCCTCCCTCCCTTTTTCACGCACACACGATATGGATGGATTTTAGATCAGACCACAAAACCAGGCCCAGGGGCACATGGATGGGAGGATGATGATTCGTTTGCGTCCATTTGTTTGTTTATCTGGCCTTTGGTTTCAGCTTGTGCTAGGTTAGTTGGTTGCTGGTCAAACCTCAAAGCAGAGGCTCAAACGGTTCACTTCACATGGCAGGGTGCGACCGGGTGTGATGAATGATGATCTCCATCTCTTGTCCCTTTTCCAAGGGAAGAGTGGACTTTTCTTGGTGCTAAAAAACAATTAAATATGAAAAGGCCAGCACAATGGCCTCACATTTCAACATCCGGGATCTCTTGGCTCCTATAGCTCAATCGGAGTTAATACTAATATTTTTGTGTCTGACATTTGGGTGGGCTTTGCCAATATTGTATGGCTGTGAGATCCTTCATGTAAACTTTTCTTGTAGCTAAAGAAGGTTCGGTGTGACTAACAGTGTTGCTGATCATGCGTGTCTCTTTTGTATAGTGTATATCTTTGGTTCAAAAAAGGTGAAAAGAAAGAAAGAATAACAAGGGTTAGTTGCACCTGCAGATCTCATATTATACCTTCCCTCTCCCAAAGGATTTCTAAAAGTTATACTGACTTCTTCTAGAACTGGTCACGGGCACTCAAGCCAATGTGCGTTTCCGAAGTTAATACCAATAAACAACGACACCCCACTCTCTAAATCGTATTGCCTAGATCAAATCTGACTGTGACTGCATTTTTGGCTTTTTGTTTTCGCTGAACCGTAATACATGCCTCTTTTTAGTTTTATCTTATTCATTTCAAGGCGGGTTTCGACTAGCGAACAAAATTCATGCAAACCGGTTTATATTCATCAAAGTTCTGAAAGAAAAATAGCACAAACCATCCATATATAGCATGCAAATAAGTATAGTACAATAATGTATCAAATTCAATGTCCAACAAATTTTTTAGTGGATCATGTCGTCCCACGCATACTGCCCTTTCAGCTTCATCCAACAGTGTGTGCATATAAATGATTGCCCCTCTTTTCTGTGGCACATCACAACAGCGCGTGCCGGCTACACAAGGTGTAGAGCAACATTGAGTGAATTAATGTTTCAATCAACAAGTTGAGGAACAAGAACTTACTATCTCCTCCTCTGCCACGTGCAATGGCCATCTTGCCTCCAGCTGAGCAAGTTTGTGACAAAACTTGGTGACGATGGTTTGGATGGCGTACCATCGATACGATAACGACCTCGCATTTGCTATCATGAATGATGTGCATGTTATATGGCGCAATGTGCTTTCATGCGTGAAATGATTCATGCACTCTTGCACGATTCACGTATTTGCTGCCAGAAGGTCCCCTCTACTCCTACCTACGAAATTCGCGGATACGGCCAACCACGCATTGCACAACAACTCATCCTCCATGGTCGAGTACTCCGACATCCTTCTTACTCTGAAAAATGACATGACATCAGAAAGTAAGCTCAATGGCATTTAACCGAACACCTGTCGGGCGTGGTGCCCATCATGGAGGTCGTCGACAGGGTGCCGGAGTGTACATGGGTACAAACGGCTCCAGGATAGACAACACCGTCGTAAAAAGCGAGCGAGCGCGTCGGTGCTGGTTGCGAATGTCCGTCAATGCTTGTGTAGCTGTCGTGAAGGTACAACGACGGCGGCGGAGTTGGAGGGTGCAGATGCAAAGCAAGGGGAGGAAATGGCGGAGTGGGAAAAAATGAAGCCGGGAAGGTGGATTTAGTGGGCCTGAGTGTCAGAGTCTAACGTGGCTGCTGTCGAGACTCCCACAACACCCCTCCCCCCTCACTTTGTCTCCACTTTGCGGAAGAAAGTGGAGTCCGGATCACCGAGCAGACTGATGTAGGACCGCATTTAATGGCTTCCATGGTTCGGACATATGCGAGCTGTTTGAGGGTCAGCTTGAAGATACACCTACCCATTCGACGACCTTCCTGTGATAGATTCAACTGTTTTGACTAACGTGTTAGTAATAGCTACGTGAATGAACCATGTATCTATTATCAATCTGTTTTTTATGTGGAAATGATAAATCCCAAATGTTCAGAATTAGCCCATGACAAATCAAATATTTTTATGGCAATTGTACTTAACACATGGCAATTTTCTATCAAAATTAGACTTAGAACAAAATTGTTGTACTTATCGACTAAACTTATCATCCTCGCGATCAACTAAAATCGCCATAAAAAAGTGTTTGATTTGCCATGGGTAGATTCCGAATGTTCGAGACTTATCGAGGTCCATTTTTTAGCCATTGCTATTTCTGATTTTTGTAACAGATAAAAAACACTATTATTTTTTAAATAAAAATGAATTTGGCCATCACTTGATGTAGATGACGGGTTTGTTTTCCTTAAAAAAAGGTCTTCCTGTAATGAACGTCCCTACGCACTTCGTTCAAAAGAATACATCAAGAGTTTTTTGTTAGATGATAGTTTCTTTCCTATCCAAAAAACAAAAGATTACACACTAACCACTAGATAAAAAAATCATCACTGTCTGGAAACATTCCAGCCTCTGATTTTCTTTTTCTCAAAGAGACGGACCGTACCACAAAGTCTAGGATGACCTGGAATTGACGCCGGCCGGTGGAAACTAGGGTGTGCCGGAATAGGATAGGTTTCCCTTGCTTCCCGGAGACCTTCTTTGGGTCTTTTGTAATTGATATTTTTTATTAATTGAAAATACCATAGAACGATTGTTCTACGGGTAAGCTTTTCAAAAAAAAAAAAAAAACTAGGGTGTGCCGGCCGGCCGGTGAGGTCCTGGATATCGCTTTCAAAACAAGTGAAAAAGGTATCGGGACGGGTCACGTTCTCTCCATGGAAGGCTCTCTTTCTCTGCGAGCACAGGTGTCCCCTGAACCAGCAACAGCCAGCATGGGCACGCAAAGGTCGGTACGAGTATTGCCGAATTGGAAGGTTTGGAACCGAAGAAGGTGCTCGGATCGGGCTGCCAACATAGTACATACACGTCTGAGAAGATCCAATGACGACTCTTTGCTGTGGTATCTCCGGGGGTGGCGCAACGGCAAGTACTGGCTTGGAGTGCAGAGGCAGCAACACGTCAACACCGTGCGCGTCTCTCTCGCAGTTTCTCTCTCACGTGCACCCATAACGATTCGATCAAGCATATCAAGATATGGATGTCTCATCGTCTCAGTTAATCATGGTTCGTACTGAGGCGGACACCAGAATTGGATGCTGCATCCATTGCCAGGGAAACTGACTGCCTGTCGTCGTGAGGAAATGTGCTGTACTAGTAGTATCTTGAACGTGGAGTCAGGTTCACGTTGGGTCCAGGGATGGATAGAGGTGATCCATGTCCATGATGTTTCTTGTTCCGATGCTGACTTTCTCACAGTCCAAGGTACAGTAGTTCACATCATGTATCAGCCGGCCCCTCAAATTCCATTCCGTCCGCCCGTCCGTGTGTACGTCGTGTGGGTGTGTGTTAGGCCAACTGCACCGCGCGACCCATTCTGTCCGCCTTCGTTCGTTTGAGATAAAAGAGACAAATCAGACGGCCTAGTGCGCGACGTTCTGAACCCATCTGATCCATTTTGTGTCCGGGCCGACCCATTTCGAATGCAAAGATACGCCAGGTTTGGATCGCGGCGAGCAGCAAACGGACGCGTCGCTCGTCCGTGTCAGGACCGCGTGGCAGGCGGCCACCTACCTCCCACCGCCTGACAATAATGCTCACGCGCGGTCGGCCCCACCTGTCATCCGCCCAGGCGAATGGTCGCCTACCTTCTTAAATGGGGAAACCGTGGACCGGTCGTCGTCCACACTCCCCACTCTAGCCCGCTGCCTCCTCCTAACCCGACATACCCCAAACCCCTCTCCCCGTCCTCGAACTCGCCGGCCGGCCGCCTCGCAGCCATGGGGCTCTGGAACCATGGCCGCAAGGGGAAGCATGACCGCGAGGCTAGCTCCTCCTCGGGACGCCGCTGCGGCTCCGTGAAAGAGCATGTCGCATCGCCACCGCGTCGGGCCCCCGCGCCTGCCCCATTCACCATCGACCCTAGGGTCGGCGGCGAGCTCGACCGGCAGTACATCAGCGCGGATGTATCCCGGCGTTATTAGGAGACGAGGACGCCGCTCCCGTGGAGCGACGTCCACCTCCCCAATAACTGGCATCTCTTCGCCGACCGGGTCCCGATCCCGCTGGTCCCAACGAGCGCCCGTGCACGCCGCGAGGAGATCGAGTGCCGCTGCCTCCTCCCCGACGACCTGCACTACGACTTCAGGTACGCCCCCGACTCCGTGCTTTGGGACACATGGCTAAGGGACGAGCACGACGTGCGGCGCGCCTCTTTCTTCGCCGGCACGTCGTCGGGGCCGCGGCGGCCACGTCGAGAGCGCACAGCGCCTGCTCCCCAGGTGCGCGGGCGTATGCGGGTGCGCGGTCTCACGCCCACACCATCGCCTTCACCATCTCCGTCGCCACCACCAACTCCTCGCATGATGGTACGTCTCCATCGTATCTACTTTTCCAAACACTTTTGCCCTTGTTTTGGATTCTAACTTGCATGATTTGAGTGTAACTAACCCGGACTGATGCTGATTTCAGCAGAATTGCCATGGTGTTATTTTTGTGCAGAAATAAAAGTTCTCGGAATGACCTGAAAATCAACAGAGAATATTTTTGGAATATATAAAAAATACTAGCGAAAGAATCAAGGCCAGGGGGCCCACACCCTGTCCACGAGGGTGGGGCGCGCCCCCTGCCTCTGGGCCCCCTGGTGCTCCACCGACCTTAACTCCAACTCTATATATTCACGTTTGAGGAGAAAACAATCAAAGAGAATGATTCATCGCGTTTTACGATACAGAGCCGCGACCAAGCCCTAATCTTTCTCGGGAGGGCTGATCTGGAGTCCGTTCGGGGCTCCGGAGAGGGGAATCCGTCGTCATCATCATCATCAACCTTCCTCCATCACCAATTTCATGATGCTCACCGCCGTGCGTGAGTAATTCCATCGTAGGCTTGCTGGACGGTGATGAGTTCGATGAGATTTCTCATGTAATCAAGTTAGTTTTGTTAGGGTTTGATCCCTAGTATCCATTATGTTCTGAGATTGATGTTGCTATGACTTTGCTATGCTTAATGCTTGTTACTAGGGCCCGAGTGCCATGATTTCAGATCTAAACCTATTATGTTTTCATGAATATATGTGAGTTCTTAATCCTATCTTGCAAGTCTATAGTCACCTATTATGTGTTGTGATCCGTTAACCCCGAAGTGACAATAATCGGGATACTTACCGGTGATGACCGTAGTTTGAGGAGTTCATGTATTCACTAAGTGTTAATGCTTTGGTCCGGTACTCTATTAAAAGGAGGCATTAATATCCCTTAGTTTCCAATAGGACCCCGCTGCCACGGGAGGGTAGGACAAAAGATGTCATGCAAGTTCTTTTCCATAAGCACGTATGATTATATTCAGAATACATGCCTACATTACATTGATGAACTAGAGCTAGTTCTGTGTCACCCTATGTTATAACTATTGCATGAGGAATCGCATCCGACATAATTATCCATCACTGATCCATTGCCTATGAGCTTTTCATATATCGATCTTTGCTTATTTACTTTTCTGTTGCTACTGTTACAATCACTATAAAACCAAAACTATTACTTTCGCTACCGTTACCGCTACTATCATACTACTTTGCTACTAAATACTTTACTGCAGATATTAAGTCTTTCAGGTGCGGTTGAATTGACAACTCAGCTGCTAATACTTGAGAATATTCTTCGGCTCCCTTTGTGTCTAATCAATAAATTTAGGTTGAATACTCTACCCTCAAAAACTGTTGCGATCCCCTATACTTGTGGGTTATCAAGACTATTTTCTGGCGCCGTTGCCGGGGAGCATAGCTCTATTCTTTGAGTCACTTGGGATTCATATCTGCTGATCACTATGAAGAACTTGAAAGATAAAAGA
>NC_041382.1:568392581-568427467 GCF_002162155.2 Triticum dicoccoides | reverse complement strand
GGGGGGGGGGGTAAGGAACTGCCATCTAGCTCTGCACTTGATTCACCTTCTTTTTGAGTAAAATTGCGACACCTACTCCTGCTATTCATTCTGATATGTCGCATGTTATTGATGATGCCACTTCTGCTTTGCATGATACTTATAATAAAACTACTTCTATGCTAGATCATACTGTGCCACTAGGTGAATTTCTTGATGAACAACTTGCTAGGGTTAGGGAGGATGAAATTATTGACATTGATAATATTGATGAAAGTGATGATGAAGATTCTCCCCCTAGATATGAATTGCCTGTTGTTCCTGAGGGTTATGTTATGTATGAAGAACTGCTAGAGACTTCTTAGTTTGCAATGATAGATATGATCTTAAGAAATTATTAGCTAAGCTTAAAGAAAAGTCTTTGAATGCTAGAATGAAATATGACCCTGCTTTTCCTACTTCACCTATCTTTATTTCCGATAAGGATTATGATTTCTTTGTCGACCCTGAGTTAATTACTTTGGTTGAATCTGATCCTTTTTATGGCTATGAATATGAAACTGTTGTGGCACATCTTGATATAGCCACCATGTTCACTAATGATGAGAAAACTCGCTATTAGTTTATCCTTAAGTTGTTTCCGTTCTCATTAAAGGGTGATGCTAAAACATGGTTTAATTCCCTAGATCATGGTTGTGTGCGTAGTCCCCAGGATATGATTTATTACTTCTCTGCTAAATATTTCCCCGCTCATAAGAAACAAGCCGCCTTAAGGGAAATATATAATTTTGTGCAAACCGAAGAAGAGAGTCTCCCACAAGCTTAGGGGGGGGGGGGCTTCTCCAATTACTTAATGCTTTTCCTGATCATCCTCTCAAGAAAAATGAAATACTTGATATCTTTTATAATGGACTAACTGATGCTTCCAGAGACCACCTGGATAATTGTGTTGCTTGTGTTTTCAGGGAAAGAATTGTTGATCAAGCTGAATTGCTATTGAATAATATGTTGAGTAATGAAAATGATTCGACACTTCCTGAACCAACTCCTAAGCCAACTCCGAAGAAAAGGTTTATTCTATTTCTCAGTCCTGAAGATATGCAAGAGGCAAAGAAATCTATGAAAGAAAAAGGTATTAAAGCTTAAGATGTTAAGAATTTACCACCTATTGAAGAAATACATGGTCTTGATAACCCGACACAGGTAGTAAAGTGTAAGTGGATCTAGTGCCCCTTACGGATTTGGTGTATTGAAGACTTATAGGTTAAGGGACTAATGCGTTTGTGAGTGTACATAGGTCTATAAGTCTATGAGGAGTTTGACATTTACACAGAAAGTCGACCCCTAAAAATGAAGTTCTTCGACTGAAGACTTTGTATTTCTGAAGACTTTCTGAAGACTTTGAAAGCGAAGAAACTGGTGTGATCCTGAAGACTTGGTATTCATTCGAGGAACATGAAGCGTGAAGACTTTTGTTTTCGTAGTTTCATTTTCTCTTTCTTGAGTCATAGGAAACACCATACTATTAAAGGGGGTCGAGGAAATACTAAGATTTTTTTTTCAAGTGATGCTCAACTCAAAGTCCTACACCTACCAATCCCTTGGAGTGAAGCCATTGAAAATCTCATACAGTTCAGTCAAATTTCTTCAGTGACAGAGATGAAGCTCTTTGGGTCTCTGAGGAATTTGTTCTGACTGAGGAGTAAGGAATTCGCCAGTGCGAATTGCCTACAAGTGAGGAACATGATAGCCCTGAGGAATTTGTTAGTCAAATTTCCGACCGTTGCTGTGCTGCGCGCTAGCTGTCTCAAAATATCCTTCCACCTAAAGGTCATATCATTGAAGGGCATTTATGTGTTATCATGTCGGGTTGCTTCCTAGGCTATAAATAGCCGCCCCCTACAACCACTAGCTGGTTGGCTGCTCCGAGAGAAACTGACACTTGTCATTTGAGAGCATCCCATCCTCCAAGGACTTTGAGCGAAAATAAACACCTTCAAACCCAAAGTGATTGAGCATCACTGAAGAGATTGATCCTTCGTGGATCCAACGCTTGTTACCTTTGGAGACTGTGCATCTTCCAGATGGTTAGGCGTCATGGTCTAGAGCATCCAAGAGGAAATTGTGGATCACCGAGTGACCGAGTCTGTGAAGGTTTGGAAGTCACCTGAAGACTTACCACGAGTGACTGGGCGAGATTTGTGTGACCTTAGCTCAAGGGGAATACAGTGAGGACTAAGTGTCCTGAGCTGCGTGTTCAGGACTGGGTGTCCGGGACTGTGTGTCCTCAGGTTTAAATACCTAGCCGCCCTAACCAGACGTACAACTGTCACAACAGTTGGAACTGGTATACCAAATCATTGTCTTCACCGAGCTAACTGGTTCCATTTTCTCAACCCTTCCATTTCCGTGTTGTGTGCTTGTTCGTATCTATTTGAAGATTTTGACTAAAGACTTTCTCTATTTCCTCAGCTCAATTTCTTCAGTCTGTTTGTCTTCATTCTGTTTATACTGTGTTTACACTTTCTGTACTCTGTGCTTGTTTTAATTTCATCATGAAAACCATGCTCATGTTCTGTTATGTTTACTTCTGAGTACTTATTCCGCTGCAAGTAGTTCTTCTCTTAGGAATTTCCTCACCTTGAATTCCTCAGTGAAGAATTCATAAAAATCGCCTATTCGCCCCCCTCTAGTCGACTTAACGCACTTTCAATTGGTATTAGAGCAAGGTACTCCCTTGTTCTGTGTGATTTTGGTTTAACCGCCTGTAGTTTTAGTTATGTTGACCACATGAATGAAGACTGTGACTTGCCCCATCTTTGACGGTCATGATTATCCCAAGTGGAAGGTCATGATGAAGAAGCGCCTCATGGCAATGAACAGCGAACTCTGGACCGTCACCGAGACTGATCTTACAGACCTATGCAAGATGGCGGAGGCTGATGATATCCGCAAATACACGCTACTCAACCTCACAGCGAAGGACATCACCCGCTCCGTCTTGTCACAAAATTAGTTCAGAAATGTTATGTATCTCAGCCATGCGAAACTCATTTGGGACCGACTCTCTGAGGTCTATGAAGGCCATCGATCTCACCATGAACCCTGGTTTGAGGACTTCATGGAATCGCGCAAGGCTAGGACTTTCAATCCAGAATCATCATCCTCTGCACCATGCCTTATGGAAAAAGGTGCCAAGGTAACTAAATGCTACTTATTTGAGTCCAGTGATGATGAATCTGGTGATGAATTTGGACCAAGTTATATCAAACTTGCTTCCCTTGCCACTAAACAACAAAGAAATTTGGAAAAAGTTCAAAACATGCTAGACAAAAGCGATGATATGTTGGGCGAGGAAATGGATCGCACTAAAATTTTGACTGAAATCTTCAGAGACTTCAGTCCAAGTTTGACAATCTTCAAGGTCATCATAACACTCTCCTATCTGATCATGAGAAGCTTTCTTATGAATTTCTTCAAAGAAAGTAAGATCTTGAGCAGTTAAGAGTGAGTTATGAAGATCTTCAGAAGGAGCGTGATTCATTACTTACTCAATGATGATCCACAAGTTTAGGGGATCTATCGTAGACTTTTCGATAAGTAAGAGTGTCGAACCCAACGAGGAGTAGAAGGAAATGATAAGCAGTTTTCAGTAAGGTATTCTCTGCAAGCACTGAAATTATCGGTAACAGATAGTTTTGTGATAAGGTAATTTGTCACGAGTAGCAAGTAATAAAAGTAAATAAGGTGCAGCAAGATGGCCTAATCCTTTTTGTAGCAAAGGACAAGCCTGGACAAACTCTTATATGAAGGAAAGCTCTCTCGAGGACACATGGGAATTATCGTCAAGCTAGTTTTCATCACGTTCATATGATTCGCGTTCGGTACTTTGATAATTTGATATGTGGGTGGACCGGTGCTTGGGTACTGTCCTTACTTGGACAAGCATCCCACTTATGATTAACCCCCATTGCAAGCATCCGCAGCTACAAAAGAAGTATTAAGGTAAACCTAACCATATCATGAAACATATGGATCCAAATCAGCCCCTTACGAAGCAACGCATAAACTAGGGTTTAAGCTTCTGTCACTCTAGCAACCCATCATCTACTTATTACTTCCCAATGCCTCCCTGTAGGCCAAAACAATGGTGAAGTGTCATGTAGTCGACGTTCACATGACACCACTAGAGGGATGACAACATACATCTCATCAAAATATCAAACGAATACCAAATTCACATGACTACTTATAGCAAGACTTCTCACATGTCCCCAGGAACAAACATAACTACTCACAAAGCATATTCATGTTCATAGAGGGGTATTAATATGCATAATGGATCTGAACATATGATCTTCCACCAAGTAAACCAACTAGCATCAACTACAAGGAGTAATCAACACTACTAGCAACCCACAGGTACCAATATGAGGTTTGGATACAAGAGATGAACTTGGGTTTGATATGAGATGGTGCTGGTGAAGATGTTGATGCAGATTGACCCCCTCCCGATGAGAGGGTCATTGTTGATGATTTCCCCCTCCCGGAGGGAAGTTTCCCCGGCAGAACAGCTCTACCGGAGCCCTAGATTGGTTCCGCCAAGGTTCCGCCTCGTGGTGGTGGAGTTTCTTCCCGAAAGCTTGCTTATGATTTTTTTCCTCGACGAAAGACTCCATATAGCCAAAGATGGGCATCAGAGGGCCACCAGGGGGCCCGCGAGGCAGGGGGCGCACCCAGGGCGTAAGGCGCGGCCCCACCCTCGTGGATGGTGGGTGGCCCCCCTTGGTGCTTTCTTCGCTCCGTATTTTTTATATATTCTGAAAATAACTCCCGTGGAGTTTCAAGACTTTTGGAGATGTACAGAATATGTCTCTAATATTTGCTCCTTTTCCAGCCCAGAATTCCAGCTGCCGGCATTCCCCCTGTTCATGTAAACCTTGTCAAATAAGAGAGAATAGGCATAAGTATTGTGACATAATGTGTAATAACAGCCCATAATGCAATAAATATCAATATAAAAGCATGATGCAAAATGGACGTATCAACTCTGATACGTCTCCGTCGTATCTAATTTTCCAAACACTTTTGCCCATGCATGATTTGAATGGAACTAACCCGGACTGACACTGTTTTCAGCAGAATTGCCATGGTGTTATTTTTGCGCAGAAATAAAAGTTCTTGGAATGACCTGAAAATCAACGGAGAATTATTTTGGAATATATAAAAAATACTAGAAGAAAGATCCACGTCAGGGGGTAGGGCGCGCCCCCTGCCTCGTGGGCCCCCTGTTGCTCCATCGACTTCCACCTTGACTCCATATATTCACTTTTGGAGAGAAAAAAATCAGAGAGAATGATTCATCACGTTTTACGATACGGAGCCGCCGCCAAGCCCTAAACTCTCTCGGGAGGGCTGATCTGGAGTCCGTTCGGGGCTCCGGAGATGGGAATCCGTCTCCATCGTCATCATCAACCTTCCTCCATCACCAATTTCATGATGCTCACCATCGTGCGTGAGTAATTCCATCGTAGGCTTGCTGGACGGTGATGGGTTGGATGAGATTTATCATGTAATCAAGTTAGTTTTGTTAGGGTTTGATCCCTAGTATCCACTATGTTCTGGGATTGATGTTGCTATGACTTTGCTATGCTTAATGCTTGTCACTAGGGCCCGAGTGCCATGATTTCAGATCTGAACCTATTATGTTTCCATCAATATATGAGAGTTCTTGATCCTATCTTGCAAGTCTATAGTCACCTATTATGTGTTATGATCTGTTAACCCCGAAGTGACAATAATCGGGAAACTTACCGATGATGACCGTAGTTTGAGGAGTTCATTTATTCACTATCTTTTAGTGCTTTGGTCTGGCACTCTATTAAAAGGAGGCCTTAATATCCCTTAGTTTCCAATAGGACCCCACTGCCACGGGAGGGTAGGACAAAAGATGTCATGCAAGTTCTTTTCCATAAGCACGTATGACTATATTCGGAATACATGCCTACATTACATTGATGAACTGGAGCTAGTTCTGAGTCACTCTAGGTTATGACTGTTACATGATCAATCGCATCCGGCATAATTCTCCATCACCAATCCAATGCCTACGAGCTTTTCCTATATTGTTCTTCGCTTATTTACTTTTCCTTTGCTACTGTTACAATCATTACAAAACCCAAAAATATTACTTTTGCTACCGTTACCTTTTGCCACCGTTACCACTACTATCATATTACTTTGCTACTAAATACCTTGCTGCAGATATTAAGTTTCCAGGTGTGGTTGGATTGACAACTCAGCTGCTAATACTTGAGAATACTCTTTGGCTCCCCTTGTGTCGAATCAATAAATTTGAGTTGAATACTCTACCCTCGAAAACTATTGCAATCCCCTATACTTGTGGGTTATCAAGAACATTTTCTAGCGCCGTTGCCGGGGAGCATATCTCTATTCTTTGAGTCACTTGGGATTTATATCTGCTTATCATTATGAAGAACTTGAAAGATCAAAGAACCAAGATTTTTCCCTCAACTACGAGGGGATGTAAGGAACTGCCATCTAGCTCTGCACTTGATTCACCTTCTGTTTTGAGTAAGCTTGCGACACCTAATCCTGCTTATGCTATTAATTCTGATATGTCGCATGTTATTGATGACGCCACTTCTGCTATGCATGATACTTATGATGAAACTACTTCTATGCTTGATACTACTGTGCCACTAGGTGAATTTCTTGATGAACAACTTGCTAGGGCTAGAGAGAATGTAATTATTGAAACTGATAATATTGATGAAAGTGATGATGAAGATTCTCCCCCTAGATATGAATTGCCTATTGTTCCTGAGGGTTATGTTATGGATGAAGAAATTGCTAGAGACTTCTTAGCTTGCAATGATAGATCTGATCTTAAGAAATTATTAGCCAAGCCTAAAGAAAAATCCTTGAATGCTAGAATGAAATATGATCCTGCTTATGCTACTTCACCTATCTTTATTACTGATAAGGATTATGATTTCTCAGTTGATCCTGAGTTAATTACTTTGGTTGAATCTGATCCTTTTTATGGCTATGAATCTGAAACTGTTGTGGCACATCTTACCAAATTAAATGATATAGCTACCCTGTTCACTAATGATGAGAAAACTCGATACTATTATATCCTTAAATTATTTCCGTTCTCATTAAAGGGTGATGCTAAGATATGGTTTAATTCTCCTGATCCTGGTTGTGTGCGTAGTCCCCAGGATATGATTTACTACTTCTCTGCTAAATATTTCCCCGCTCATAAGAAACAAGCTGCTTTAAGGGAGATATATAATTTTGTGCAAATTGAAGAAGAGAGTCTCCCACAAGCTTGGGGGAGGCTTCTCCAATTACTTAATGCTTTGCCTGATCATCCTCTCAAGAAAAATGAGATACTTGATATCTTTTATAATGGACTAACTGATGCTTCCAGAGATTACATGGATAGCTGTGCTGGTTGTGTTTTCAGGGAAGAACAGTTGATCAAGCTGAAATTCTATTGAATAATATGTTGCTAATGAAAATAATTGGACACTTCCTGAACCAACTCCTAAGCCAACTCCGAAGAAAAGGGGTATTCTATTTCTCAGTCCTGAAGATATGCAAGAGGCAAAGAAATCTATGAAAGAAAGAGGTATAAAAGCTGAAGATGTTAAGAATTTACCTCCCGTTGAAGAAATACATGGTCTTAATTCATCGCCTATTGAAGAAACACATGGTCTCGATAACCCGCCACGGGTAGTAAAGGTAAATTCTCTCTATAGATATGATAAAGCTGAAATCCCTCCTGCTAAGTTTGCTAGCCAACATTTGGATGAATTCGATAACTTTATGGTTAAGCAAGAAGATTTTAATGCTTATGTTGGTAGACAATTGAAACATAATGCTTATATGATTGAACACCTGAGTAATTATATGGCTAGTGTTAAAGGTGAACTTAAACTTATTAGTAAACATGCCTCTATGGTTACCACTCAAGTAGAACAAGTACTTAAAGCTTGGAATGATTTGCTCAATGAATTGAATAGTAAAAATAATGACTTTGCTGTTAGAGTTGCAACTAGAGGAGGTAAAGTGACTCGGGAACCTTTGTGTCCTGAGGGCCACCCTAAGAGAATTGAGCAGGATTCTCAGATAAATAATGTTGATGCACCTAGTCCTTCTAAAAGGAAGAAAAATAAAAATGATAGGACTTTGCATGCTTCTAGTGAACCTGTTGTTTACACACCTGAGAATCCCAATGATATTTCTATCTCCGATGCTGAAACACAATCTGGTAATGAACACGAACCTAGTGATAATGTTAATGATGATGTTCATGTTGATGCTCAATCTAGCAATGACAATGATATAGAGATTGAACCTGCTGTTTGATCTTGATAACCCACAAACAAAGAATCAACGTTATGATAAGAGAGACTTCGTTGCTAGGAAGCACGGTAAAGAAAGAGAACCATGGGTTCAAAAACCCATGCCTTTTCCTCCTAAACCATTCAAGAAAAAGGATGATGAGGATTTTGAGCGCTTTGCTGAAATGATTAGACCTATCTTTTTGCGTATGCGTATGACTGACATGCTTAAAATGAATCCTTATGCTAAGTACATGAAAGATATTGTTACAAATAAGAGAAAGATACCGGAAGCTGAAATTTCCACCATGCTTGCTAATTATACTTTTAAGGGTGGAATACCAAAGAAACTTGGAGATCCAGGAGTACCAACTATACCATGCTCCATTAAAAGAAACTATGTTAAAACTGCTTTATGTGATCTTGGAGCCGGTGTTAGTGTTATGCCTCTCTCTTTATATTGTAGACTTGATTTGAATAACTTGACACCTACTGAAATATCTTTGCAAATGGCTGATAAATCAACTGCTATACATGTCGGTATTTGTGAGGATGTTCCTGTTGTGGTTGCAAACATTACTATTTTAACGGACTTTGTTATTCTTGATATCCCCGAGGACGATAGTATGTCTATTATTCTTGGAAGACCTTTTTTTAATACTGCAGGGGCTGTTATTGATTGGGCAGTGTCACTTTTCATGTTAATGGCAATGAGCATATGGTACACTTTCCGAGGAAACAACCTCAAGTCCACAGTATCAATTCTATTGGAAATTTTTTAACAATCACTATTGGAGGTTTTGAATTTCATCTTCCTACTGTCAAGAAGAAATATGATATTCTTATTGTTGGGGACATGCATATCCCCATTGAGGTAACATAGTATTATTCAAAATTTCTCCGGTTCCATGTTATTCGGAATGAGTTTGTTAACAAGACCTGATCAACCTTGTTAGTGGATTCCTTTTGATGAGCATGAGATGGATGGATTTAGAAAACACCACTTTCTGTACCCTCCTTTTACTTTCGGTTATTTATATTAAATAAAGCAAAAATAGTATTTTTCTGTCAATCTTCTGAATTATCCATGCAATAAAAAATACCTCTAAAATAAAAGTTCTCCAAATGCCCTGAAATTTAAATATGATTTTTCTAGAATATTTGAGAATATCTGGCACTAAGAACACATCAGGGAGCAAGCACCTGGCCATGAGGGTCTAGGGCGCGCCCCCTGCCTCGTGGACCCATGGTGGCTCCCCTCCACTTATTCCAGCTACCACACACTCCTTCTTCCTCCCAAAAAAATCATCAACCAGCTCAAGCACGAGTTCTAGCTCATCTTGTTGCCATTTTTGATCTCCTAGCTCAAAGCTCCATTCACAAAACTGCTTTGGGGGATTGTTCCTTGGTATGTGACTCCTCCAATGGTCCAATTAGTTTTTGTTCTAGTGCTTTATTCATTGCAAATTTTTGCTGCTTAGATGACCCCGTTCTTGACCTTGCATGTGAAATTTATATGGTCAAAAGTAGTTTTAATGCATGATATTGCCTCTAGGAACTTGTAGGAGTAGTTGCTATCAATTTTGTTGTTTGGTTCACTTTTATTTTGAGTTACTAAAAATTTCAGAAATTTTTCAGAGGAAGAAATATGTTTAGGAAAATGTACCAAGGTGGTTCTTCAAGAAAGCAAGGACCCATGCCCGCTATACGCGATGCGGACGGGGAACCACCAAGGGATGCTTAAGTGCGGCCTTGTGAATGGCCGTCAGAGGACTTCATGGTTCGAGCAGGAATTAAGGAGGAATTTGAAGCATATGTGCGTAATGCTGATCTAGAGAGCTTCGAGGCAGATAAGTGTCGTCAATACATCTATTTAACTGATTCATTTGTGAGAAGATTTAAATTTTCATCCTCGCACAATTCACAAACTGTCCTGTTTGATCTGTATGATAAATCTTATACCATGGACTTAGAAGATTTTAACACTGCTTGTAAACTCCCATAGTGGGGTAATGTTAGTGAACCTCGCAAATCTGAATTTAGAGATTTTCTTGCTAGTATAACTTTGGGGGAATCTAGAGATGTAACACAAGCCACCATAGGGAGCATTCATTTTCCTGCTATACATTATTTTGCTCTCTTCATAGGAAGGTGCATAAACGATAAAGATGAATCATGTCACATGCGTGTACCTGATCTTAGCGTTCTCAGGAGCGCTGTTTTAGGAGATAAACAATACAACTTGGGGGCTATTGTTGCACGTAGGTTGCATAATTATCGTATTCATGGAGATTTCTTTGGTGGAATTTATGCAACTCATATAGCTAACTTTCTTGAGATACCCATGCGTGGAGATGATATTGAGTTGCCTCCTTCTTATCTAGATTATGATGGTATGGTTCGTCATCAGTTTGTTGAGAGGAACAATCAGTTCCTCCAGTACCGACTAATCTTTGACAGTCGACGCACCTATCACGTCGCTCTCCCTGCTCCTACTTTCTTTGACTTTCAGGTAAAGGGGAGATATTTTATAACCAGGGAGGAGGCGACCGAGTACGAGAGGAGGGCGGAGACAGCTCGCCTCCAAGCTGCAGCTCATTAGGAAATTGCCGCTGCATCTCAGTACGACCCCAGCTACAACTTTGGATATCCGCCAGGCTAGCCATGGCCATAGACCAACTTAGGCCAAAAGCCTAAGCTTGGGGGAGTATGTATCTCTCACCAACATTACATTCCTGCTCACACACTCATGCTAGTTGTCGGTGCTCATACTTTTTCATTGTAATATCCATGCTAGTTTATTTTCCTTTTTATGCTTTCTTCTTGTGTGTTTGATAAACCTTAAGAAAAACAAACAAAATTAGTTGTAGCTTTTAGTTAGTTTACTTCTCATGCTGTAGTAGTAGTAATTAAAAAGAAAACCCAAAAATATTTCTCGTTCTTCTTTTGCTTGTTGGGAGCTTTCCCGTGTAAATAGTTTTATTTCTTTTCGTGTTCTTTGGGGGTCGAGAGGAGAAGACCATAATGAAAATGTTGAGTGGCTCTTATATGCATTATTGTTGATCTAACAAAGAGCCCATATTACCTTGTCTTCTCTCTTGAATTGAACGCTTGCAGATTCCAGCTTAGTCCAATGCACGTGCACTATTATTATTATCCAGACTATTCGGTCGTGCAAGTGAAAGGCAATAATGATGATTATATGATGAACTTATTGAGATGAGAAAAGCTGGTATGAACTCGACCTCTCTTGTTTTTGTAAATATGATTAGTTCATTGTTCCTGATTCAGCCTATTATGAAAGAAACATGTTTGCAATGACAATTAGAGATTCTAGTTGCTTATGCCATGCTTAATTAGCCAGGAGCTTACATTGATTTACCTTGCGTGCCAACATGCTATTAAAATAGTTTTGATGTGGTATGATAGCGTGGTATCCTCTTTTGAACGATTCGAGTGGCTTGACTTGGCACATGTTCACGCATGTAGTTGAAACAAAATCAACATAGCCTCTACGATATTTATGTTCATGGTGCATTATATCCTACTCATGCTTGCATTCGGTGTTGATTAATTTTAATGCATGTTCATGACTATTGTCGCTCTCTAGCTGGTCCTTCCCAGTCTTTTTCTAGCCTTCACTTGTACTAAGCGGGAATACTGCTTGTGCATCCAATTACATAAACCCCAAAGTTATTCCATATGAGTCCACCATACCTACATATATAAGGTATCTACCTGTCGTTCCAAATAAATTTGTATGTGCCAAACTCTAAACCTTCAAACAAACATTCTGTTTTGTATGCTCGAATAGCTCATGTATCAATTAGGGCTGTCTGTATCTTCCATGCTAGGTGGGTTATTCTCAAGAGGAGTGGACTCCGCTCCTCACTCACGAGAAAATGGCTGGTCACCGGGATACCCAGTCCCATGCTTTATGCAAATCAAATCGAAATAACTCCAAAGAAAACTCCCCCGGGACTCTTATTAGTTGGAGGCACTCATTGTTTCGAGCAAGCCATGGATTGATGCTTGTTGGTGGAGGGGGAGTATAAACTTTACCATTCTGTTTGGGAACCGCCTATAATGTGTGTAGCATGGAAGATATCGAGATCTCTCGGTTGTTATGTTGAAAATGAAAGTATACCTCTCAAAATATTATTCACATCTATTTCAAAACCGAGCTCTGGCACCTCTACAAATCCCTGCTTCCCTCTGTGAAGGGCCTATCTATTTACTTTTATGATGAGTTATCATCCTCTTATTAAAAAGCACCAGCTGGAGAGCACCGCTGTCATTTGCATCCATTACTGTTAGTTTAGATTGAGTATGACTTGACTGGATCTCTTTTACCATGAATTACAATGTCTAGTCAGTCCTTGATCTTTAAAGGTGCTCTACATTTATGTTTTGCGGTCTTAGAAAGGGCTAGCGAGGTACCATCTTGTCATATCATATCATGATTATTTTAAGAAAGTGTTGTCATCCGATATTTATTATTATTGCTCGCTAGTTGATTATGTCATTGATATGAGTAAACATGAGACCTAAGTGTTATTGTGAATATGGTTAGTTCATAATCTTTGCTGAAAACCTGAATGCTGGCTTTACATATTTACAACAACAAGAGCAAACGGAGTTTGTAAAAGTTTTTCTTTATCACTTTCAGTTTATCAACTGAATTGCTTGAGGACAAGCAAAGGTTTAAGCTTGGGGGAGTTGATACGTCTCCGTCGTATCTACTTTTCCAAACACTTTTGCCCTTGTTTTGGACTCTAACTTGCATGATTTGAATGGAACTAACCCGGACTGACGCTGTTTTTAGAAGAATTGCCACAGTGTTATTTTTGTGCAAAAATAAAAGTTCTCGGAATGACCTGAAAATCAACGGAGAATTATTTTGGAATATATGAAAAGTACTGGAAGAAAGATCCACGTCAGGGGGCCCACACCCTGTCCACGAGGGTGGGGAGCGCGCCCTACCCCCCTGGGCGCCCCCTGCCTCGTGGGCCCCCTGATGCTCCACCAACCCATATATTCACTTTCGGGGAGAAAAAAAATCAGAGAGAAGGATTCATCGCGTTTTACGATACGGAGCCGCCACCAAGCCCTAAACTCTCTCAGGAGGGCTGATCTGGGTCCGTTCGGGGCTCCGGAGAGGGGAATCCATCGTCATCGTCGTCATCAACCTTCCTCCATCACCAATTTCATGATGCTCACCGCCGTGCGTGAGTAATTCCACCGTAGGCTTGCTGGACAGTGATGGGTTGGATGAGATTTATCATGTTATCAAGTTAGGTTTGTTAGGGTTTGATCCCTAGTATCCACTATGTTCTGGGATTGATGTTGCTATGACTTTGCTATGCTTAATGCTTGTCACTAGGGCCCGAGTGCCATGATTTCAGATAAGAACCTATTATGTTTTCATCAATATATGAGAGTTCTTGATCCTATCTTGCATGTCTATAGTCACCTATTATGTGTTATGATCCATTAACCCCGAAGTGACAATAATCGGGATACTTTCCCATGATGACCGTAGTTTGAGGAGTTCATGTATTCACTATGTGTTAATGCTTTGGTCCGGTACTCTATTAAAAGGAGGCCTTAATATCCCTTAGTTTCCAATAGGACCCCGCTGCCATGGGAGGGTAGGACAAAAGATGTCATGCAAGTTCTTTTCCATAAGCACGTATGAGTATATTCGGAATACATGCCTACATTACATTGATGAACTGGAGCTAGTTCTGTGTCACTCTAGGTTATGACTGTTACATGATCTATCACATCCGGCATAATTCTCCATCACCGATCCAATGCCTACGAGCTTTTCCTATATTGTTCTTCGCTTATTTACTTTTCCTTTGCTATTGTTACAATCATTACAAAACCCAAAAATATTACTTTTGTTACCGTTACCTTTTGCCACTGTTACCACTACTATCATATTACTTTGCTACTAAATACCTTGCTGCAGATATTAAGTTTCCAGGTGTGGTTGAATTGACAACTCAGCTGCTAATACTTGAGAATATTCTTTGGCTCCCCTTGTGTCGAATCAATAAATTTGGGTTGAATACTGTACCCTCGAAAACTGTTGCGATCCCCTATACTTGTGGGTTATGAAACTCCCCCAAGCTTAGACCTTGCTTGTCCTCAAGCGAAAGCCGAAATCGAAAAATATGTCCACATGTTTGGAGATAGAGGTGTCGATAAAAATAAAATACGGACATGAGGGCATCATGATCATTCTTAGAACAGCAACATATATATATATTGTCATATGATCTGTTATGCTAAAGTAACAATTCAATCTCAATTTCAAGTACGAATCATAAACTTCATTGAGAACCAACAAACTCTAATCTCAGTCATTGAGGCAATTGCAATTTATCATAACATAGGAAAGAGTCAATATAAGAGCTTTTCAGCAAGTCCACATACTCAACTATCATTTAGTCTTTCACAATTGCTAACACTCACGCAAGATTTATGGGTATGAAGTTTTAATCAGACACAGAGAAATACAGGGGCTTATAGTTTTGCCTCCCAACTATTTACCTCAAGGGTAATGTCAACAATAATAGTTCATGAAAACCCACATCTAATTAGCCATATATATTAGGATCTTTCCAACACATTGTGCTTGCCAAAGGGTAAAATGTAAAAAAGGAAAGGTGAAGATCACCGTGACTCTTGCATGAAGTATAAGACAAGAATAAGAGATAGGCCCTTCGCAGAGGGAAGCAGAGGTTGTCATGTGCTTTTATGGTTGGATGCACGAAATCTTAATGTAAAAGAACATCACTTTATATTGCCACTTGTGATATGGACCTTTATTATGCAGTCCGTCGCTTTTATTTCTTCCACATCACAAGATCATATAAAGCTTATTTTCTCCACACTAATAAGTCATACATATTTAGAGAGCAATTCTTATTGCTTGCAACGATGACAACTTACTTGAATGATCTTACTCAATCCGCAGGTAGATATGGTGGACTCTCATGGCAAAACTGGGTTTACGGATATTTGGAAGCACAAGTAGTATCTCTACTTGGTGCAGAGAAATTGGCTAGCAAGAGATAGAAAGGCAAGCTCAACATGTTGGATGATCCATGACAATATAATTTATCTCAGATGTAAGAAAACATAACCCATTACGTTGTCTTCCTTGTCCAACATCAACTCTTTAGCAAGTCATATTTTAATGAGTGATCAAAATTATAAAAGATGTCCAAGATAGTATATTTATATGTGAAAACCTCTCTTTCTTTATTACTTCCTACTAATTGCAACGATGACCAAAACTATGTTTGTCAACTCTCAACAGTTTTATTCATCATACTCTTTATAAGTGAGCTCATTACTCTCCATAAGATCCATACGATCTCTTTATTTCTTTTTATTTCTTCTCTTTTATTTTATTCCCTCAAGATCATAGCAAAATAATCAAGCCCTTTACTCAACACTAATCTTTATTATATATAGCTCACGGACTTGATTACATAGGAAGATCATAAAGCAAAATTCACAACTAGATCATACTAAAACTTTATTCTACTAGATCAAGATATTATCAAAAGGATCAAACTAAGAAAAATGGTAAAGATAAAAGTGATGGTGATACTATACCGGGGCACTCCCCCAAGATTGGCAGTTGCCAAGGGGAGTGGCCATACCCATGTGTTTGTGTCTCCTTCTTCGGGGGTGGTGATGTGATATTCTTGGCGATGATGCCCCTCAAGATATGATTCTCTTCTTCGAGCTTATTGACTTGCTGCTTGAGGTCCATTATTTCCTTATGGAGCTTGCCTGTGACGGCTAAAGCTCCCTTCACCCAAGGATGTTGCATAGCTGCGGGAGAACAAGTAACACTCTTTTTCATATTTTCATAAGAAAGAAATCTAACATTGGAAGGGATGACCGAGTTTGGAATAGCCGAACTCTGTAGTTCCCCCATAGTGAATCCTGCTCGGAAATAGGAAGTAACTTCTTCATCCTCCTCCGTGGCATCTATCCTTTTCAAATCGGCCTCCTTCTCTTCCTCAGTTGATGGCCCAAAGTGGCCAGCATTGCTATTTGCTCTTCGTCGCGGTGTCGGATGAGACACCCGACTCTCCCCGATTGACTCTTGAGAAGACATCTTGCTCTAAATCTGCAGCAGAAACAGCTCGAAACCAAAACAGAGGATATTCGCGTGATATGGTGGTCAAAACCTTCGGGAGATTATATAGTGAATTTTTACCGACCAAAAGAAGGATCGTGCAAGAAAACAGAGTCCGGAGAGCACACGAGGTGCCCACGAGGCAGGGGGCGCGCCCAGGGGGGTAGGGCGCGCCCTACACCCTCATGGACGCCTCATGTCCTTCCCGGACTACTTCTTATTTTCCTATTTTCTTAAATATTCCAAAACAGAGAAAAGTTGCCATTAGAACTGTTTTGGAGTCGGTTTACTTATCATACCACGTACCTATTCCTTTTCGGAGTCTGAAACGTTCTGAAAAGTGTCCCTTATGTATTCCTCCGGGGTTACGGTTTCAATAATATTAGTTTCAACATTTATGGGATTACCTGAGATATAATGTTTGATTCTTTGACCGTTCACCACCCTCGGATTTGTGTCTTCGAAGTTGTTGATTTTTATGGCACCGGAATGATAGACCTCCTCGATAACGTAAGGACCTTCCCATTTAGAGAGAAGTTTGCCTTAAAAAATCTTAAACGAGAGTTGTATAACAATACATAATCACCTACATTGAACTCACGTTTTTGTATCCTTTTATCATGCGATCTTTTAACTTTTTCTTTAAACATCTTGGCATTTTCATAGGCATGGATTCTCCATTCATCAATTGAGCTAATGTCAAATAACCACTTCTCACCGGCAAGTTTGAAATCATAATTGAGCTCTTTAATGGACTAATATGCCTTATGTTCTAATTTAAGAGGTAAGTGACATACTTTTCCATAAACCATTTTGTACGGAGACATACCCATAGGATTTTTATATGCAGTTCTATAAGCCCATAATGCATCATCAAGTTTCTTGGACCAATTCTTTCTAGATCTATTAACAGTCTTTTGCAAAATTAATTTAAGCTCTCTATTGCTAAGTTCTACTTGACCACTAAACTATGGATGATATGGAGATGCAATTCTATGATTAACATCATACTTAGCAAGCATTTTACGAAAGGCAACATGAATAAAATGTGAACCACCATCAGTCATTAAGTATCTAGGGACTCCAAACCTCAGAAAAATAACTTCTTTAAGCATCTTAATAGAGGTGTCATGATCAGCACTACTTGTTGGAATAACTTCTAACCACTTAGTAACGTAATCAACATCAACTAAAATATGTGTATACCTATTAGAGGAAGGAAAAGGTCCCATATAATCAAAGCCCCAAACATCAAATGGTTCAATAACAAGTGAATAATTCATAGGCATTTCTTGATGTATACTAATATTACCAATTCTTTGACATTCATCACAAGATAAGACAAACTTACGGGCATCCTTGAAGAGAGTAGGCCAATAAAAACCGGATTGCAATACCTTATGTGCAGTTCTATCTCCAGCATGGTGTCCTCCATAAGCTTCGAAGTGACACTTGCGTAGGATCTATTCCTGTTCATGCTCAGGTATACAACGTCTAATAACACCATCTACTCCTTCTTTATAAAGATGTGGGTCATCCCAGAAGTAATGTCTTAAATCATAGAAAAACTTTTTCTTTTGCTAGTATGTGAAACTAGGTGGTATAAATTTAGCAACAATGTAATTAGCATAATCAGCATACCATGGAGCAGTACGAGAAGCATTTATGATAGCTAATTGTTCATCAGGAAAGCTATCATCAATAGGTAGTGGGTCATGAAGAACATTCTCTAACGTAGACAAGTTGTCTGCAACGGGATTCTCAGCTCCCTTTCTATCAATAATATGCAAATCAAATTCTTGTAGCAGGAGAACCCATCTAATAAGTCTAGGTTTAGCATCTTTCTTTTCCATAAGATATTTAATAGCAGCAAAATCAGTGTGAATAATTACTTCAGAATCAATAATATAAGGTCTGAACTTATCACAAGCAAATACAACTGCTAAGAATTCCTTTTCAGTGGTAGCATAATTTCTCTGGGCATTGTCTAGAGTTTTACTAGCATATTGAATAACATTTAATTTTTTATCAACTCTTTGTCCTAGAATAGCACCTACAACATAGTCACTAGCATCACACATGATTTCAAAGGGTAAATTCCAATCAGGTGGCTGAACAATAGGTGCAGAAATCAAGGCTTTCTTAAGACAAAAGGAATATCTTTTTGTAATAGGTTAGTCAGAGGCCGGGAAATTTTGGATAAGTCCTTAATGAACCTCCTATAAAAACCGGCATGACCAAGGAAACTTCTTATACCTTTGATGTCCTTGGGACACGGCATCTTTTCAATAGCATCAACTTTAGCTTTGTCAACTTCAATACCTCTTTCAGAAATTTTATGCCCCAAGACAATACCTTCATTAACCATAAAGTGGCACTTCTCCCAATTCAAGACAAGGTTAGTTTCTTCACATCTCTGCAAAACTCGATCAACGTTGCTCAAGCAATCATCAAAAGAGGATCCATAAACATAGAAATCATCCATGAAAACTTCACAAATCTTTTCACAAAACTCAGAGAATATAGCCATCATGCATCTTTGAAAGGTAGCAGGTGCATTACATAAACCAAAAGGCATACGTCTATAAGCAAAGGTACCGAAAGGGCAAGTAAAAGTAGTCTTTTCTTGATCATCAGCTGACACAGGTATTTGAGAGAAACCAGAGTAACCATCTAGAAAGCAAAAATGTGTATGTTTGGATAATGTTTCTAGCATTTGATCAATGAAAGGCAAAGGGTAATGATATTTTTTAGTAGCTTTATTTAATTTGCAGAAATCAATCACCATCCTATAACCTGTAATAATTCTTTGCAGAATCAATTCATCTTTATCATTAGGAACGATAGTAGTACCTCCCTTCTTAGGGACACAATGGACAGGGCTTACCCACTGACTATCAGCAACGGGATAAATTATACTTGCTTCAAGGAGCTTTAATATTTCTTTTCTTACCACTTCTTTCATCTTAGGATTTAGCCATCATTGGTGATCAATAACTGGTTTGGCGTCTTTCTCCAAATTTATTTTGTGTTGACATAGAGTGGGACTAATGCCCTTAAGATCATCAAGAGTATATCCAATAGCAGCATGGTGCTTCTTCAGAGTTTTCAATAATTTCTCTTCTTCATGCTCTGAAAGGTTAGCACTAATAATAACAGGATATATCTTCTTTTCATCAAGATAAGCATATTTAAGAGTATTAGGAAATGGTTTAAGCTCAAACACGGGATCACCCTTGGGTGGAGGACGATCACCTAGGATTTCAATAGGCAAGTTGTGTTTCAGAATAGGTCCCTGTTTAAAGAATACTTCATCTATTTCCCTTCTTTCATTCATAAACATATCATTTTCATGGTCTAGCAAATATTGTTCTAGAGGATCAGTAGGAGGCACGGCAATAGAAGAAAGACCAATAATTTCATCTTTACTAGGCAATTCTTTATCATGGGGTTGTCTATGAAATTTAGCAAAATTAAACTCATGAGACATATCCCCTAAACCAATAGAAACAACATCCTTATTGGAGTCCATCTTAGCATTAATAGTATTCAAGAAGGGTCTACCAAATATAATGGGACAAAAGTCATCTTGTGGAGAACCAAGAACAAGAAAATCAGCAGGGTATTTAACTTTCCCACACAAGACTTCAACATCTCTAACAATCCCAACTGGTGAAATTGTATCTCTATTAGCAAGCTTAATTGTAAAATCAATTTCTTCTATCTCAGCAGGTGCAATATCATGCATAATTTCTTTGTATAAGGAATGAGGTATTGCACTTGCACTAGCACCCATATCACATAAGCCATGATAGCAATGATCTCCTATTTTAACAGAAATAATAGGCATGCCTACAACAGGTCTATATTTATTTTTAGCATCAGGTCTAGCAATTCTAGCAGCTTCATTGCAAAAGTAGATAACATGCCCATCAATATTATCGGCCAAGAGATCTTTAACCATAGCAATACTAGGTTCAACTTTAATTTTCTCAGGGGGTTTAGGTGTCTTAATATTACTTTTGTTAACCACAGTTGAAGCTTTAGCGTGATCCTTTATTATAACAAGGAAAGGTGGTTTCTCAATATAAGCAGTAGGAACAACAGGATCATTATAAGTGATAGTCTTTTATTCAACTTTAATAGGTGCAACTACTTTTACTTCAATGGGAGGATTATATTTAAACCACTTCTCCTTTGGGAGATCAACATGAGTAGCAAAGGATTCACAGAAAGAAGCTACTATCTCAGAGTCAAGTCCATATTTAGTGCTAAATTCACGGAAAACATCGGTATCCATAAAAGATTTAACACAATCAAACTTAGGTGTTATACCTGACTCCTTACCTTTGTCGAGGTCCCAATCTTCAGAGTTGCTTTTAATTCTTTCCAATAAATCCCATTTGAATTCAATAGTCTTCATCATAAAAGATCTAGTACAAGAAGTATCGAGCATGGAGCGATTACAGAGAGAAAGCCGAGCATAATTTTTTTGAATAGTCATTTCTTCTGAGAGCTCATGATTGCGGCATGAATATAACATTGACTTAAGACTCCCCCAAGCTTGAGCGATGCTTTCTCCTTCGCGAGGCCAAAAATTATATATATAATTACGATCACGATGAACAAGATGCATAGGATAAAACTTCTGATGAAATTCCAATTTCAATCGTTGGTAGTTCCATGATCCAATATCATCACACAGCCTCAACCATGTTAATGCATCTCCCTTCAAAGATAAAGGGAAGACCTTCTTCTCGATAACATCATCGGGCATACCTGCAAGCTTAAATAATCCACAAATTTCATCCACATAGATTAAGTGTAAATCAGGATGCAATGTTCCATCACCTGTGAAAGGATTAGCTATCAGTTTCTCTATCATACCCGAAGGAATTTCAAAGTAAACATTTTCAGTAGGTTCAGTAGGTTGAGGAGCAACTCTTTGCTCTACTGGTCGGGGTGAAGATACCCCGAACAAGCCCCTCAAAGGATTATGTTCCATAGTAACAATTGATAGTAAATTTCAGCACACTATATAAATTTTTCCTTACCAAATTCCACCTACCAAAGGCGCTTCACTCCCCGGCAACGGCGCCAGAAAAGAGTCTTGATGACCCACAAGTGTAGGGGATCTATCATAGCCTTTTGAATAAGTAAGAGTGTCAAACCCAACGAGGAGCAGAAGGAAATGATAAGTAGTTTTCAGTAAGGTATTCTCTACAAGCACTGAAATTATCGGTAACAGATAGTTTTGTGATAAGGTAATTTGTAAAGAGTAGCAAGTAATAAAAGTAAATAAGGTGCAGAAAGATGGCCCAATCCTTTTTGTAGCAAAGGAAAAGCCTGGACAAACTCCTATATGAAGGAAAGAGCCCCCGAGGACACATGGGAATTATCGTCAAGCTAGTTTTCATCACGTTCATATGATTCACGTTCGGTACTTTGATAATTTGATATGTGGGTGGACCGGTGCTTGGGTACTGTCATTACTTGGACAAGCATCCCACTTTTGATTAACCCCCATTGCAAAAATCCGCAACTACAACAGAAGTATTAAGGTAAACCTAACCATAGCATGAAACATATGGATCCAAATCAGCCCCTTATGAAGCAACGCATAAACTAGGGTTTAAGCTTCTGTCGCTCTAGCAACCCATTGTCTACTTATTACTACCCAATGCCTCCCTGTAGGCCCAAACAATGGTGAAGTGTCATGTAGTCGACGTTCACATGACACCACTAGAGGGATGACAACATACATCTCATCAAAATATCGAACGAATACAAAATTCACATGACTACTTATAGCAAGACTTCTCCCATGTCCTCAGGAGCAAATGTAACTACTCACAAAGCATATTCATGTTCATATTAGAGGGGTATTAATATGAATAATGGATCTGAACATATGATCTTCCACCAAGTAAACCAACTAGCATCAACTACAAGGAGTAATCAACACTACTAGCAACCCACAGGTACCAATCTGAGGGTTGGATACAAAGATTGGATACAAGAGATGAACTAGGGTTTGAGATGAGATGGTGCTGGTGAAGATATTGATGGAGATTGACCCCCTCCCGATGAGAGGATCGTTGGTGATAACGATGATGATGATTTCCCCCTCCCAAAGGGAAGTTTCCCCGGCAGAACAGCTCTGCCGGAGCCCTAGATTGGTTCCGCCAAGGTTCCGCCTCGTGGCAGCGGAGTTTCTTCCCGAAAGCTTGCTTATGATTTTTTCCTCGACGAAAGACTCCATATAGCCAAAGATGGGCATCAGAGGGCCACCAGGGGGCCCACGAGGCAGGGGGCGCGCCCAGGGGGGTAGGGCGCGCACCCCACCCTCGTGGATGGTGGGTGGCCCCCCTCTGGTGCTTTCTTCGCTCGGTATTTTTTATATATTCTGAAAATAACTCCCATGGATTTTCAGGACTTTTGGAGATGTGCAGAATAGGTCTCTAATATTTGCTCCATTTCCAGCCTAGAATTCCAGCTGCCGGCATTCCCCCTCTTCACGTAAACCTTGTAAAATAAGAGAGAATAGGCATAAGTATTGTGACATAATGTGTAATAACAGCCCATAATGCAATAAATATCGATATAAAAGCATGATGCAAAATGGACGTATCACTCAACAAATCATCGCTACTTAGGAAGAATTTATTCCTCCATGTTTGAAGTGCATTGAACGTGAATATGCTAATTCTTAACCTGAATGTTCAAATACTTCCATTGCTGCAAATTCTTCAACTGCCTCTGCTATCACTAATTCCTCATCTCAGGACATTGCTAGTATCACTGATGATGCAGGGCTGAAGGAATTATATATGACATGCATGTACAAAAGGCTCAAAGGGCATCAGGCTCTTTGTGATGTGCTTAAAAAGCAAATCCTCAACAGGAACCCTAGGAAAGAGGGTATTGCCTTTGAGAGGAAACTTAATGCTGATGAGACCTACTAGAAACCTGAGCAGTATCCCAAAACCTCATGGGTTGCTGCAAAGGGACCTTCAGTGGATCCATCTACTTTATCTGGCTTTACATGTTCTGATGAGTCAATTGACTCCAACTATACACTGCTCAAAAATCAGAATGGTGAAGTATTTGCTAGATATGTTGGCACTAACTGCAGGAACGGTTCTCCTATGAAGAAAATCTGGGTTCCCAAAAGGTGCCTTGAAAGTCTTCAGGTGAATGTCATCATGACACCTCCTGTGAAGAATAGGAACCCCAGATCAAATTCTTCACATGGATCCAAGTCCTCTTACGGACCAAATTCCTCACGTGGATCAAATTCCTCAAAAGGATCAAAGTCCTCATATGATAATCATCGTGTTAACCTATCTGTTTCGTAGGGAAGATCTAAGGATTATGGATATGTGCATTATTCTTCAAATCGTTATGTTCATAAATCCTCAAAGAATTTCTCTGCTTACTCTTATGCTTACCCTAAACCCTCTTATGTGAAACGAAGTGGATTGGCATCTATGCCACCTTTCTCTTATGGAGCTCGCAGAATGATGAACTCTTTGCCACCCCTTCAGGTGTGGGTGGTGAAGAAAAAGAACTAATCTCTTTTGCATGGTCAGGTCTCCAAACGAACTTAATCGTCTGAAGAATTTGCTGGAGACCTGAATATGCTTGAAAACACGCAATCTAATCATGAAGAAATGAATTTTCATTTATCATGTCCTCATACTGCTTTATATGTTCTATTGCTTGATGAAATTGATCTGATGAAATTGATATCATATTCTTCATTGATGAAGTATATGAGTTTGTAAGTCGCACTAATTCATCTACATGATGATCAACCCAAAGCCACTGAGTGGGTCCTCGATAGTGGATGTACAAATCACATGACTGGTGATAGGAGCTTATTGATGGACTCTGCTTTATCTCCATCACATCTGAAGCATATCACCTACGCTGACAAAGGCAAAAGTAAGGTATTGGGTCTAGGTAAGGTTGCAATCTCAAAGGATCGACACATGAACAAAGTCATGCTTGTTGAGTCCTTAGGGTTCAACCTCAATGTCTGTCTCAATGCTTTGTGACCTTGATATGGTTGTTGTCTTTCGCAAGTATCGTTCTGTTGTGATCATGGAAGCTGACAATTCCAAAGTCTTCTAAGGCTTTAGGAGAGGAGATTTGTATATTGTTGATTTCTCTACAGCACCACAACCTACTACATGTCTACTTGCAAAAGCTTCAGGCTGGCTATGGAATCGACGACTCGGTCATGCTGGGATGAGGAACTTGCACACGCTCGTGAAGAAGAAACATGTCATTGGCATCGAGGGTGTCAAATTCCTCAAGGATCATTTGTGTAGAGCTTGTGAAGCCGGAAAGATGACCAAGGCCAAGAATCCCTCAACGACCATCACGACGACTACTCGTCCATTTGAATTGCTTCACATGGATCTCTTTGGCCCTACTCACTATGCCACATTTACTAATGCTGCATCTTTATATGGCTTTGTCATTGTTGATGATTATTCTCAATATACGTGGGTGCATATCATCACTTACAAAACTGAAGTGCATGAAGTCTTCAAACGATTTTGCTCGAGGGCTTCAACCAACTTTGGTGTGAAGATCAAGCACATCAGAAGTGACAATGGAACTGAGTTCAAGAACACTGGTCTTGACGACTATCTTGATGAACTTGGTATCACTCATGAGTTATCTGCTCCTCAGCAGAATGGTGTCATGGAGCGCAAGAACAGGGCTCTTGTTGAGATGGCTCGCACTATGCTTGATGAGTACAAGATGCCTACTCGCTTCTAGCCTGAGGCAATTGATACTGCATGCCCCATCATCAACAGGGTATATCTTCACAAATTCTTCAAGAAAACTGCATATGAACTTCTCACTAACAAGAAACCTAATGTGAGTTATTTCAAAGTCTTCGGTGCTAAATGCTGGATTAGAGATCCTCATCACACTTCTAAATTCGCACCGAAAGCACATGAAGGTTTTATGCTCGGTTATGGTGAGGACTCGCACACCTACAGAGTCTTCAACACCTATCACCACAAGGTTGTTGAAACTGTAGATGTGCGGTTTGATGAAACTAATGGCTCGCAAAGAGAGCACCTACCTCCTATGACAGATGAAATACCTCCTGAGGAATCTATTAAGTTCAAAGCTACTGAGGATGTCATTCCTACCGAAGAATCTGCTGAAGAAGTCATTCCAGAACATGAAGAACGTCATGCTGATGCACCCGAGGAATATGGTGCTGAAGAAAATGCTGATCAAATTTCTCAACGACAACTAGCTCATCCTCGCGTTGCAAATGAAGTGCAGATTGAGAAAATCATCAGCGACATCAACATTCCAGGTCCTCTCACATGCTCAAGATCTTCAGATTTATCTAACTTTTGTGGGCACTTTGCTTTTGTCTCTATCACAGAGCCCACTACGATAGATGAAGCATTTCTGGAGCCTGAGTGGATTCAAGATATGCAAGAGGAATTACATCAATTTGAGCTCAACAACGTCTAGGAACTGGTCAAACGTCCAGATCCTCGCAAGCACAATATCATTGGCACAAAGTGGATCTACCGCAACAAGCAAGATGAAAATGGCCTTGTGGTGACGAATAAGGCACGACTTGTAGCTCAAGGCTACACAGAGGTTGAAGGAATTAATTTCGATGAAACTTTTGCACCTGTTGCTAGACTTGAAGCTATTCGCATATTACTTGCTTATGCTAACCATCATGATATCATCTTATATCAAATGGATGTGAAAAGTGCATTCCTCAATGGTAAGCTTGAGGAAGAATTATATGTTGCTCAACCCCCAGGTTTTGAAGATCCAAAGCATCCCGACAAAGTCTTCAGACTCAATAAGGCCCTGTATGGCCTCAAGCAGACCCCTCGGGCGTGGTATGATACTTTGAAGGAATTCCTCATGAAGAAAGGCTTCAAACCCGGTTCACTTGACCCAACTCTGTTCACTAAATCTTATGATGGTGAATTGTTTGTGTGCCAAATATATGTTGATGATATCATTTTTGGCTGCACTGACCAACATTACAGTGATGAATTTGCCTATATGATGAGTGAAGAATATCAATTGTCTATGATGGGAGAATTGGAATTCTTTTTAGGTCTTCAGATTCGTCAACAGCGAAATGTCATATTTCTCAGGAGAAATAGCTCAAGTATGTACTGAGGAAATTCGACATGCAAGATTGCAAAGGAGTCAAAATCCCTATGCCCACAAATGGCCATCTACGCACTGATGAAAATGGTATTGACTTTGATCAAAAGGTATACCGCTCCATGATTGGCTCTTTATTGTATTTATGTGCATCTAGGCCATATATTATCCTTAGTGTTTGCATGTGTGCCCGATTTCAAGCTACACCGAAGGAATCACACCATAAGGCTCTGAAGCATATTCTTCGATATCTAGCTCACACACCAACACTTGGATTATAGTATCCCAAGGGCTCGGCTTTTGATCTCATTGGATATTCAGACTCCGACTATGCTGGTGATCGTGTGGACCGCAAGTCAACATCTGGCACATGCCATTTCCTCGAACGATCCTTGGTCTGATAGTCCTCGAAGAAACAGAACCACGTATCACTGTCTACTGCTGAAGCTGAGTACATTGTTGCTGGTTCTTGCTGTGCTCAATTTCTATGGACGAAGCAAACCCTCAAGGACTACGGCGTCAACATGAAGAATGTGCCTCTCTACTGTGACAATGAGAGTGCCATCAAGATTGCTCATAACCCAGTTCAACACTCGAAGACAAAGCACATTCAGATTCGTCATCATTTTCTTCGTGATCATGTGTTAAAGGGCTACATCTCTATTGAGCATGTGAAGACTGAAGAACAGCTAGCCGATATCTTCAGTAAGCCCTTGGATGAGCAGAGATTTAGCATGTTGAGGTGTGAGCTAAATATCTTAGAATCTTCGAATGTCCTTTGAAAAGGACACACATCCTAACACTTATGTAGAATTGATGACTTAGATGTGCATCACACAAAGTAACGTTTTTCTTCAATCAATGAAGACTAACCCTCTAAGTGTGAAGAAATTAACGAAGAATTTGATTCTCAGAACCCTACGACAATTGTACACCATGTTTGAAATCAGCATTCTTATACGGTGGGTCACGTCACCACCAAAAGTTGAAAATCCTCAATCTGAGTTTTTTCCTCACTTATGAAATTCCTTCAACTTTGCATTGTCTTCACTCTTTCCGTCGTTTTTCTTCATTGTCCGATCACATTCACTTAGTATCACTTATTGCTATTTCTTCAAGTTGTTTGTTCTGCTAAGTGAATGTGATCGGACCCTTCCCCCTCTATGCTAAACTCAACCTAGTATATTCACAAATTCTTCATGTGCGTTCTATTTGAAACTCATTCAAAATCTTCACTATGTCCTTGTCAGCTGAAGAAATTGCGAACGGAACTTTAAACTTATCTTATCTGAATTTTCGGCTTTTGTCGCTCAAACCTCTCCGCTTCCACGATATATTATCCTATTCACCCATGATCGCACAAGATCGTCACCTCTCAATACGTGGGTGAGACATGTCACACGAATGAGAAGGGTCAGGGGCACGTTCGTCCAATACCCTCGGGCGACCAGTTTTTCACTTCGGCTATAAATACCCCTCTCCCTTCCTCACTTTGTTTGTACTCCGCTCGACCTCACTCCCTCGCTCAAGCTCTCAAACCCTAGCGCCGCCGCTACTTCCATCATCGCTGCTGAGGAAGAGCTTCACTGCCTCGACCTCGTCGCCGCCGTACTCATGCCGGCCGCGGATTTCTTCACTTTGCCGCTAGCGTAGCTGTCTTCCTCAGCCAAGTTAGGGCGTGGAAGATCTGAACCGATGAGCTTCAAATCTACACTTCACAATTCATCGTGTTCTTCATCAAGGGTAATTAAAAGTTACTTTTATTGCCCTTGTTGATCCTGATGTTTTCTTCAAATCTTCGAAAGGTATTTATTCCTCAACTCTTCACACACTAACACCTCACATATCATCTGCTCTTGATCTGTTTCTCTAAGCAACATTTTTCTTCAAGATTCCTCAATTGTGTGGATTTTCAAATATGTACAACTCTAGAACCTAAGTCAAAGAACGCTTAGTGAAATTCCTCAAGACTCATCCGTTCAAATTCCTCAAACTTGTTCTTTTTGCAAAAACTTCCGAGAACGCATATGACCTCTCCATATTCTTCACACCTATACTTTGTTCACAGGTACACATGTCCGCTGCTGAATCTCTAGGTTCTCATCAACTTAACTCATTTGCAGCGTTCCTCGAAGAAAAGTTGCATACCTCTTCAGAGAACTCAATAGTTCAAAACCCTCAGCTGAAGAAAATGGCAGATGGGAAGAAACCTCAGAAGGGAGGCAAGAACTGGAAGTTAACACTGCATTTGAAATCCCTGAGGATATCTATGATGAATATTGCACACCTGATGAGGCCAAACATGGCAAGGAGACCAAAAATTAGCGAAGGTGCGCATACAGAAGATAGAGAGGATATGGGCACGAGAATGGAGGGAATATCGCTATGTCACACCAAAATATATGAAGAAATCCGCTCTTCACCCTCCTTGCCCAAGACCTCCATTGGCACCTGGCCAAGAAGCTGATCCCACTAGCCTCAAGCGCGGTGAGGACAATCCTGATGAATGCGCCAAGCGTCAAGCTAAGTTGGCCAGAGTAGCAAAAGAAGCAGTGAGGAAATTCAATGAAGACTTTGCTGCTGCTGCTGTTGCTGCCACTGCTGAGGCCTCTGCTAGCAAGCCGAAGAAGGCCATGCCTAAGAAGCCCGCACACAAGCCCAGTGCTCCTTCTTCTTCAATGCCCTCACAACCAAGGTCTTCTTCAATGCCCTCATGACCAAGATCCTCTTTAATGCCCTTACGGCCAACTTCTGCTAAGCCCTCACGGCCAATTCCTCAAGCCGCACCAGCTCCTTCAAAATCCTCAGCTCCTCCTTCCAAGTCCCCAGCACCTGCGCATCTCGCCTTGTGCCAAAGGACAACAGATATCTCTATTGCCTCAGGAGCCTCTGCAAGTTCATCAGCTCCTCTACACTCTTCAAATGGCCCCACTCTGCTGAAGACCAAGGCCACTGCAGGACGAGGCACTAGACCAAGTCCTCAAAAGAAGCAGGTCGTCTTCCAAGTACCATCCGATGACGACGAAGCTGATGATGAAGAACTCGCTGAAATCATTAGACATAGGCAACACATGGCCGCTAGAGCTAAAGGCAGTAATGTGCCATTGATGCTGGACCCAAAGTTGATCCTCGAGTTCATTGACTTGTGGCACGAGGACCCCAACACACCTCTGCCTGAGCTGAACCTCACTCCTGGTCAAAGTCATGTGCTGACTCATTTCATTGACGAAGAAAAATGGAAATATGAATAGGGGAGGAAGGTGAAGAAAGCGCAGTACAAGAAAGAGAGATTTTTGAAGCAAAATGTCTTGAAGCTTTCACCTGAAAAACTTGTAGCTATGCAATCAGAGATCAAGAAACTGAGTGATGAATTTGATCTCTACTATGCTGACTGGCTTGGAGCCAAAGTCAGATTTGTAAAGATAACTGAAAAGTTCACTACCAATGTTGCATCCCCTACGCAACAAGAAATTCCTCAGGCTGAAGTATCTGCTCAGTCTACTGAAGAAAATGCCAGCACTGCTGCTAATAACCAGGTTGCTAAAGAAAATACAAGTACCAGGGCTGATGACTGCATTCCAGCCGCTGATGAAACTGCCTGGGCAACCTCTAATGTTGCACCTGAAGAAATTGCCAGGACAGCTGAAGCTTCAACCGCCGTGCCTGAAGAAACTGCTTCTACCAGGGCAACCACATCTGTTGTGCCTGAAGACATGGACCCAATTTCCTCTGCTCCTCCTGCACCTGCACCAAGTCCAATTCTTCCTTCTGCATCAGAAGCTAAGAAGACAAAGGCTGCGGAGCAGGCAGCTGTGAAGAAAAGGAAAGCATCAACTTCATCAGACACTTCAGCTCTGAAGAAGATGAAGAAATTGACCAGCTCGTTTGAAAATCCAATTGATGGTGTTCCAGTCTCAAGCATGCCATGAAAGGAACTCGTTCCTTTTGATGAAGAATACGTGATCCCAAGCGGATCCGATGAAGACATTCCTTCTGCTGCTTCGTCAAAGCAGTTGGATGAAGAAATTGAAGTGGATGCAATCCCTTCAACCCCATTTGTTTCATCACCCATGCCTCAGTTTACTGCTGAGGAGGCCAGCGTTGACGAAATGAGTGGAGAAGATGAGGATGTGGACATTGGGTGCACAACGCCAGTTCTGAATGATGACTTTTGGGAAAGTCAGCACCCCAATTCTCCGTTGTTCACTCCTCTACAACAAATTCCTCAGTCCCGAGTGACTACTGAAGTTCAAATGGGTTCTGAAGAACCACACCCCACTCTGTCCATCCCTGAAGAGATTCCAGCCACTAGCGCTGATGACATTGCTGCTGAAGAATTGAAGTCCCAGACTACCACTGAAGAAGAAACTGAAATTCCTCAGCCTGTGGAACCTGAGATCGCGATTCCTGAGGTTGTGATGAAATTGAAAGACACTCCTCACCCCAAGCCAAAGGATCCTTTCTCAAAGAAGAAAAAATTCAAGGCAGATGACTTCTTTCACGAGCATGTTTTCTTCACGGACTACAACCCCTATGACTTTGCTCGTCTTAGAAGGAAGCGCTTCTGGACTGCCAGCCAAGCAAACTTCTATTCTTCACTGTTGTTCAACAAAGACAAAGTCTTCGACCATGAGCATATTCCTCACGTGGACATGGAATCACTGCTGCTTTGCGCCAGTCCTCAGTGTTCTTCATGACGCTGGGCTGCTCAACTTTTGCACGGATATTGTTGATTGGAATGAAGAGCTCATTCTTCAGTTCTATGCGACGCTGCACATCACAGGAGAAGCTGAAGATGTGAACACTTGGGTATTGGACTGGATGATAGAGAACACACATTTCAAAGCATCGGTGTCAGGACCTCGACTCAATGCCACATCGATCTAGCATGTAACACCTCATATCACTTTGCGGCCTCACGCACGGTATCCCCACGGGTGTTGCCTTACCTTTGCCCGGGACCGTTTGCGCCTTTTGGCACACGTATATGATGGTGTCGCTAGCATCCATATGATAGAGAGCCTGGGATGACATGGCTAGTCGTAAACCCAAAGTGGCACTAACTTACAGGGACAGGCATCCATGACCCAGCATCGAACGTGTCGGTCATCAGCGAGTGAATCCAGGCTGTAGCACTGGGCTAACAGGACTCCGGTGAACCGGGCTGTAGCGGGCTAACAGGACTCCGGTATTCATCGCGTGACATTTCCCCGAAGGGACAGACACAGGATCGAAGAAGGACACATGCCGGCCAGCCTAAGTGTTCCGGAGCAGTAGCAAGCTACCAGGGCTCAGAGGAAACACTAGGAGACATTTCCCGGTAAGAGAGACTACTAAGGATAAACAACTAGATAGTCAGATCCCACACATAGCAATACACATTACACGTACGCATAACATGCAAGTATGTGCTGTACAACATGGCATCACAGCATAACTCAACAACTCATATAGATAAGGCTCAAAGAGCCATCATAGCATTTATTACAAACAGGGGTCACATGACCCAACATTCAGAGCAATCAAGCAACAAACGGAAGCATTACATGTCTGAGTACAGACATCTATAAATGAAAAAGGCTGAAAGCCTGACTATCTACAACGTCCGATCAAGATCGTAGCTGAGGTACAAGCTACTCATCGAAGTCCACGAGAACACTATTAAGACCGAAGTCTCCGCTGCAAAAACATAAATAAAGCAACATGAGTACAAAGGTACTCAGCAAGACTTACATCAGATCCTATCATACATGCACTTGTATCAAGAGAGTAATGTGGAGTTTAGTTGCAGCAAGCCAGCTTTGACTCTGTGGCTATCCTGTTCTACGACTACCAGAAACTCTTGAGGTGATATGGCACACACGAGTCCACTAATCACCACACAATACACTACTATGGATTCATCCCCGTCTCCCTACGAGAAGGCCATCCATAGCACTCACACTTGTCTTGAGCATTTTAGAGTATCCACTTCAAGTTGTCTATGTACCATGTAAGCATCCAAGAAGTCCATAACCGCGGACCCGGCTATTCGAATAGATCATGTTAACCCTGCAGGGGTGTACTTCTTCACACACGCTCTCGCCACTTACCGCCATGTACACGTCATGTATCTCGGCAACCTTCAAGCGGAAGCCTGGCGAGGGTGTCGGCCACGACCTGACTAACCACACAAGACTCTAGTCCAGGTTTATCGCCTATTCGGGTTCCATCCGTAAGGAGATCCGGCCGGGGTGTCGCTCACGGCCCCAAACGATGTGAGCAGGGTTACCAAGCCCACCATCCGGGTGCCACTTGGTACACCGTGCCACCTGTGCCTAGTCTGTCCCAAGCCCACCCTGCCGGGTGCCACTTGGTAGAAAAATAGCACTACCTACAAACACCAGAAACTAGTTGCGACTCCTGGACAGAGATCAAGTTGGCTAATAAGTCGAGAGGGGCACTTAAGCATTCCAATGTGTGGTAGTATCGAGTCATTGGACAACATACATAGAACTCAGTGCTTAAGGATGGTTCCAGTGAGACAACCCACCATGTACTCCTACATGGCCTCTCACCGCTACCTTTACCAAATCGTGTTCACACACTTCACTCTCAGCATCAGAACATATCGTAACACTCCAATTCATTCCCAATGAACCAGACCTGACACAACTCTAAGAAATAGCAGGCATAGCATGGTAGGAACACAACATGGCTCAATCAACTCCTACACATGCTAGTGGGTTTCAACTATTTACTGTGGCAATGACAGGTCATGCAGAGGAATGGGTTCAACTACCGCAACACAAAGTAGCAGATGAATCATTGTTGTCCTAATGCAATAACTAAGAGCAGGAGCGAGAGAGTAGGGTTTTATCGAAATGAACAAGGGGGTTTGCTTGCCTGGTAAATCAACAAGGGAGGCACTGCTTCATAGACAGGCACTCTGGAACGGACTCCGGAGCAGGACCTATCGAGAAGGAACAGTGTCGGCAATCAATACACAAACATATGCAACGATATGATTCATGAACATGGCATGAAGATGTGATGTTGTTTGAGCTAATGCAACTAGTATTCATTTGGTTTGAAGTCCATTTGAACCAAAAGCTCAAATGCAATTCTAAATTAAGTCTCTTAATATGTCATAATGTGTTTTCTCATATTCAGCATGTATAAGTTGGTTTGTCATGCATGAAACTAGTACAGATGGATAGATTACATTTTTCTGATAATTTTTCATATATAAATTATTTTAATCTGAGCTACGGTTGAATTGATATGAATTTTTGAAGTTTAAATCAATTTCTGGAATTTCCTGAATTATTTTAATTCCAGAAAATATATATTGCGCCAGCATGACGTCAGCACGACGTCAGCAGTCAACTGCGGCTGACTGGGGTCAAACCTGACGTGTGGGGTCCACACGTCAGTGTCAGGGGGTTAAACAGGGTTAGTTTAATCCTAATTAAAAAGGTTAGTGGCGCTGGGGCCCACTGTCAGTGTCAAGGGGGGCCCACCCGTCAGGCCGGCGAGGTCATCGGCGGCGACCTCTGGACGCGGCGGCGTCCGTGATACCGGCCACGGGGACGGCGTCGGAGAGCACCGGGGCGTAGCCCGGGCTCTCGTGCACCTGGAGGGGCAGGTGGGAGGAGCTGGGGAGGCCGGAGCTCGCCGGAGCAAAGCTCGCGGCGGCGGCCGGAGCTCGGCGGCTTGCGGCCGCGGCGTTGTGGTGCACGGCAGTGGAAGCGGAGGGCTCCTACGGCCTCCTGGCGTCACCAGGAACACGGTGACGCGCGCGGGAGTGGCTGGCTTGGGCTCATGCCACCGTGGCACCATGGCCGGCGGCGAGGAACTTGCGGGCGCGGTGGTTGAGCTAGCTAGACGGGGCAAACGAGCACGGGGAGGAGGGGGAAACAGGGGGAAACGGAGAAGGGCTCACGGCGGAGTTGCCGAGCAGGCCAGTGGGCTTGGGGAAGCACTGGTGCGGCCGGAGCATTGTCGGCGATCTCGGGCAGCCGGTGACAAAGACGATGGCGATGGCGGCGTTCCAGGGCGTCCGGCGCTGTGCGTCTCGTCGAGGAGGCGTAGCCCACAACGGCGGAGCGCGTGGACACGACGGAGGAACGAGGGGGAGGCAGTGGCCGCGGTGGTGCTTGTCGGCGGCGACGGCGTTCGGTTTCGGGAGAGAACGAGGGGGGAGGAAG
>NC_041382.1:568383307-568392303 GCF_002162155.2 Triticum dicoccoides | reverse complement strand
GGGACAGGCAGGGAGGGAGGGAGGAGGTGGCGCGGCGCGTCGGTGCGCGCGGCACGCAGCTGCTTGGCGAGGGGGAGAAGACAACAGAGGAGGAGGCGGCTGGGCCGCCTGCTGGCTGGGCCGGCCTGCTAGGCCGCTGGGCTGCATAGGAGTTAGGCGCCAGGTAGTCCAAGTAGGGTTTTCCCCTTTTTGTTTTCTTTTCTAATTTTTCTGACATTTGTTAATACTAAATCAATTTATTTACTTATGCCAATTTTTATGGAAGCTAGTTATATTAATCCAGAGCTCCTTTATAAATGGCATAATTTTTGGACCATATTATATATATATATATAACAATATATATCCAAAGCAAATAATTATCGGATTAATCCAAATGGCCAAAATTAAATATCCATGAGCTCCTAAAATATTTGTTTGATTTTTACCTCTGACCAATATTTCCAGAGAGCAACATGAACATTTCCTTGGACCTTTTTGGAGCAATTTTTATTTGGGTCATTTCCAAAAATGATTCTGAGGGTTTCACAAATCCCCATTTCAAATTAAATGGAATTTAAACATGATGCACAAATGACTAGCTAGTCTAGGTCATACCAGACTAGGGATGTGGCAACTCGCCCCCACTTGAAAAAATCTCGTCCCGAGATTCAGGGGTCGACGGAAAGAAAGCGGGGTACTCCAGTCGAAGACGATCTTCTCGCTCCCAAGTAGCTTCTCTCTCGAAATGATGAGACCACTGAACCTTGAGAAACTTGATGTTCTGACGTCGGGTAACATGCTCTGCTTGATCAAGAATGCGAACCGGGCACTCTCGGTAGGTGAGGTTATCTTGGAGATCAAGCGTTTCGTGGTCCAGTCCACGGATAGGATCCGAGAAGCAACGCTTGAGTTGAGAGACGTGGAAGACATCATGAACTCGAGAAAGATGTGGGGGTAGTTCCAATTGGTAGGCAACCTCTCCTCGTTTAGCGAGAATGCGAAAAGGACCAATGTAACGAGGAGCCAACTTGCCCTTGATACCGAAACGATGGGTACCCTTCAAAGGAGTAACCCGAAGGTAAGCCTTTTCGCCAACTTCATAAGTCATATCCTTATGATGACGATCATACTGACTCTTTTGACGAGATTGGGCTGTTTTCAAATTCTCACGAATGATGCGGACTTGCTCTTCTGCCTCCTGGATCATGTCCGGTCCAAAGAATTGTCTTTCACCGGTTTCTGACCAGTTCAAAGGTGTTCGACATCTTCGTCCATAGAGAACCTCAAAAGGAGCTTTCTTGAGGCTGGATTGATAGCTATTGTTATAAGCAAACTCGGGAAAAGGAAGACATTTCTCCCAATCCATACCGAATGAGATAACGCAAGCTCTAAGCATGTATTCGAGAATTTGGTTGACCCGTTCCACCTGACCACTCGACTGAGGGTGGAAAGCGGTACTGAAGGAAAGATGGGTTCCCATGGCAGTTTGGAAACTCTCCCAGAAATGAGAAGTGAAAAGACTGCCACGGTCTGAGTTGATCTCTAGTGGAACACCATGAAGTGACACTATTCGAGAAATGTATAAGTCAGCAAGCTGACTAGCAGTGATACTCTCTCGAACAGGAAGGAAGTGAGCCACTTTGGAAAGACGATCAACGACTATGAAGATAGCGTTATTCCCTCTCTTGGTCCTGGGAAAACCGGTGATGAAGTCCATACCAACTTTATCCCATTTCCATTCAGGAATAGCTAAAGGCTGAAGGGTGCCAGCAGGTCTTTGATGCTCTGCCTTAACACGACGACAAACGTCACATTTAGCAATGAACTCAGCGATTTCTCTCTTCATCCTAGTCCACCAGAACCTCTGGCGTAGATCCTGATACATCTTAGTACTACCGGGATGAATCGTGAGAGGAGATTCATGTGCCTCCTTAAGAATCAATTGTCGAAGATGTTGACTCTTGGGAACCACCAAGCGATTCACAAAGAAGACAACACCTCGATCATCCATAGAGAAACATCCACCAACTCCCTTTTTAATGTTTCTCTTAATGCGGATAACACCCCTATCAAACTTCTGGTCAGAGATGATCTGATCCTCAAGGGTAGGTTTCGCCACCAAGGTAGAAAGGAATCCATGAGGAGCCATGTGAAGGTTAAGCTTACAGAATTCCTCATGGAGAAGTGGTTGGCCTTGCTGCAACATGAGATTGTTGCAATAGGATTTACGGCTTAGAGCATCAGCCATGACATTGGCTTTGCCTGGGGTGTAGGTAATCCCTAGATCATAATCTGTGATTAACTCCAACCAACGTCTTTGCCTAAGGTTCAGGTCTGGTTGGGTGAAGATATACTTGAGACTCTGGTGATCGGTGTAGATCTCGCAACGTTTACCAAGGAGGTAATGTCGCCAGGTCTTGAGTGCATAGACTACGGCTGCAAGCTCTAGATCATGTGTAGTATAATTATCCTCATGTGGATGCAACTGTCGAGATGCATAGGCAATCACATGACGATCCTGCATAAGAATGCAACCTAGTCCCTGTCGTGAGGCGTCACAATAGATAACAAAGTCTTTAGTGAAATCCGGTGGCACAAGTATGGGAGCAGAAGTCAGGCATCTTTTCAGTTCCTGAAAACTGTACTCACACTGTGGGGACCACTCGAACTTTTTATCTTTCTTGAGAAGTTCCGTGAGGGCTTTGGCTACTTTAGAGAAGTTTTCAACAAAGCGGCGACAATAGCTGGCTAGACCAAGGAAGATCCTAACTTGTTTAACGGTTTCAGGTGGAGTCCAATCGAGAACGGCCTTGACTCTCTCGGGATTGACAGCAATGCCCTTACCAGAGATTACGTGGCCTAGGTAGGTCACTTCTGGCAACCAAAATTCACACTTGGAGAACTTGGCATAAAGGCGGTGCTCTCTGAGTTTTTCTAAAACAAGTCTAAGATGTTCGGCATGCTCTTCCTCGTTCTTCGAGTAAATAAGAATATCATCGAGGTAAACCACGACGAACTTATCTAAGTACTCCATGAAGATCGAGTTCATCAAGCGGGAGAATGTGGCTGGGGCGTTGGTTAGGCCAAAGGACATGACGGTGTACTCGTACTGGCCATAACGAGTGACAAAAGCTGTCTTGGGAATGTCCCTGTTTCTGATCTTAATTTGGTGGTAGCCTAACCTTAAATCCATCTTGGAGAAGACTGAGGATCCAGCGAGCTGATCATACAGATCGTTGATCCTGGGGAGCGGATATTTGTTCTTTATCGTGACCAAATTAACGGGACGATAATCTACAACCATCCGGTCCGTACCATCCTTCTTCTTGACGAAGAGGACGGGGCAAGCCCAAGGAGAAGAACTAGGACGAATGAAACCCTTTTGCAAGGACTCATCAAGTTGTTTCTTAAGCTCGGCTAGTTCTAAGGGTGCCATCTTGTAAGGTCTCCTAGAGATTGGAGCTGTTCCTGGGATAAGATCTATGACGAACTCTACATCTCTGTCAGGTGGAACACCTGGCAGTTCCTCTGGAAAGACATCCGGAAAGTCATGGACTACCGGGATATCTTCAAGGTCTGGAAGAGGGCTGACATTAAGAGAATAGAGCTGACGCTTTGCAATTCTAGTGCAGACAGTGACTATCTTGCCAGATGGGTGTGTAAGCTGAACAGATCTTGTGTAACAATCAATCTTGGCATGATGAGCTGTCATCCAGTCCATACCCAAGATGATGTTAATATCTGAGGACTTGAGGGCTACAAGTGAGGCAAGGAATACAAGTCTGTCAACAAGGATTTCGTTACCATGGCTTACACTAGAGGTTTGCCATTTGGATCCAGGAGTTTGGATGACTAGCGGAGTTGGCATATTACAAAATGACAGGTTGTGCAAGTTAGCATAGCTTTCATAAATGAAGGAGTGAGATGCTCCAGTATCGAATAGAACCGATGCTGGATGACAGTTGACAAGGAGTGTACCAAGAACGACATCTGGATCATCATGAGCGTCTTTAGCTGAGACGTGATGCACACGTCCACGTTCAGTGGGGGCTGACTTGACACTGATCATCTTGCGTGATGGCTTAACACAACCAACAGTCTTCTCGGGCTGGGGTGGAGCATAACTACTCTGAGAGCAGTCACGTGCATAGTGTCCTGGCTTCCCACATGTGAAGCAAGTCCCTGAGGTTGGACGTGGACCCGCACTGACAAACGGTCTACCAGTAGGTCTGGGTGGGACATATGGCTGAGCTGGGGGAGGCACCACATGGGATGGCCTCGGTGCATAACCGAAAGGAAGAGCAGAGTTTGGAACCCAAATCCGGCGCTTCTGAGAACAAGAACCGGAGGAAGATCCCAAATCACGGGTGTGCTTACGAGACTCCTCGTAAGTGAGCTGAGCTGTCTCTGCATTAATGGCCTTGTTCACAAGAGCTTGGAATGTATCACAATGATGCAGGTGGAGATCACGACGCAACTTGGGGTTGAGACCCTTCCGGAACCTAGCTTGCTTCTTGGCGTCCGTGGACACTTCTTCTGTGGCATAACGGGCGAGGTTCTAAAACTCTCTACTATAAGCATCAACAGCCATCTTACTCTGGGTGAAACTACAGAACTCTTCTCTCTTGCGATCGATGAGGGCTTCAGGAATGTGATGCTCGCGAAAAGCCTCAGTGAAATCTCTCCAGGTAGGATTCTGGCCAGCTGGAAGCATAGCCTCATAGTTCTGCCACCAAAGACTAGCAGGACCTTCCAGGTGGTATGTGGCATAAGTGACCTTGTCATCTTCAGCTACGCTCGCGGAACGCAGCTTATGAGTGATGCTACAGAGCCAGTCATCTGCATCGAGTGGCTCGATGGAATGATGAAAGGTAGGTGGGTGCAAGCGAATGAAGTCATGAATGGTCGCAGACTTATTGGACCGATGTGCGGTGTTCTCCTCGATACGTGCCAACAAACGGTTAGACTCACTCTTGTTCCTCTCCATTTCTAACATGAACTCTGTCAACGAAGACTGGTCAGGAGGATCCTCATCCCTACCATCTCCGTGGTTCTGGCTACGGGCAACAGAACTTCGCTTAACTGATGACATCCTGAGAAACGAAACCAAAGATGGAATCAGCATCAACTATAGACTGTAGAATGTAGGACAAGGAATTAGTATCTCTCGAACTCCTAGGGAAATTTCGGCAGCATAACGGCAGAAAAATGCTCAGAATGAGACATCCTGCTAAAAATGGGGTAGTACAGCAACTCAACATCACCACTCAAGGTTCTGGGATAGTACTAAACAGACTACACCGGAAGTACTCGAAACTGGGGTATGACTCTGATCAACCAATCCTATGGGACTACGGAGTAGTAACACGTGATCCTGATAGACGGAAGAGAAAGCCTAGTTCCTTAACCCCGTAGAAAAGATAGGATGACTCAGATCAGAAGGCCATGAGGTATAAGGAGTAAAAAGAGCCTTACGTTCCTTCCCACAATCAATTCCCTTACATAACTAAAGAATTTCTAGAGTCAACTTCGACCAGTTTGGCTTGGTAATCCTACAGGCAGTCAGGCTCTGATACCAAGGCTGTCAGGACCCCGACTCAATGCCACATCGATCTAGCATGTAACACCTCATATCACTTTGCGGCCTCACGCACGGTATCCCCACGGGTGTTGCCTTACCTTTGCCCGGGACCGTTTGCACCTTTTGGCACACGTATATGATGGTGTCGCTAGCATCCATATGATAGAGAGCCCGGGCTGACATGGCTAGTCGTAAACCCAAAGTGGCACTAACTTACAGGGACAGGCATCCATGACCCAGCATCGAACGTGTCGGTCATCAGCGAGTGAATCCAGGCTGTAGCACTGGGCTAACAGGACTCCGGTGAACCGGGCTGTAGCGGGCTAACAGGACTCCGGTATTCATCGCGTGACATTTCCCCGAAGGGACAGACACAGGATCGAAGAAGGACACATGTCGGCCAGCCTAAGTGTTCCGGAGCAGTAGCAAGCTACCAGGGCTCAGAGGAAACACTAGGAGACATTTCCTGGTAAGAGAGACTACTAAGGATAAACAACTAGATAGTCAAATCCCACACATAGCAATACACATTACACGTACGCATAACATGCAAGTATGTGATGTACAACATGGCATCACAGCATAACTCAACAACTCATATAGATAAGGCTCAAAGAGCCATCATAGCATTTATTACAAACAGGGGTCACATGACCCAACATTCAGAGCAATCAAGCAACAAACGGAAGCATTACATGTCTGAGTACAGACATCTATAAATGAAAAAGGCTGAAAGCCTGACTATCTACAACGTCCGATCAAGATCGTAGCTGAGGTACAAGCTACTTGTCGAAGTCCACGAGAACACTATTAAGACCGAAGTCTCCGCTGCAAAAACATAAATAAAGCAACATGAGTACAAAGGTACTCAGCAAGACTTACATCAGATCCTATATACATGCACTTGTATCAAGAGAGTAATGTGGAGTTTAGTTGCAGCAAGCCAGCTTTGACTCTGTGGCTATCCTGTTCTACGACTACCAGAAACTCTTGAGGTGATATGGCGCACACGAGTCCACTAATCACCACACAATACACTACTATGGATTCATCCCCGTCTCCCTACGAGAAGGCCATCCATAGCACTCACACTTGTCTTGAGCATTTTAGAGTATCCACTTCAAGTTGTCTATGTACCATGTAAGCATCCAAGAAGTCCATAACCGCGGACCCGGCTATTCGAATAGATCATGTTAACCCTGCAGGGGTGTACTTCTTCACACACGCTCTCGCCACTTACCGCCATGTACACGTCATGTATCTCGGCAGCCTTCAAGCGGAAGCCTGGCGAGGGTGTCGGCCACGACCTGACTAACCACACAAGACTCTAGTCCAGGTTTATCGCCTATTCGGGTTCCATCCGTAAGGAGATCCGGCCGGGGTGTCGCTCACGACCCCAAACGATGTGAGCAGGGTTCCCAAGCCCACCATCCGGGTGCCACTTGGTACACCGTGCCACCTGTGCCTAGTCTGTCCCAAGCCCACCCTGCCGGGTGCCACTTGGTAGAAAAATAGCACTACCTACAAACACCAGAAACTAGTTGCGACTCCTGGACAGAGATCAAGTTGGCTAATAAGTCGAGAGGGGCACTTAAGCATTCCAATGTGTGGTAGTATCGAGTCATTGGACAACATACATAGAACTCAGTGCTTAAGGACGGTTCCAATGAGACAACCCACCATGTACTCCTACATGGCCTCTCACCGCTACCTTTACCAAATCGTGTTCACACACTTCACTCTCAGCATCAGAACATATCGTAACACTCCAATTCATTCCCAATGAACCAGACCTGACACAACTCTAAGCAATAGCAGGCATAGCATGGTAGGAACACAACATGGCTCAATCAACTCCTACACATGCTAGTGGGTTTCAACTATTTACTGTGGCAATGACAGGTCATGCAGAGGAATGGGTTCAACTACCGCAGCACAAAGTAGCAGATGAATCGTTGTTGTCCTAATGCAATAACTGAGAGCAGGAGCAAGAGAGTAGGGTTTTATCGAAATGAACAAGGGGGTTTGCTTGCCTGGTAAATCAACAAGGGAGGCACTGCTTCATAGATAGGCACTCTGGAACGGACTCCGGAGCAGGACCTATCGAGAAGGAACAGTGTCGGCAATCAATACACAAATATGTGCAACAATATGATGCATGAACATGACATGAAGATGTGATGTTGTTTGAGCTAATGCAACTAGTATTCATTTGGTTTGAAGTCCATTTGAACCAAAAGCTCAAATGCAATTCTAAATTAAGTCTCTTAATATGTCATAATGTGTTTTCTCATATTCAGCATGTATAAATTGGTTTGTCATGCATGAAACTAGTACAGATGGATATATTACATTTTTCTGATAATTTTTCATATATAAATTATTTTAATCTGAGCTACGGTTGAATTGATATGAATTTTTGAAGTTTAAATCAATTTCTGGAATTTCCTGAATTATTTTAATTCCAGAAAATATATATTGCGCCAGCATGACGTCAGCACGACGTCAGCAGTCAACTGCGGCTGACTGGGGTCAAACCTGACGTGTGGGGTCCACACGTCAGTGTCAAGGGGTTAAACAGGGTTAGTTTAATCCTAATTAAAAAGGTTAGTGGCGTTGGGGCCCACTGTCAGTGTCAGGGGGGGTTAGTTAACGGTGATTAGCACTAAGCTAATCACCTGGCCGACAGGGCCCACCCGTCAGGCCGGCGAGGTCATCGGCGGCGACCTCTGGACGCGGCGGCGTCCGCGATACCGGCCACGGGGACGGCGTCGGAGAGCACCGGGGCGTAGCCCGGGCTCTCGCGCACCTGGAGGGGCAGGTGGGAGGAGCTGGGGAGGCCGGAGCTCGCCGGAGCAAAGCTCGCGGCGGCGGCCGGAGCTCGGCGGCTTGCGGCCGCGGCGTTGTGGTGCACGGCAGTGGAAGCGGAGGGCTCCTATGGCCTCCTGGCGTTACCAGGAACACGGTGACGCGCGCGGGAGTGGCTGGCTTGGGCTCATGCCACCGTGGCGCCATGGCCGGCGGCGAGGAACTTGCGGGCGCGGTGGTTGAGCTAGCTAGACGGGGCAAACGAGCATGGGGAGGAGGGGGAAACAGGGGGAAACGGAGAAGGGCTCACGGCGGAGTTGCCGAGCAGGCCAGTGGACTCGGGGAAGCACTGGTGCGGCCGGAGCGTTGTCGGCGATCTCGGGCAGCCGGTGGCGAAGACGATGGCGATGGCGGCGTTCCAGGGCGTCCGGCGCCATGCGTCTCATCGAGGAGGCGTAGCCCACAGCGGCAGAGCGCGTGGACACGACGGAGGAACGAGGGGGAGGCAGTGGCCGCGGTGGTGCTTGTCGGCGGCGACGGTGTTCGGTTTCGGGAGAGAACGAGGGGGGAGGAAGAGAGAGCGAATGCGAGGAAGAGGAGAGAAGAGGTGCGGGGCGTGCGTGGC
>NC_041382.1:568372548-568382981 GCF_002162155.2 Triticum dicoccoides | reverse complement strand
TGCTGGCTGGGCCGGCCTGCTAGGCCGCTGGGCTGCACAGGAGTTAGGCGCCAGGTAGTCCAAGTAGGGTTTTCCCCTTTTTGTTTTCTTTTCTAATTTTTCTGACATTTGTTAATACTAAATCAATTTATTTACTTATGCCAATTTTTATGGAAGCTAGTTATATTAATCCAGAGCTCCTTTATAAATGGCATAATTTTTGGACCATATTATATATATATATATATATATAACAATATATATCCAAAGCAAATAATTATCGGATTAATCCAAATGGCCAAAATTAAATATCCATCAGCTCCTAAAATATTTGTTTGATTTTTACCTCTGACCAATATTTTCAGAGAGCAACATGAACATTTCCTTGGACCTTTTTGGAGCAATTTTTATTTGGGTCATTTCCAAAAATGATTCTGAGGGTTTCACAAATCCCCATTTCAAATTAAATGGAATTTAAACATGATGCACAAATGACAAGCTAGTCTAGGTCATACCAGACTAGGGATGTGACAATCGGCCTCTAAATTACTTCATGCCCTGTCTGTCAGTCCTCCCCTTGAAGGCACTTGAGGGAGTCCTGGATTAGGGGGTCTCCGGACAGCCGGACTATATCCCTTGGCCGGACTGTTGGACTATGAAGATACAAGATTGAAGACTTCGTCCCGTGTCCGGATGGGACTTTCCTTGGCGTGGAAGGCAAGCTTCGCAATACGGATATGTAGATCTCCTCCCTTGTAACCGACTCTGTGTAACCCTAGCCCCCTCCGGTGTCTACATAAACTGGAGGGTTTAGTTCGTAGGACAACAACAATCATACCATAGGCTAGCTTCTAGGGTTTAGCCTCTACGATCTCGTGGTAGATCAACTCTTGTAATACTCATATCATCAATATCGATCAAGCAGGAAGTAGGGTATTACCTCCATCAAGAGGGCCCGGACCTGGGTAAACATCGTGTCCCCTGCCTCCTGTTACCATCCGCCTTAGACGCACAGTTCGGGACCCCCTACCCGAGATCCGCCGGTTTTGACACCGACATTGGTGCTTCCATTGAGAGTTCCACTGTGTCGTCATCATAAGGAGGGATGGCTCCTTTGATCATCGGTAACGATGAGGTCTAGGGTGAGGTTTTCCTCCCCGGACAGATCTTCTTATTCGGCGGCTTCGCACTACGGGCCAACTCGCTTGGCCATCTGGAGCAGATCGAGAGCTACGCCCCTGGCCATTAGGTCAGGTTCGGAAACCTAAACTACACTGCCGACATCCGCGGAGACTTGATCTTCGACGGATTTGAGCCCACGTCAGGTGTGCCGCACGATCACGACGAGCATGACGTAACTCTACCGTCGGATAGTGTTCGGGAGATCGCATCTGCAACTACTCCGGCCCTCAATCTGGAACAAAGTGCACCATCCAAGGATGGGTGGATAGAGCCCGCCATGGAGGCCGCACTCTTAGTGGCGATAGAGCCGAATACTGACTTCACCCCTTACGAGAGCCGTGTTGCCGAACCACTGGATTCATCTTCGGCCACGGACTCCGAGCTGCCTGTGTCCATGCCTATCGAATCCGATTGGGCACCGATCATGGAGTTCACCTCCGCGGATATCTTTCAACACTCACCTTTTGATGACGTGCTAAACTCATTAAGGTTTCTCTCCTTGTCAAGAGAACCTTGGCCGAACTATGTCCGGCTAGAATGGGATGCGGACGACAAAGAAATTCGCTCCCCACCCACCACCCACTTAGTAGCCACTGTCGACGATTCAACCGACATGCTCGACTTTGACTCCAAAGACATCGACGGTATGGACAACGATGCAGGAGACAAACAGGAACCACCGCCCACAGGGCACCGGACCGCCACTTCATCACATGGCATATACATGGTGGATACACCCAAAGAAGGCAATGGCGACAAGACAACGGAGGATGACCCCTCCAAGAAGCAACCCAAGCGCCGACATCAGCAGCGCCGTGCTAAGTCCCGCCATAGCAAAAACAGCGATATCAGCGCAAGAGAAAATAACACTCCAGTCGACTCCAGAGGAAACGACGACCACATTAACCCAGTGGTAGAGCACGATGAAACTGCAAATGGTGAACATAGTACGGATCCGATATCCGAACATGGCGACGCCGAGGATAAAGCTCATCACACCCCCTCTGGGGAGGAAAACAGTCCGAACGAAGATGCAAACATCATCCCGGAAAAGCACTTGGAACAAGAGAACCTCTGCAGAAGGCTCATTGCCACAACGAGGAGTCTGAAGAAGCAGAAGCAAAGGCTTAAGGCCGCACAAAATACGCTCAACAGCAGATGGAACAAAGTGCTCGACAACGAAGAAAAGTACGGTGGAAGTTACCACACAAAGAGCTATCCAAAGCGCAAGCTATTACCCGAATTCGACGATGAGGCCGTTGAACCCACACAGCCGAAAAATAAAACGGCCAACCGACCGGATCAACCACCTTGTGACCGCGATAGAGCAGCTAACAATGCCGCACATAAATCAACACATGATCTACGTGAGGACTTGCGCCAAAAATCCAGTATGACCAAATCCATCTATGGATCTAGGAAGCGCGCTGCGGCACAAAATCAAAACCGAATACCACAACCATCCGAACGCCATGATACATCCAAATACAGGGGTGCTGCACACCCCCTATGTTTCACCGATGAGGTGCTGGACCACAAATTCCCAAAAGGATTCAAACCAGTGAACATAGAGGCGTACGACGGGACCACAGACCCTGGGGTCTGGATTGAGGACTTTATCCTCCATATCCATATGGCCCACGGAGACGATCTCCACGCCATCAAGTACTTGCCCCTCAAGCTTAAAGGACTAGCTCAGCACTGGCTGAAAAGCCTCCCCAAAAACTCAATTGGAAGTTGGGAGGAGCTCGAGGATGCTTTTCAAGCTAATTTTCAAGGGACCTATGTCCGACCTCCGGATGCAGACGATTTAAGTCATATAATTCAACAGCCCAGAGAGTCGGCCCGAAAGCTTTGGAACAGGTTTCTCACTAAGAAGAACCAAATCGTCGACTGTCCGGACGCCGAAGCCTTAGAAGCTTTCAAACATAGCGTCCGAGACGAATGGCTCGCCAGACACCTCGGCCAAGAAAAACCAAGAACAATGGCAGCCCTGACAAGCCTCATGACCCACTTTTGAGCGGGCGAAGATAGCTGGTTAGCCCGCAGTAGCACCAGCAACCCAAGCACATCCGAAGTCAGGGATGGCAATGGAAAACCATGACGCAGTAAAAGCAAGCGTCGAAATAAAGAAGACAACCCAGATAATACGGCGGTAAACGCCGGATTCCGGGGCTCTCGACCAGGTCAGCGAAAAAAGCCTTTCAAAGGCAGCAGAGATGGACCGTCTAGCCTAAACAAAATTCTAGACAAACTATGTCAGATTCATGGCACCCCCAACAAACCTGCAAATCACACCCACAGAGAATGCTGGGTCTTCAAGCAGGCCGATAAGCTAAATGCCGAACACAAGGAGGGGGAGACACTAAGCGAAGACGAGGAAGAACCTCGCCAGCAAAGCACTGGAGGACAGAAAAAATTCCCACCAGAGGTTAAAATGGTAAACATGATCCATGTGGCGAAGAGGAGAAGCAAACATGCACTCCGAGACATACGCGCCGTAGAGCCCGTCACCCCCAAGTTCACCCCCTGGTTGGCCTGCCCGATCACTTTCGATCGCAGGGATCACCTGAGAAGCATCCGACATGAAGGATTGGCTGCCTTGGTGTTAGACCCAATAATAAACGGATACCATCTCACAAAAGTCCTTATGGACGGCGGCAGTGGTCTAAATCTGATATATCAGGACACAGTCCGCAAAATGAGGATAGACTCAACAAAAATCAGCCGCAGTAATACTACCTTCAAGGGAGTAATACCAGGCCCAAAGGCCCGCTGCACGGGCTCTCTACTACTAGAGGTTGTATTCGGTTCTTCCGACAACTTCCAAAGCGAAAAGTTAGCTTTCTACATCGCTCCATTTCGAAGTGGCTATCAAGCACTACTCGGAAGAGCGGCTTTCGCTCGTTTTAATGCAGTACCACATTACGCTTCTCTCAAGCTTAAGATTCCCGGTCCACGTGGCACCATCAGAGTTAGTGGAAATATTGAGCATCCTCTACGCGGGGAAGAACGTGCAGCGGCTTTAACAGCCGAGCACTAGACGACCTCACCAGCCAGAATAAATGACAGGTCATCAAGACCGCGGACACGGTTAGACGAGTCCGGCGCATCACCAGGTATACCTGAGATTGGTTTAATGGTTAAACCCTCGTAGACAGTACCAGGGGCTTCCCGCGTGTAATCAGGGCTAGTTCGGCTCAACTTGACTTATCTTGAATTTTAATGGTTTATTGATAATAACCAATTTTCTGGCACGTCAACTTTCACCTAAGTTCTTCTCTTTTACAGATGACAATCGTGCTACACCCGTCCAGGACACAGCACAACGGAGACACATGCGCAGACGTGCTGTAGGGACCCGCTCAAAGATTTCTTTTCAGATTAAGACCCTGCGTAAACCTTTTTTACTGTCTCTTGTTGTTCACAATCCTCTGGATACTTCATACAACCGAGAAGGATGCTGACATTATGGGCATCTAGCCACGTCAGAATATTGCACGTACCTGGACACTCGGGGTTTATTATTAAGGGCATTGTTCAGCCCGACATATGTTATAAAGACCGAATACCTTAGGGAGTGTTCGGCGTCGCGAGTTTGGCCTTATATGCATCAGCTCCGAATCATGTCTTTGGTCAAATGTTGGGTTTGCCCGGCTCCCGTGTTTTGCTACCTTATGTTTCGCTCTATCAGCTAAGGCGGCACCGGGAGAACTACTACGACTGTGCCCTGGTTCATCCGGATGAGCACCTCAGTAGAGAAAGCCAAAAACTGACTGTCATGATAAAGCGCGAGACTGGTCAACCACTCGATGACTTAGCGGAATCTTCGGGATTCCTCCGCATTAACGAAGGGCTATTTCCCGGTCATGTACATACGCACCCCGTATTCGGACGAGCGCGGAAGTACCAGGGGCTATATAGTAGTCCCACCGTCAAACTTCTATGGCTAAGTGGAAGTCTTAAAGCAATATAGTCTGATTGCCTTGTTCGCTGCGCTACCACCTCCTTCATGGACCAAGACATTGGATCAAGTGTGAATACGCGTTTTTTGCGAACACCCATGCATTATATGCGTGGGGGCTGAAGCCGACGACTGCAAACTTTCAGGTTATATACATATATACATAAACGGCCGCACAGGAGGCATCATAATACTTTCAGGCAAAAGTATAAACACAGACTTCATAATTCAATTAAACATTGTTTTTACAATGGGAATACATGTCACTAGAACATAATATTCTTCGAGCACTGAGCCTCTATCGAACGAGCGCCTTCAAGGACTTCTTCAAAGTAGTGCTCAGCAGCTACTCGGCTCACGGCCGAACCCTGTGTTGCAATAGTGGTGGCCTCCATCTCTGCCCAGTATGTCTTGACACGGGCAAGGGCCATCCGTGCACCCTCTATGCACGCCGACCTCTTCATAGCATCGATGTGCGGCACATCACCAATGAATTGTTGCACTAAACTAAAGTAACTATTCGGCCTTGGCCCTTCCGGCCACAAATGATCCACAACAGACCTCATGGCAAGTCCGGACAACCTATGGAGCTCGGCCCACTCGGCCATTCGCTCATTCAACAGCTGCGGACGCACTGGAACATGGAACTGTGACCAGAATAGCCTTCCCACTTCACGATCTTTTTGATACTTGAAGTATTCGGCCGCATCAGCAGCACTGGCTGCCATATCCACGTATGCGTCTGCCGAACTCCATAGTTGATCAAGAGGGGCATACTTCGGATCTCCGAACTTCGTCCGCAACAAAAAGGGCTTCCCAGCCGTGATATCTCCAGCTTGACGCAGCTCCTCCTTCGCCGCTCTGATTTTAGAGCGGGCTTCCTTGGCGGCTACCATGGCCTTCTCCAGGTCCGTCGCCTTCGCTCGGCTTTCTTTTTCAAGAAGCTGGTAACGGTCGGCGGCATCTTTCAGCTCAACGGCCATCTGGGCTATTTTTTCTTTGCTTTCGCAATGCGCGGCCTGTTCGGCCCTCAGCTCTTCGACCGCCTTTAAAACGGCCGCATCATTATTCCTGGCTTGTTCCTGGGCTCGGGCAAGTTCCGCCCGAAGGGTCTCCACGACGAAGGCTCCATCTGCAGTCACATCATGTTAAAGATACTAGCATCATGCTCCTCTTACTATGTATTGATCACCGGAGAAATCACATACCCTGTGCCTCGTCGAGCCACTTGTTGACAAGCACGATGTCGGCATCTGCCGCATCAAGTTGCCACTTCAGCCCGGCAAACTCACCAGTCCGGCTAGCCAGTGGACCTTCCGCCACCTGCACATGAAGGCGGCCTGATTATTACCTAGGACTATGATCCTCTATTTGGCGCCGCTTTCGACAGCAACCAGAGTCTCAGGGGCTACTATCTGCATAGGGCACACCTAACGTGTGCGGTACTGTAAAAAATATACACTATTTCACATACCTCAAAGCCTTTCAGCAGACTCATAAAAGCTTCATGCAACCCGCTTTCGGCGGATGAAATCCTCTCAATCACCGTACCCATTAGCGTACGATGCGCTTCTGAGATGGGCGCTTGCTCCAGAAGATCCTTCAGTGTGTCCGATCGCATACCAGACAGTTCCGGACTCTTTCTGTTGCTCTCTTTAGGAGCCGAATACTGAGGACTTCGGATGGCCAAAGGATTACCCTCTGGCCTTGGCGGATCAGGAGAAGCCCTCCGCGACGACACTTCAGGGTCGCCCGCCTCATGAGGTGGGGTGGCAGGGGGAGGTGTTTTGCTCTCCATCATCTCCGGAAGAAGATCTCCGAAGACGAACTCTGTCGAGAAGGGCTACGATCCGAACTACAAGATATATGCTTCAGTTATTGTCTTCAGAAGTAATGTAGTATATTTTTACTATTAAGTACTTTTTGTTTACTTACAACTCAGTAGAGGGCTGATCCCCTTGTGGGCGCTGCGCGGCAAGAGTGCCCTCCGAGGAAGGACCCTCTGGCGAAGATTTCTTCCCCCGTTTGGAAACCATTGTTTCTGGGTCTTCGGAGGTGGTCATCTTCTTTCCTTGGGGAGAGGGAATTTTAGATTCTTCTCCCTGGTTACCCTCCTTCGCGGAGGCACTAATTCCCCCAGTTTGGATGAATAATGAGTGAGGCCTGCTTTCAGCCTCTTTATTTCCCCCCTTTATCTTCCCCTGAGGGCGCCTGATAAGGCGCTGGCTCGAGCATTCTGGCTAGTATTGGATTTGATGAGCCATCGGGAAGGGGGGCCAAACACCTGATCATCTTCGCCTTTGTTACCCAATGCTGGTCAAAGAGTGACTTTTCAGAATGATGATTATGATAAATAAAAAGACAGTGTGTTCGGCCATGGGTTTACTTGGGTATCTGGGCGATTGCAGCTCAGACCCGCATCCTCGGTGGAGTCCGGACACCTTACTTGTGGTGCGAAGAAAAATTTGTACATCTCTTCGAGCGTCATGCCGAGGAAGTGCTGAATAATTTGCGGTCCTTCCGGGTTGAACTCCCACGTACGGAGGGGTCGACGTTTGCAAGGCGGGACCCGACGAATTAGCATGACTTGCATTACTATGACCAGGCTGACATCTCTCTCGAGGAAATCTCAGATGCAACTCTGCAATATCGGCACGTCATTTTCTAGCCCCCAGTCCAGCCCCTTGTTGATCCATGACGTTAGTTGTGGTGGGGGGCCCGAGCGAAAGGCAGGGGCGGCTACCCACTTGGTACTCCGGGGAGCTGTGATATAAAACCACTCCCGCTGCCATAAACTGGACACCTCTGAAAAGGAACCCTCTGGCCATGGAACATCAGCGTTCTTGCTTATTATAGCACCTGCACACTCTGCGTGTCGCCCCTCGATCACATTGAAGGTCTTGAGCCACAGGCCGAAGTGTGGGGTAATCCGGAGGAAGGCCTCACACATGACGATGAACGATGAGATGTGAAGGAGGGAATCCGGGGCCAGGTCATGGAAATCCAGCCCATAATAGAACATGAGCCCCCTAACAAAGGGATCCAGAGCAAGGCCTAGCCCTCGGAGGAAGTGAGAGATGAATACAATGCTCTCGCCAGGTTTGGGAGTGGGAATGACCTTCGCTCGAGCAGGCAGCCTGTGCCAGATTTCGCCGGTCAAATACCTGGCCTCTCTTAGCTTCTTGATGTCTTCCTCTGCGACAGAGGAAGGCATCCACCGACCTTGAAGGTTGGATCCGGACATGGTTGAAGGTCCGAAGCGCTGACCTGAACCTTGGGTGTTGGAACTCGAGGCGGGGGGAGGATTTGATGGAGTACAAGAAGGAAAAAAGGACAGGCCTTGGCCTCTTTATAAAGAGGGTGAATATCAAGCGTCCTCCCCATGGCCGTTTGGGACTTGCCTAAAATCGAGGAGTCATACCAACGGGCACATTGGGTTACCCACGTCTGTATTGATGAGAATCCCATAATAAGGGGGACAATATCTTTGCTTCGACAAGACACGTCAAGAAACCCGCCTCGCAATATGTGTAGTGCTGGTTAAGAAAACGGTTCGAATAATGACCGGGCCATGGTGTGATGTCATGTTGCCAAACGTGTCAGCAGATTAGATTTGTGGAAATATTATTCTCTCTACGGTGGTATGTGGAACTTGTTTTGCAGAGTCAGACACTATCCTTGTGTTCAAAATCTTCTATGGAGTATTCGGAGGAGGAACCCGCCTTGCAATGCCGAAGACAAATCTGCGCGTCGGACTCATCGTCATTGAAGCCTGGTTCAGGGGCTACTAAGGGAGTCCTGGATTAGGGGGTCTCCGGACAACCAGACTGTATCCCTTGGCCGGACTGTTGGACTATGAAGATACAAGATTGAAGACTTCGTCCCGTGTCCGGATGGGACTTTCCTTGGCGTGGAAGGCAAGCTTGGCAATACGGATATGTAGATCTCCTCCCTTGTAACCGACTATGTCTAACCCTAGCCCCCTCTGGTGTCTATATAAACCAGAGGGTTTAGTCCATAGGACAACAACAATCATACCATAGGCTAGCTTCTAGGTTTTAGCCTCTACGATCTCGTGGTAGATCAACTCTTGTAATACTCATATCATCAATATCGATCAAGCAGGACGTAGGATATTACCTCCATCAGGAGGGCCCAAACCTGGGTAAACATCATGTCCCCTGCCTCCTATTACCATTCGCCGTAGACACACAGTTCGGGACCCCCTACCCAAGATCCGCCGGTTTTGGCACCGACAACGCTCTATGCATCTATCATGAACCTGAACTTACTGCTCACTACATGCAAGTGTTGATGAAGCCATTGAATCCCGGTCAAGCTCCAAGGACCAAATTCCTCGTCAAGGAATTGTTGTTTGTGCCCAGAACTGTTTATCACATTCTGACGAAGACATTGGGTCCAATCAAAGGCCACGATTCAAATGATGAAGAAGTTGTTGGCATCATGAAGGATCTTCTATTCAATATCATACATGGCATTCCTATCAACTACCATGATTTCTTCATGAGAACTCTGGCAAATGTTGCACTCTCTCCATTCGAGTTGAAGCCTTATGCTCCTTGGATTATGAGATTCCTCAGAACTAGGTCTTCACTCAACTACAAGACTGATTTTCAGAATCATGTCAGTTACTTGCCCCCCATTGAAGTCCTCAAGCGGACTTTTCCTCATCTGATGAAAAGGGCAAGGTTACTGCTATTATTGATGAAGGCATTCGTCCATTGGATGTTCTGTTCCGCAAAGCTGCATCCTACTCCACCAATGATGACTCTACCACTAATGACTCTGCCGCAAATGCTTCTAAGCAAAATCCTCAAGGCACAGCTCCAAGGGTGATGACTGATCATGAGCTTCTCCTCAGTCTTCACCAGAAGGTCGATCGCAACCACAAATGGGTTAAGCGCCAGTTCAATTCTATTCTTCACAACATGACTGCTACACACAATGTAGTGAAGAAAAACCATTACTACCTCCATGAAGTCTTCGGTCGCACCTGGGCTGTTTTGTCACATTTGTATGGTGAAGATGATCTGAAGCAAATGGGTTTCATGCAGGACTTTGAATGGTCTCAGCCGCCACCGGCGAAGAAATTCAAGAAGACTAAAGTTCCTTCCTTGGTAGCCAGCTCATGTTCTTCATCACGCGCGACAGATGAACATGAAGATTTGGACGACACTGCGGCAGGCCCTACTTCAACAACCGACCCCAACAATACCGGCGCTCCTTCATCGACTCAGTGATGATATTCTTCAGGGGCGTTAGTCCTCATTTTTCGTCCCTTTTGGTC
>NC_041382.1:568361073-568372163 GCF_002162155.2 Triticum dicoccoides | reverse complement strand
ATGGTGGTATGATACTTTTGCTGTGTTCTTCTGCATGCTTATTCCTCATATATGTTAATGCACGCATGCTGAATTATATCAATCAACATATTTCATCATGCATTTCAAATTCTTCATATTATATGTTAAATGCGTGTATGGATTACAAGATATAGGGAGAGATCTCCATGATTCTACTCTTCAAGTGTGCATTGCTTCAAAAGCTAATTCCTCACTATGCAGATCTTCAGGGGGAGTTCTTCTATATCTTGCAATCAAATTCCTCAATATCAGTATTTACACTTCATATGTTTATCCCCGTTGAAAACTTAACCTATATTGTAATCAATCACCAGAAAGGGGGAGGTTCTAAGTGCATCTAGTGTCCCTTAGTGATTTTGGTGTATTGAAGACTTATAGGTTAAGGGACTGATGCGTTTGGGAGTGTACACAGGTCTATAAGTCTATGAGGAGTTTGATATTTATAGAGAAAGTCGACCCCTAAAAATGAAGTTCTTCGACTGAAGACTTTGGATTTCTGAAGACTTTGAAAGTGAAGAAATTGGTGTGATCCTAAAGACTTGGTATTCATTCGAGGAACATGAAGCATGAAGACTTTTGTTTTCGTAGTTTCATTTTCTCTTTCTTGAGTCATAGGAAACACCGTACTGTTAAAGGGGGTCGAGGAAATACTAAGGAAAAATTTCCAAGTGATGCTCAACTCAAAATCCTACACCTACCAATCCCTTCGAGTGAAGCCATTGGAAATCTCGTACAGTTCAGTCAAATTTCTTCAGTGACAGAGACGAAGCTCTTCTGGTCTCCGAGGAATTTGTTCTGACTAAGGAGTTAGGAATTCGCCAGTGCGAATTGCCTACAAGTGAGGAACATGATAGCCCTGAGGAATTTGTTAGTCAAATTTCCGACCATTGCTGTGATGCGCGCCAGCTGTCCCAAAATATCCTTCCACCTAACGGTCATATCATTGAAGGGCATTTATGTCTTATCATGTTGGGATGCTCCCTAGGCTATAAATAGCCACCCCCTACAACCACTAGCTGGTTGGCTGCTCCGAGAGAAACTGACACTTGTCATTTGAGAGCATCCCATCCTCCGAGGACTTTGAGCAAAAATCATCAAGTGAGGAAAACCCAAACCCAAACACCTTCAAACCCAAAGTGGTTGAGCATCACTGAAGAGATTGATCCAGCGTGGATCCGACGCTTGTTACAAGACTGTGCATCTTCCACACGGTTAGGCGTCATGGTCTAGAGCATCCAAGAGGAAATTGTGGATCACCGAGTGACCAAGTCTGTGAAGGTTTGGAAGTCACTTAAAGACTTACCACGAGTGATTGCACTACAAAAAAAAACACTTCCGTGATGATACGTGTTTGTCACAGTAGGTCGCATTTTCTGTCATGCATGTACATCCATGATGATTTTATGACACAATCAAGATAGTCATACCTGTGCTGTCGTAGAAGTGTTCCATGACATTACCAAAATTATCATCATGGAAGTGTCCACTTCCATGACGATAAATCCTGCGTCATAGAAATGCTTTCATCAAGGGTGACCGACACGTGGCATCCACCCTAACGGAACGCCGTTAAGCTATCGGGTCGGGTTTTGGATTCGATAACCCGTTAACAGCTCCGATTAATGGTGATTTTCCACGTGTAAAATCATCATTGGCTGGAGGAAACACGTGTTGGCTCATCATTGGGACAGATGTCATCCACTCATTAGACAGAAGGCGCCTATGATACGTCGACACGTGGAACGGCCCAACAAAGGCCCATTCCTGTGAAAAGGCCGGCCCGTTTGACTTGGTAAAAAGGTGGCGGGCCGGCCCATGTAAAGCCTATTAACGGCCTATTCGCATATAGCCCATTTACAGCCCGCTAACCCAAGGCCCGTTACACCCTATCCGAATTAGGCCCAGTAGCGTCATCTGGGCCACCCAATATGATTCTAGCCCGTTTTCACTTCTGGCCCATGTATGGCCCATGACGTCTTTCAGCCCATATGAGGCCCTATTAACGACCCGTGGTGAAACTGGCCCGTAATGAACAGTGTATCACTTCACACCCATTAACGGCCCGTGGTGAAACTGGCCCGTAATGAACAATGTATCACTTTATACCTACTAATGGCTCGTTATTCCGTTGGGCCGTTTCCAGCCCATGTTATCTTTCGACCTTCTGAGAGCCCATTTATTCTTGGTCTCTTTTCTAGCATTCGTTTACTTACAGCCCGTTACTGTCATTTTCTGCTTGTGGGCCAAATTCAGCCCGTGGTTACAGTCGGCCCGTTTGTGGTCCATTAATACGTTGGGCCGTTTTCATAGCGTCATCAAATACGACCTATTAACGATGGCCCGTTATGGTCGGCCCATGAACGGACGATTCCAACTCTAGCCCGTTTATGGCCATAATGCGGCCTGTTATTGGCCCATGTTTGGCCAATCGATCATACTGCCCGTATAAGGCCCATTGATGATACGGCCCGTAGAAGGCCCATTGTTTCTATGGCCGGTAGAAGGCCCATTGTTTCTACGGCCCATAGAAGGGCCACTATTTCTACGGCCCGTAGAAGGCCCACTGTTTCTACGGCCCATAGGAGGCCCAGTGTCACTACAGTAAATATTAGCCCATGGTTATTGTGGCCTAGTTTTAAAAAATAGGTTATTGCAGTCACTAGCAAACCGCGGAAAAAGAACTGCAATGACTACAAGCAAACAAATAAGCAAGACAACAAGGAAATAAATAAGAAAGCAACTTACGCTAGGCTATCACGGCTATCACACATATTACATCCACTGGGCATCAAAGTTCGCCACCAGTGCAAATAAATGCGCCGACAAAAGAATATACAAAACTGAGAGCACTTCAGGAGGCACTAGGCTTGGCCAGGTTGGGCCCCCCCAAACAGCTGAAGAAGCTGAGTAGACCTCAGTTGTGTCAATGATAGATGCATCAACACTAGATTTAAGGCATGATGGTGCGCACGGCAGTCCTCTGACATCTTCACTGCATCTTTGACTTCAAGTCGGAGCAGAGCTGAAGCAAGCCTTTCTGCTTTAAGTTGAGACTGAAGAAGTTGAACTGATTGAGGCAGCGACTGCATAGAGGTTGTCTCACACCTGCTGGTGAGTAGCTTCAACTCACTATCTTCATCAAGACAGGACCTTGGGGTCATCTCGCTGTCCTCAAGATGGTTTGGCTCACTATCTTCCCTAAAGTTCTGCCTGGCGTAAGAGATACGAGTCTGAAAGAGAAACAAGGAGACACGTAACAGGTTTCACAATTATACAAGCAAATAAATGGATCTGTTCTGCACAAGGAACATGTTTTTACAACTACAATTTGAAACTGGTAGTTGTTGCAAACATCCAATCAGATGTAAACAGCAAAGCAAACAGCAGTGGGGGAAATGATGCCTATCCAAATCTATAATAGAACAAAGTTTGAAGGCTTGAGAAGCATGAACTTACATTACATGTTAACACAGGCTGGACAAAGCCCTTCTCCATGTTGATGGAAGGATAATTCAATAAATTCCCCAAAGAAAATTCTTTATAAGCATTGCCATTATTCTACATTTTGCAAAGAGTAAATATAGATCAAATAATATTTGAAGAAATAGAGGATAATGAAGCTCAGGTGCAGACTGATGATACATAATCAAATAGGAATTAATTAAGTACATCGTTACAAGGCAAAAGGGAGAGAGGTACTGACAAGAGCAATGCAGAGCCCATTATTGTTTTGAGATCGTATGATCCTTTGAGCAAGGAGATTCATCTGAAATTAGTTTTCATACAAGAGAGAAGGTAAGGCACAAGCAGAAATTTATGAGTTCAAATTTTGAATTGATATCATAGACAGTACCTGACGCTGGGCTCCCAGCAGTTCTAATAGGGGTTTGGCCACTGGAGTAGGGGTAAAGTGTGGTACAGTTGGGCCCGCGTTTTCTGTGGCTGCTGATCTATCGGATTTAACAGGTATCACTACCTTTGTCCAAATACCTAGTTTGTACTCCTTGAGGATCTGCACTCACCCTCTTCGTTTTGGACATCTATTATGAAAGAACAACATTTGACTAGAAAAACATAGTGTGACGACACATGGAATAGGTACAAAAAATGGATAGGTATGGCATATACTCATATATGATGCTTAAACTAAGCAGATGGTGTAACAAAGTAGAAGTAATGCAAGAGGTCAGATGCAAAATATGTGAGACCAATACAACTTTGCAAAGTTAGAGCAAGCACCTTGATGGGTGAATAAGATAGGCCATCCTCCACCATGCCAAGTTTGTTAGCCAGTGGATTGTTCCGCAATATTCCTCTCGTGCGCCCATTCTCATATTCATTTTGATAATGTTAAATATCTGACATGCATGAAAACATAAAAACAAGTGAGATTTTCCTTGTAATGCAGAAGTGATTCTAATCCAATACTGCCTCCCTGTAAACCCCTTTGTGCTATCTCTACAATTCTTTTAAAAGATGCCATGCATGCTGTAATTTGTTGTGTGCATTAATATAATGTGGCCTACTACTCAAAATATGAGAGTTCCAGAAGTGATGACACTTCGCAGATGATAGCTTCAACATATAGTAAAGAAGAACAAGTCGACCTGACCTGACAGATTCAAAATATACTAAGGGAGAACAACTCGACCTGACCAGTCGACCGCAAGAGAAGAGTATCATCTTAAAGAAGAGCAGAAGAGCAAGCAGGTTGAAGATATTACAAGTCTTTCAATACAATGTCGGTTGGCCACCCATGATGAACCAGAGCGCACAGAGAAATACTATTCTTTCCGATCTCTCCATATGTGGCTCACATGCATTTCGAAACTAAAGTAGGAACATTTAGCTAACCAATTAAACATATCCCAGTTTTACTAATATCAGCAATAATATCAGATATGAATTTGTACAACTAAGCTTGTTTAGCTCAATGGGTGGAGTAGTGCTATTACGACACGAACCACGTAGGCTAATTGTGGTGATCATAAAATGGGGAAAACATAAGCATGATGAGTACAGTGTTGACCGTGGCAGTGGGATGGCAGATCTGAAGCTGCAAACCGTGCAAAGGGTAGTTAGCAACCGATGTTTTCTTTGAAATAACAACTTAGATTTGGTATGGACAAGAAAGTACGGTCAACAAGTGACAAAGAAATGCAATTATGCTGTCTCTCTATATGTCGCGACATGCATTTGGAAACTCAAGTGGGACCTTTAGCTAACCAATTAAATGTGTCGGTTAACTAATATCAGTATCATATCACAATCATATTTGAACAACTAAGCTTTCGAACTTTGGGTGTTGTGTTGTTTAGCTCGAAGGGTGGAGTAATGCTAGTATGACAGAAAGCACCTACGCAGATCATAGTAGAGTACTCCCCACGTTCGGAATTACTTGTCGCAGAAATGGATGTATCTAGACGTATTTTAGTTCTAGATACATCCATTTCCGAGACAAGTATTTCTGAACGGAGGGAGTAGATAAAAGGGGAAAACCCTTAGCATCAAGAGAAAAATCAGGAAAGTGGAACTAGCTGGACCAGTGGGTGGAGCACATGCTCTTCGAAACGAATATAGGAACATTAGGTGACCAATTAAACGTTCTCTGTTTTAGTGATAGGAGCATCATATCAGATTCGTATTTCAACACGTAAGCTTTGGGTTGAGGTCTTGAGGAGCAGTGCTAGCATGACACGAAGCACCTACGATGATGGTAGTGAATATAAAGGGGGGAAACCATAAGCTTTACGAGTATAGTGCCCGTGCCATGGTAGATCTGAAGGTGCAAACCGGACAAAGCTACTTCGCAACCAATGTTTGCTTTCAACTAGCCACTGCGATTTGGTATGGACAAGAAAAGTACAGTAAACAAATTACGATCTATTTTCCGGATGAGATCAATAACTTAAGCACATATGGAAGAGTACCACCTCCCTTGCGACGCCGTGTAGGCCTATGTTGATATGTTGAGGGTGCTGCGGGTGCGATGGCTGTCGGCGGCGGGGAAGAAGACTTTAGACGGCAGACGGCCGGGTCGGGGGATATATCCTGTTGCCGTGGACGAGGCGGTCGTAGGAGCGGCAACAACAAGGTGGACAACGGCGCCGATGAAGCGAGAGGAGGCGATGAAAGGATCCTGGTCCAGCGCCGTGGATGAGAGACGTCCATCTCTTGTAGTGGACGACAGGGTAGGGGTAGCGGCTCCGGCAAGGTGGAGGATGGGGTGGGGGCCAGAGGAGGCTGGCCGTAGTGCAGAAGTTGTCGTGTCGCCGATGGTATATGAATGGGGAAATGGAGGGGAGGGGGGATCTCAAACTTTGGGACGCGCTTCTTTGAAATGGGGGAAAGTTACGAACTTATCCCCGTTTTAAAATTTCAGACATCGCGTCGGTTGGGGATAGGACGGTAATCTCGCATCTCCCAAATATTTGCCGATAACTATTTCGGGTGAGGAGTGGGTGTTTTGCCGCCCACGGTTGGCGCCCACGGTGTATGAACGGGGCTGACAGGTAGGGCGGTTGTGTCACGTCTGATGGAAGTTACACATCTGCCCCTATGTAAAATATTAGCCTACATTGATTTCGGACGAGGAGAGTTTGTTTTGCCGCCCACCGTGTATGAATGGGAAAATGGAGGAAGAGACACATGTCTTTCGGACAAGCTTGAATCAAATGTGTTTTTCCGCCCACGTTTGGCGCCCACCGTGTCTGAATGGGCTCAGAGGCCGTCGTGTCACGTCTGATTGAAGTTACTAGTCTACCCCTATCGACAGCAGTGTAAATCCGGTCGATAAAGATGTCAAGTGTCAGGGGTAGACACTAATTTCCATCTCGCAAACACTTGCTTCGGGCATCCCACAAATTATAGTGGGTGTTTAGCCGCTTCGTTCAAAACTTGGGAGAATTAGCATTCACGTTTGCCCTGGGACCTGGCAAACTAAATTCAAATCCAATTTGTATTCGATTACGAATATCCACATATAATTATATGTTTTGTTATTTATTTCTTCAAAACCACAACAAAGATTTATTCCACCTTTATATATGATTATGATTTAGAAATGTCGTGATCTTCGAATTCAGTAGGTTGGATACACTCTGAGTCAAACAGTTATTTCATCCAATACAATATGCTCACACGAAAAACAGTTCACCTTATGTCAATCATACAAGTATTGAGGATTACCTCGCCTAAAAAATTCGGATCATTACAGCACATGGACAACATAGGGGGTCTTGCAACATAATCCATTCAAAGACATGACACAACATGCAAGTACAATAATCTAATCACAATTTCAACTGGTATCTAAAGAAGAACCGGGATTACCTTGGGCTTCAGATAGCAGAAAAAGCAAGACCTCCTCCATCTTCAAATGCAACATTCTTACTTCCCCCAGTTCTTGGGTTGCTTGCATAATGCGTGCCGCTAATTCCGTAATTTCCAACCCCGAGATAAAGATTACCTCATTCATGGCAGCCACACCATCTCTTTCTGCCTCTAGTAGAGCCTCAAGCACTATAATATCTGTGCTCAGACTGCTCTCCGGCGGTGTTGCCTCTGAACTGCTACCATCTGGTAACATGGATGGCGCACTGCTTCCACAAATAGATTCTGGGGTTGTACATTGTGTCCTAGTGTGAACGACATCCTAAAAGGTTTCCGCTGGACATCAGTAAGAGATAGTTATCGTATGATCCAGGCAGTAAGCTTACATGGTAAACGACAGACGAATTATTGCCGAGCATGGCAAACTATATTTAAATGGTTCGAAGCAGCATCAGCCGAAAAGAAATTAAAATGGTAAGATGAAACAAGGGATGTAAGTGGCAAATAAACGACATCCGCCAGTCCAATCTAGTTAGTTTTTGCTACCTCCCTAGTTCATTTCCCCGAAAAAACAAAAACTCTTTTGAATTATCATACCACTAGTGGACTTTAATCAGGATTAAACGGGACCCAGTTGACATCCCTAGTTGAAAGGAAGTGTACAACCGCTATATTTAAGTTGCCAAGGCATCTAAGCAGTTGAAATAATCTGAAAGCACTTAACAGTGTGGCCTCATATAAACTACGAAGACAGTCTTGTGATGAAGTTGAGAGGAAAAGTTAAGGACTCAAATGAAATAGGCATGCATTTCTTTACGATAGTACAGCAGCACTGCTAACATATTGGCCAACTCAGGAATAGCGTAACAACAAATAAGCATTCGAATCAAGCAATATAGCAAAGCAGACAACTGAACTATTTGTAATTCGGTAGGATTACACGTTGAGGGCACAAGCCAAGAAAGGAGCCCACTCGCATTACATTTCACATGTACTAAAACACACTGGCTTACCATATGTTGCTGTGAAGCCTAGCTGTTGTTGCAATGTTCTTTGAAGATATCGTCAGCATCCCGCGGTTGCAAATCTAGTTGTTGTAGTTTATTCTGCACCATCTATTTAGGTAAAATTAATTTTAATCGCATGCACAGGTCCGAATTGATCATCAATGGTTCATCTAAACTAATGAAATAAGGGTGTGTGCATACACGACAATATATCTGCTTCCCTCTATTTTTATGCTTGTTTGAGGTCAGCCCCAAAAGAACAAATTTTTTGCTTGATGGGGTTGGCAGCTCCATAATTAATAGAAGCATCAAATTAGTCATGCAACTTGGGAAGATCAAGAACACACAAACAAGTAATGAACAGAGGCTCGGAGCAGTGATGTAATAGCTAGCATCATAAAATGTAGGGTAAAACAATCAAAAAGTAGCGGAACCACATGCTAGTTTGCTGATGTGTAATTAAGCATAGAGAACGTTAAGCAGTCTGATGGAACCAACATGTGGCATCAGAACAAAACTAAAGCATATTAACTATATGTGCACTGGTATGTAATTTAGCACATGTAACATGTTCACTGCCAGAAGTAGGGCCCTACAGGTCCAAGCAGAATAACGCGTCTCATGAAAAACTGAATGATCCCCTGAAGAAATTCAAAGGTGCGGTGCTTATGCTAGGAAAGTGAACGTAGGCGCCAGCCGTTGGATAATAGTACCTGATTCTCGGCGGCGTATGGGTATCGTTGTCATACTTGATAGCTAAGGATCGTCGATGGTGCTCGTGTTGCGGTTGAGTTTGGGCCGGCTGTCGCCGTCGCTGAAGCGGCTCCGGTGCTACGGTTGCGGCGCCTGTCGACATACAAGAAAGCTCATTTGTGGTAAGTGAACAGTTGCATGATAAAGAGAAAAACCGAAGGAGTACAAATCGAAATAACCTGATGAGGCTGCGGCGTCGGTAAAGCAGGGCCAGTGGCATTGAATATGGCATCCGTGGAGCAGGTCCGGTGCAATGGACGAAGGCTTCGGCGGGCGCGTTGTACAGTGCTTTCGGTGAGGCGGATCTGTTGCGGCGGACGAGGGCTTGTATGAAGGGCCAGCGAAGGTGCGGACGAGGGAGTCAGTGAAGGGCCTACGCTGTGGTGGACAAGGGCGCCGGTTAAGCAGATCCGGTGCGGTGGACCATGATGGCGGTCAAGGAGATCTGGAGCGGTGGACAAGCCAGTCGCTAAAGCGGCTCTGGTGAAGTGGTGAGTTGGCAGTTAGGGGTTCCAAGGTGCGGAAGGTAGATCCGGCGGGTGTGAGGTCCACCGCTGCAGCGGAGGACTAGATTCGGCGGCTTGCCGTGGTTGGGGGTCGGGGAGGGGAAGGGGAGGGGCTCTGGGGAAGAATGTTGGGGGCAAAGAGGGGAAAACAATGGAGTTACCAAAGCAGCCCTTTTCCGTTCATGTGGCAGGGGTAAAACAGGAATATTGCAGGGCTAAACTTTCGGGCGCGTGATATTTCGATGTGAGCGGGAAGTTTGAAAGCTTTTGGCGCCTAAAATTATAAGTATTCTGCTCTCGTACGACCGACTATGATATCTTGGCCGACAATTTGTTTGTTTTGCACGCAAAAAATGTGCAAGTTTGAAAATCAATGTTTCCAACTCCAAACTTAGATTGTCCATTCAATTCAAATATGGATCATTGGGCTACTATAAGCAAATACCATCATACGGTCCAATTCAAATGAAATTCCAAATGTGTTTATCCTAAATATGATGACAAAAGCAAAAATATGTATGTGTATGAATAAAGTGGATGATTATAAAGTTTGAACATGCCCGTATGTGTATATCTCTAGGTTTGATATATGAATTTGAAATCACGAAATCCCGGCTTAAGAAATGTACCTCCGTTTAAATGAATTACAAAAGCTAATGATGGAGTCGAATTCTGAAATTCCAATCTTAGGTTTGTAATTCTGGTACATCAAGGTATATCACGCATGTTCAGAAGTATCGTTATCTCATAGTACAAACAGTGAAACAAATTGATCAACCATGAGTGCACAATATCTCAATTACACTAAAGTCCCTCAAATATAGACACCTCACTCTTTATATTAAGTCAACCCCCCACCACCACCACACACACACACACATAGAGAAGTCGTTCTCTCCCCCAAACACCAACACACGAGCACATTAACAGCCCTCTCTCTTGTAAAGTATGGACCCCAACATAGGTCTCTATCACTTTGTCTCTCGGGCATGCACACGTCTCTTCCCTCACGCTCTAGGTCTCCCGCTATCTCTCTTACCCAAGCACATGCACTATGTAGAGTGTATATTTCCCATACACACAAAACGTCGCCCCCAAACGTCTATCTCCCTAGTTATGTGGTTCTCGCGCACTCACCTCACACACCACCCCCACTGCAAACAAGCACACTTTGTCTCCTTGTGCACCACTCTCCTCTTTCTATCTCTCCCACATGCGGACCCGCCCCAGCTCCTTCCCTGTATACATATATGTCATGACTCTTTCCATAGCTCCCTAATGTATAATCGTTCTCGATTTCGCACATTGTTCTCTACACCATATATTCTAGATCTCTCATGAAGTCCCTATCACACACACGATGACTCACTTCCCTTGCATCTCCGTTCACAGGCCAATTTCGGACAACATCAACATTGTCTCCCTATCTATACGCCATTTATGGACACAAACGACTCCTCTCGCCCCCTCT
>NC_041382.1:568275061-568360769 GCF_002162155.2 Triticum dicoccoides | reverse complement strand
CTCTCTTTCTCTCGCTCTCACACCCCTCTCCCACACACACACTCGATGTCTCTTCCAAATAGTGTGCTCCCCCCCGACCACACCCGTGCTATCTCGCTACTACACATGTCACACCACTCCCCCTTCCCTTATACTAGGTTTACACCATCAGTGTTCTCTCTACTCCACATACACTCTCTCCCTCTCACACACAAACGCGTGCACAAACACACACATAGAGACACACAAACACCCATTTATCTGGATCCTCATCTCTCCTCATGTCTGCATGTGTATCTCACACACTCACTCTCCGCATGTGTATCTCACACACTCACTCTCTAACTATGTATATGTATCTCCACGTTACACAACACAAAGCCCCATGTACATGTGAAAGTGCAACTATCCCTAGGTGGTTTTGGTAATTCCTAACAACATATAGCTCATTGAGCTAATGCTATTCCAAGATTAATATTTCAGGAAAAGCTCAATGAATGGCATGGCATGGATGAGGAATGTGGACCCCTCAAAATATTAAGGACAGAAAGATTGGCTCAAGCTCAAAGCTCAAGACTCTACATTTTATATTTTAGTGATCCAAGATCACATTGAGTCTATAGGAAAAGCCAATACTATCAAGGAGGGATGAGGTGTTGTTTAATGAGGTTCTTGCTTCATAGTGCTTAGTGATATGCTCCAAAACCCTCAACTACCTTCCCCACATCCACATATGACCTAAACCAAAAGTCAAACTCGGCCCTACCGATTCTTTCTATCCGGCACCACCGAGTTTCAAATGTCATAGCCACTGCCACAAACCCTAGGCAAATCGGTCTCACCGATAGGGATTTCAGTCACACCGAGATGGGGTTGTAATCTCTCTGTTTCCCTTCGTAACGTTTCGGTCCTGTCGAGATGAGCGATCGGTCCCACCGAGATTGCAATGTAAACTCTCTGTTTCTCTTTCGTAACGTTTCGGTCTCACCGAAATGAGCGATCGGTCCCACCGAGTTTACCTGACCAACTCTCTGGTTAGCTTATTACCAAAATCGGTCCCACCGAGTTTGTGTAATCGGTCACACCGAGATTACGTTATGCCCTAACCCTAACCATATCGGTCCTACCGAGTTGCATCTCAGTCCCACCGAAAATCCTAACGGTCACTAGGTTTGATGAATCGGTCTAACCGAGTTTCTCCATTCGGTCTCACCGAGATTGGTAAATTATGTGTAACGGTTAGTTTTTGTGTGGAGGCTATATATACCCCTCCACCCACTCTTCATTCGTAGAGAGAGCCATCAGAACATACCTACACTTCCAACCTATATTTTCTGAGAGAGAACCACCTACACTTGTGTTGAGACCAAGATATTCCATTCCTACCATATGAATCTTGATCTCTAGCCTTCCCAAGTTGCTTTCCACTCAAATCATCTTTCCACCAAATCCATATCCTGTGAGAGAGAGTTGAGTGTGGGGGGAGACTATTATTTGAAGCACAAGAGCAAGGAGTTCATCATCAACACACCATTTGTTACTTCTTGGAGAGTGGTGTCTCCTAGATTGGCTAGGTGTCACTTGGGAGCCTCCGACAAAGATTGTGGAGTTGAACCAAGGAGTTTGTAAGGGCAAGGAGATCACCTACTTCGTGAAGATCTACCGCTAGTGAGGCAAGTCCTTCGTGGGCGATGGCCATGATGGGATAGACAAGGTTGCTTCTTCATGGACCCTTCGTGGGTGGAGCCCTCCGTGGACTCGTGCAACCATTACCCTCTGTGGGTTGAAGTCTCCATCAACGTGGATGTACGATAGCACCACCTATCGGAACCACGACAAAAACATCCGTGTCTCCGATTGCGTTTGAACTCTCCAAACCCTTCCCTTTACATTCTTGCAAGTTGCATGCTTTACTTTCCGCTGCTCATAGACTCTTTGCATGCTTGCTTGAATTGTGTTAAGATTGCTTGACTTGTGCTAAGATAGTTAAAATCTACCAAAGACTAAAATTGGGAAAATGATAGATTTTTATTTTGTCAAGTAGTCTAATCACCCCCCTCTAGACATACTTTCGATCCTACAACATGTCTCTCTCTATCCTCCACACACATAGACACAAAGAATCTGTTACCACTGCCTCAGTCTCTAACATATCACACACGCACACTGTCTCTCTCTCGCAAACACGCTCAACAAGGGTTTCCCCGTGAATAACTTACCGTCTATGCATCAAAAGTCTTGGCAGTACGACGAACACGAGATGTGATAAAGAATAAATCTACACGTGCTTAGACCACCTAGTATGACTACTAAGACTAGAGCAAGCCAAAAAGCATGCCGCCGTCACCCCTCCTTGTCGGCGACGTGAAAATCTTTGTTTTACACAGTCGAGAAGTCATTGTGCTAAGGCCCCACATGCCGAGGCGTTGAATAGAATGTAGATGCTAGTTTACGGAAGCAAGTATCAATAATACATTTGTATCCCCATACTTATATTTCTTCTCTTATAAAAAATCGAGTTGGTGATGATGGTACGTGTGCCATCTTGCAATATAGACCGTCTGATCTATATCTAACGGATGGAAATTAAACTAAAAGATACCCGCACCCCTTTCCACATTTGCAGACAAGGCCTTCCCTCGTTCATCCTTATCTCCAACAAACCTCATTGTTGAGCAATTAAGAAAGGAAGCCTCTAGAACAAACTGGCCTGGTGGCCGCTCCCGGCGTCGTCAATCCCCATGCCTCCGCTCAGTCCGACCACCAAACACCACCACACCCCACTCCTCTTCACCTTATCTCATATTTCTCGAGATATCATTAGTTTTTACACATGGGATTACTCCTGCAAGGGTTAATCACAACAAGTGTTTTGTAAGAAAATGCATCTTGATGTTCCGTGCAATGCACGGATCTTACTAGTACTCCTACACAAGACTAAGTTGGTGATGCTGGTGTGTCTGCCATCCGTCGTTTTTGACCATTAGATCTACATCTAACGATTGTGAGGTAAGTTGTTGCCTTTTCTCACCAACATCACACTTGTCTACCAATTTTCAGAAAAACCCATAATTAGTATCTTAAAACCAACCACATCTGAGGGAGTCCTGGATTAGGGGGTCTCCGGACAGCCGGACTATATCCTTTGGCCGGACTGCTGGACTATGAAGATACAAGATTGAAGACTTCGTCTCGTGTCCGGATGAGACTCTACTTGGCGTGGAAGACAAGCTAGGCAATACGAATATGGATATCTCCTCCTTTGTAACCGACCTTGTGTAACCCTAACCCTCTCCGGTATCTATATAAACCGAAGGGTTTTAGTCCGTAGGACAACAACCACAACATACAATCATACCATAGGCTAGCTTCTAGGGTTTAGCCTCTCCGATCTTGTGGTAGATCTACTCTTGTACTACTCATATCATCAATATTAATCAAGCAGGACGTAGGGTTTTACCTCCATCAAGAGGGCCCGAACCTGGGTAAAACATTGTGTCCCCTGCCTCCTGTTACCATCCGGCCTAGACACATAGTTCAGGACCCCCTACCCGAGATCCGCCGGTTTTGACACCGACATTGGTGCTTTCATTGAGAGTTCTGTTGTGTCGTCGCCACCAGGAAGGATGTCTCATCCCGTCTTTAAAGATGGCACTATTGCTGAGGGAGCTTTGGCTATCGGCCAAACTCTCCGGCTAGGTGGTTTTCTTATGACCGCCTGTTCGGCCGCTGCGCCGACGATGACTTCTCGGGTAATCGAAAGCAATCTTCACGTCAACTCGGAACTCGCCGAGCAGTTAGATCCAATGGAGCTCTCTTCCCTGAATGAGCTCTTGGATCGCATCGCCGCCCTAGGAGTCGCTACAAACTACGATCAGATTGGGCCTAAACCCGATCTGAGAGAGATCAACTCTCCCCGGGTCACCCATCACGTTGCAGTGGTGGAGGAACAATGCGGCAACCCTTCATCTATCTTAAGGACTAGCTATGTCCGGATTCCCGATCCCTCCAAGCTGGATACCCGCGGAGGGGAGGACGTCACTCAAGGCCTGAACTTAGAGTCAGGCAGCGGGCTAGATTTATCGGAAAACATCCAAGAATCCAAACTTCCGAGTTCGGAAACTCCTTGGCCCCTGAGTCTCAGATTGGGTGAGGATTCGGGTTCAATTCCACCCACCCACCCAAACATAAGCGATCTATCCCAAATTAGGCAAGAGCCCGAAGAAACAGTACACCATTACTGGGCTAGATTCCTCCTGGTCATGAACAGGATAAAGGACTGCCGCGAGGAAGACACAATTTCATTCTTCTGCAATAATTGCATGGACAAGGGAATCCTCAACGCCATAAGTCGCCGCGAAATTACACGCTTTGCCGACTTGGTGTCCATAGTACGAAAGTACTGTGCGATGGAAAGCACCTGGAAAACCGAAATAAAATTTTGGGATAATCCGGCCCTGAATACAAACCCAGTCCGAAATAAAAGGGTGCATTATCACAATACACCTGGGTTAACTACCAAAAAGCAAAAGCCCTCTACGGGGCAAGGAACCGTACTGGAGGGATGGCTCAACGGACCCTGCAAAATTCATAAAACAGCGGATGCAATACCAATGCACAGCCTTAGAGCATGTTGGATACTCCGGCAGGTGGCCAAAAGTGGTGAGGATCTACTCCTCCCAAATACCACAGAGCACCATCCCGTGCACAACAATACGGTGTTAACGGTCTTTGAGACCTTCGCGTCAAATAATAGACGCAAGCAAACACTCCGCAACATGGTCGAAATCTGCCACGTAGCAGAAATAAATCCTTGGAGTGACACGGCTATTACCTTCAATGCCAGTGACGATCCCAAATTACGAACAGCCCGAGCACCAGCCGCACTGGTCCTCAGTCCAATCGTGGACGGCTTTCAACTCACCAAGGTACTCATGGACGGCGGCAGCAGATTAAACCTCGTCTATGAGGAAACTCTTCAAAAGATGGAAATAGACTGGAGCCGCATTGAGCAAAGTAGCACAACCTTTAGAGGAATCATCCCCAGTCGGGAAGCATGTTGTGCTGGGAAAATCACACTAGATGTGGTATTCGGCACGCGGATAATTACAGGTCCGAAGAAATTACATGCCAAGTGGCCCCGTTCAGCAGCGGATACCATGCTCTATTACGGCGGGAGGCGTTTACAATCTTCCAAGCCATACCCCACTAAGGGTACATGAAGCTCAAAATGCCCGGGCCCAACGGAATCATCACTCTTGCTAGTGATCCGGACATAGCACTCCGCGCCGAAAATAAGACAGCCGCACTGGCCCTCGAGGCACTATCCGAAGCCCTAGCGGCTGAGGAACTAATTGTGCTGCGCTCCACAGTGAACAGGGACGATGTGATACTCGATAAAAGATCCAAGTCCACCTCCTTTAAACCGGCGGACGAAATAGTCAAATTCCAAGTTTATCCAACGGACCCTACAAAAACATCTTCCATCGGGGCACAATTAAACCCTGATGTCGACGCTGCACTACGAGAGTTCCTACGCGAGAACGGGACATTTTTGCCTGGCACCCTTCAGACATGCCAGGAATCCCACGCAGGCTGGCCGAGCATAGCCTAAATATCCTAAAAGGATTCAAGCCAGTCAAGCAGGCTCTTCGGCGTTTCTCCGAACCTAAGAGACAAGTCATGGGAGAGGAACTAGCCAAGCTATTGGAGGCCGGATTCATCAGAGACATAAAACATCCGGACTAGCTAGCAAACCTAGTGATGGTACCAAAGAAGGAGAAATCCTGGTGCTTGTGCGTCGATTTTAAGGACCTTAATAAGGCCTGCCCAGAGGATCCTTTCCCCCTCCCCCGCATCGATCAAATCATCGACGCCACCGCAGGACACGATTCATTGTGTTTCCTCGACGCATACTCCGGCTACCATCAAATTAAAATGGCAGAGCCAGACCAAGCCGCAACGGCATTCATCACACCATACGGCCCATTCTGCTTCAACACAATGCCCTTCGGGCTCAAAAACACCGGCGCAACATATCAGCGCATGATTCAGACATGTCTGGCAAACTAGATCGGCAAAACAGTGGAGGCATACGTAGATGACGTGGTCGTTAAAACCAAGCATGTCGAAACTCTAGTAGATGACTTGAGGCTCACATTCGATAACCTCCGAACATATGACATCAAGCTCAATCCGGAAAAATGCGTTTTCGGCGTACCAGCCGGAAAGCTCCTGGGATTCATTGTCTCTAGTAGAGGTATTGAAGCTAATCCGGCCAAAATCCGAGCATTGTCACAGTTGGCTACCCCAACAGACCTCAAACAAATACAAAAATTGACTGGCTGCATGGCGGCTCTAAGCCCTTTATCTCCCGCTTGGGAGAAAAGGCATTACCCCTTTATCGCCTCCTCCGGCGCACCGAACACTTCGAGTGGACGGATGCCGCCACGGCCGGACTCAACGAAATAAAAGCCATATTGGCAACAAACCCAGTCCGGGCTGCGCCAAACATTGGCGAACCAATTCTATTATACATTGCGGCAACTCATCAAGTAGTAAGCGCAGTGCTCATCGTCGAACAAGAAGCGGACGGACACAAATTCCCCCTTCAAAAGCCGGTTTACTATGTGTCCATTGTCCTTACTCCATGCAAATCGCGGTACCCGCATTATCAAAAGATAGCGTACGCGGTATTTATGGCATCTTGGAAGCTGCGACACTACTTTCAAGAGTGTTCGATAACGGTAGCCTCGGAAGTACCACTTAACGATATTATAAACAACCACGACGCAACGGACCGGATTGCCAAATGGGCCATTGAGCTCCTCCCGTTCGACATAACTTACAAGCCACGGCGAGCTATTAAATCGCAAGTTTTGGCTGACTTCGTCGCCGAGTGGACAGAAGCCGAACTCCCTAAGGAGTACGACACATATTCAAACTGGATCATGCACTTCGACGGCTCCAAAATGTTGGCTGGTCTGGGGGCTGGCGTTGTTTTGACGTCCCCAACAGGAGGTTCAGTTCAATACATACTATAGATAATGTATACGGACTCCAACAACGCAGCCGAATATGAGGCCCTTCTACATGGTCTCCGGATGGCAGTATCCATGGGCATTCAACGCCTAGAGGTGCGCGGGGATTCGAACCTCGTGATATCCCAAATAAATGGAGATGCCAAGGATCCAAAAATGGCAGCTTATCGCAATGCCGTCCTAAAGATGTCAGCTCGGTTCGAGTGGCTCGAATTTCACCATGTGGCTCGGGAAAACAATCAGGCGACAGATATCCTCGCCCGCATCGGCGCAAAACACAACGCGGTCCCTCCCAACATATTCCTGGAAAGGCTCTTCAAGCCATCCGTAGCATGGGAAGGGGACACCGGTAACAACAGTCCGGACCTGGCCAAAATACCCGATACCGAACTCTCTGACACAATCAGAGGCTCCGCCACCGAAATAACACATTCAGCCCATGAAATAATGGCCATTATTGCCCCATGGACAGAACCATTCCTGGCCTACCTAACTAGACAGGAACTTCCGGAGGACCAAAATGAGGCACGCTGCATAGTGCGGCGATCCAAGGCCTACAGGGTCCATGAGGGAGAATTGTACAAAAAAAGCGCTACCGGAGTCCTTCAAAGGTGCATCTCCAAAGAGGAAGGGCGGAACCTTTTGGCAGAAATTCACGCCGGACTCGGCGGTCATCACGCCGCAGCCCGGGCTCTTGTAAGCAAGGCCTTCCGTACATGATTCTATTGGCCAACGGCCCGGGCAGATGCACAGGATTTGGTCCAACATTGCGCCGGTTGCCAGCTCTTTGCAAATCAAAGCCACATGCCACCCACCGCCCTCCAAAAAATCCCCATTACATGGCCCTTTGCGGTCTGGGAGCTTGACATGGTTGGACCCCTTAAAGGGGGAACCCACGAGAAAAAATACTTATTGGTCATGGTGGATAAATTCACCAAATGGATAGAGGCTAAACCGGTTAAAACAGCCGAATCCGGACCGGTGATAGATTTCATATCCGGGGTTGTACACCGTTACGGCATCCCCCACAGCATCATCACTGATAACGGCACGAACTTCACGGCCGACGAGGTAAAACTCTGGTGCAGCAAAATGGGCATCAAGCTTGATTATGCTTCAGTCTATCACCCACAAACCAACGGTCAAGTCGAACGAGCAAATGGTCTTATAATGAGTGGCATTAAACCCAGATTAGTGCGCTCCTTAACAGAGTCAGACACGCACTGGGCAGAGGAGCTCGACTCCGTACTCTGGGGGCTGCGGACCACGCCGAATCGTAGTACGGGATATACACCGTTTTTTATGGTGTACGACGTAGAGGCAGTCCTGCCCTGTGACATAATTCATGACTCACCTCGAGTGCGCATGTACGAAGAAAGAGAAGCCGAGCTCGATCGGCAAGACAGTCTGGACACCTTGGAGGAAGAGCGCGACGTAGCCAAAGCCCGTTCCGCATTTTACCAGCAACAAGCTCACAGATACCAAAGCAGAGAAGTACAGGCCAAAACTTATAATGTTGGCGAACTAGTTCTACGACTGCTGGATAAGAAAAAGAACAAGCTCGAGCCCAAATGGGAAGGTCCCTTCATTATCGACCAAGTTCTGACTGGTGGAGCGTATCGACTGCTGGATGCATCAACTAGTCGACTCGAGTCGAACCCATGGAACGCAGCCAGGCTTTGAAGATTCTACGCCTAGCACCGGACTCTATGTTAGTCCCCTCCCTTTGTCCATTTTCTGCATATGCATCATCTGTCTTGTTTCCCTTTCTTTCTTTTTCTCTAGGCCTTCAAGGGTCACCTTGTGCCTCACTCGTACATTATAGATGCGCTAGCCGCACTCTTCACACTTGGGGGCTTCTTTCACAGAAGCTTAAATTATTTACCTGGGCCTCACGCCCAACACATGTGTTATACTTCCGCATGTACCTTTTTTCACCATTATATGCATCGATATGACTTAAGTTTTGGCCAAGCTGGGTTGCCTGGCTCTTGTATTTATGCCATATGTTCCCATTAATTCGGCTAGGGCATAAGGGGAGCACCTCTGTGATTGTTACCGCTGGGTCAGCCGGACGTGTACCTCAGACTGGGTGAAGCCGAAAGCTAGCGTTCTTAAGGGAATATTCGGTCGGTGAACAAAAGATGACTTTTATTTATTATCCATATCTTCCCCCAGATGCTTTTTCTGCGCTTCTTATCGTAGTCCGGACATGCACTTTAGGGCATGCTTACCCAGGGAAAGGAACCCTTAACGGAACTATTCTCCCTGGAAGATGTTTCTTACTACCCATGTAATATAACATAACTAGTTGGGCACTTGTCTGATAAAGCACTAATGACCCCTACGTCTGGTCTCCACGCATGCCCCGGTTCTTACATAACCGAGAGGGTATTCAGATACACTCCGGACCGTCGGGTCCCGAGGTTGAAGCGAAAAGGTCCGCCACGACAAACGATCTACAATCCGGCTAGAAGGCATTATACATGTCACTTTAAAATTACATAGTCAATTTGACTGGTTGAATTCCTCTTTAATACCATCCAATAGGCTGTCTAGTCTACAGTCCTGTTGGGAATACTTTGCGGCCAATTCTAGTTGGCCGTACACTAAGCTCACAGGGATCCCCTTCCCATCGGGCCCCACAGGTCCAACTTCGTCCATGTGGTTCGGGTCAGCCTTCGTGTACCGTGTCTTCACCATTGCCCAGGCTTCCCTGGCGCCCTGACGGCAGGCCGATATCTTCCATAATCGGAAGCGCCGCCGTGCTCCCTTCAGCTTTTCTGCAAGCTCTCCAAGGCCTTCGGGTATGGAGAGTATGGCCACAAGGCCTGGGCGATGCCTTGCATCACTTGCCGAACTCGTTCGTGCAGCTGTGAGAGCTTGGGAAGAAAGCCACCCATTGAACCGGGCATTTCCTCGGCAGGACGACCTGTTAGCATACCTATAGACATAACTCTGTCAGCCAGCTTCTTCGCCGAACTCTTTTTCAAAGTTCGTTCAAGCACTTACTAAATATGCCGCGTCGAAGCCGCCGATTCTCCTTAACAGAGTCCGACAGTTGGGCACGGACATCTTTTAGTTCCACGCCCAGCTTGGTGTTGGCATCTAGGAGATCATTCTTCTCCTGCCTCACCCTCATAAGCACGCTCCCACCGGCCTTCAGCTGGCGTAGGAGCTGTTTCTTACCCGGATTTACTCCAGCGTCATCTGCAATTTTATCGTCAGATCTGCATATACGCCGCATTCTATATGATACTTATCATTCGAAGGATATGTTACCAGAGGGGGTGTCTTTGGGCTCCCCTGCTGCGGCCAGTGCGGCCTGAAGTTGGGCTTTGCACTCTTCCAGCTCCTGGGACAGTTGAGTATTCTTTTTTGTAAGAACCTGCATAACAAATGATCCTTAAATCAGTTATCCTAACTATTTCAAGTCTCAGGGGCTACTGATATATATAATTACCAAATTTTCTCACCCATGAAACTCCCGAACCTTTCCGGTTATGCAATCAGGTGTTGGGGATACAGGGGAAGCATAATATCTCACCCAAATCTAGCAAATCCTACATCCAATTGTATCCATCCTTCAACACATAACCGAGAAAAAACTTCGGAAATCGTCTACCTCAACCTTCGAAAAGCATCTGTTATACAAGTTATGGCAATACTCCTGAACTCCCGCCCCAGTACTGGGTGGCGTCGAGGTTATCTCACCAACAACTGCATAAAAGAGATTTTCGATGTCAGCGAAACTAATCTCAAGTATTCCAGAACTACAGCGATAAAATTGTGACGACAACACCTCGGCGCTCAACTCCCCGGGACACTGCCACAACCCCTAAATGACAGGAGGCACCAAGAACAATGTTCTCATCACAAATCAAACGAAATGATTCCAAGATACCCGCGTGATCCTAAAACAAATTAGTGAAATTTGAGAAGAGAAGAGTCAAAAATCTATGTCAGGATGCCTTACCAGAGCGATGAAGGGACTGGGGAGTAAAAAAGAATTCCTAAACTCTCTGATATATAATTCCTAAAAGACTCAAAACATTTTTCTAGACTCAACTCGTCAGCTAATTCGATCAAGCAGTGGGGGCTCCTAAGGTCGGGGAAGGCTCTGATTACCAACTTGTAACGCACTCGATGCGGCTATATCTCCTACGTGTCGAAGCACGACTTAGAGGCATAACCGCATTGAAAGCAATGTCGCAAGTAAGGTAATCTTCACAACAACCCATGTAAATAGATAAATAGGGGAAAAGGTACATAGTTGGCTTATACTCGCCATGTCACACAAAGTACATGAATAACAGTACAATCATCCAATACACTCATGGTCCGACTACGGCACCAAAATAAAAGATCAACCCCAACAAGCGACATGGTCCCGATCGCCCCAAGTGGGCACCACTACTGATCATCAGGGAAAGACACATAGTAACGGCATGAGTCTTCGTCGAACTCCCACTTGAGCTCAAGCGCATCATCTGGAACGGAGTCATCGGGCCCTGCATCTGGTTTGGAAGTAATCTGTGAGCCACGAGGACTCAGCAATCTCGCACCCTCGCGATCAAGACTATTTAAGCTTATAGGCGAGGCAATGTAATATGTGGAGCTGCAGCAAGCGACTAGCATATATGGTGGCTAACCTGTTCGCAAAGGAGAGCGAGAAGAGAAGGCAAAGCACGAACGAAGAACTATAGAACAACCTAGGGCAAACATTACTCCAACACCGTGTTCACTTCCCGGACACCGCCGAGAAGAGACCATCACGGTTACTCACGCAGTTGATTCATTTTAATAAGGTTAAGGTTCAAGTTATCTACAACCGGACATTAACAAATTCCCATCTGCCCATAACCGCGGGCACGGCTTTCAAAAGTTCAAATCCCGGCAGGGGAGTCCCAACTTAGCCCATCACAAGCTCTCATGGTCAACGAAGGATAAACCTTCTCCCGAGACATTCCGATCAGACTCGGTATCCCGGTTCTACAAGACAACTTCGGCAATGGTAAAACAAGTCCAGCAACACCGCCCGAATGTGCCGACAAATCCCGATAGGAGCTGCACATATCTCGTTCTCAGGGCACACCAGATAAGCTAAGTGTATGAGAGCCAATGTAACCCAAGTTGCCAAGGGACGGCCCCGCATGATGCTCTGGTTGGACCAACACTTAGAGAAGCACTGGCCCGGGGGTTTAAAATAAAGATGACCCTTGAGTCCGCGAAACCCAAGGGAAAAAGGCTAGGTGGCAAATGGTAAAACCAAGGTTGGGCATTGCTGGAGGAGTTTTATTCAAGGCGAACTGTCAAGGGGTTCCCATTATCACCCAACCACGTAGGGAACGCAAAATCCAGGAACATAACACCGATATGACAGAAACTAGGGCGGCAAGAGTAGAACAAAACACTAGGCAAAAGGCCGAGCCTTCCACCCTTTACCAAGTATATAGATGCATTAAGATAACAAGATAATATAATGATATCCCAATAATAATCAATGTTCCAACAAGGAACGATCTCCAATCTTCACCTGCAACTAGCAACGCTATAAGAGGGGCTGAGCAAAGCGGTAACATAGCCAATCAAGGGTTTGCTAGGACATGGTGGGTTAGAGGTTTGACATGGCAATTTGGGAGGCATGATAAGCAAGTGGTAGGCATCGTAGCATAGGCATAGCAAAAGAGCGAGCATCTAGCAAGCAAAGATAAAAGTGATTTAGAGGGTATGATCATCTTGCCTGCAAAGCTATCAGAGTTGACTTGATCCTCGTAAGCAAACTCAACGGGCTCCTCGTTAGCGAACTCGTCTCCCGGCTCTACCCAAACAAGACAAACAATCAAAAGGAACACAATCAAGCACGTGCAATGCTCCAACAACATGATGCAAACATGGTATGCTATGCGGAATACGATATGTGATGCATATGCAAGATTTGACAAGGAATGATTGAACCTGGCCTCAACATGGAAACCCAAAAGAGCCACTGGAAAGGTGAGGTGATTTCGGTTGAAATCGATATAAAGATCACCGGAATCGGATGCAGGTTTGGAAATGGCAAGCAAAACAAATATGGCAACGGTCTGCAATAAACAGCAAGTAGCCATCTAAATGCATCAAGATAATTATGCTACAGCACTCAAACATGGCAACAAAATACATGTCAGGGATCCACTCATGATGCTTGACAAAAGATGAACACTGAGCTACGGCCAAATCATCCATTAACAGGTTCAAACAAGCATGGCAAAAGTGCAAACGGTAAACAGGTTTCAGACTTAGTGAAATTAACACAAGCCTGGAATTTCAGATCAGGTAGCACACTTTGGAGCATGAAAACTATATGCTACAGGAACTTAACATGGCAAAGAAAGACATGACATGAAGCTATTCAAAGCACTTAACAAAAGTCCCTTAGTGACCTTGAGCCAAAAGGGATCAGAAAATACCATTGCAAGCATGTGAACATTGCAAAAGCATAATCAGGTTACAGACTATGAAAAACTGGAGCATGCAAATCTGTTAACGAGTAGGCATGTTCACGAGCTCGATGCACTCACTATGGAACAAGGCATGACAAACCAAGCATACACCCATCAAGAATACATATCATAGAGGCTATACATGGCAAGAACAACAACATAGCATGCACGGATCAACAACAACATCCTCGGCAAATTCGCTAACGAGTCAACAATCTGCCAGGATTCACGAAATAGCAAAAGTAGAGCTCGATTGACTCAAGCTAGGGTGCTCCATAATTGCAAACAAAGACATGGATGGATAGAACACCACAATATTAACAAATCATCCTTACTGATCATCCTCAAAAGAGGCACGGATCACTAGGAAACAACATGAACATATGGCATATTGATAAAAACAGATCACTAGGAAATCAGCATTAACGAATGCACTACTTTGCAAGCTTGTGCTAGTCACCACACATATCACAAAAATACATGGTAAGCACCTCTGTAAAGATGGCATGGCATATAACAAAACATATGTAGATCTCAGGAGCATATCATGCACACATTAATCATGGCAAAAATGACAAATAGCTAGTTGATGCAGCAGATCTGACAATTATCTCAATTAGCTCTCTTCCAACAGCATTTCGGGCATCAAGATGAGCTCAAATGAAAATGATACAATGAGATGAAATGATGTACTCTCTGAGGCGAACATTTTGATATGCTACACGCCCAAATCGGAGCTACGGAGAGAGAGTTATAACACGATGATAAATGCCAAAATTTCAGGGGAGTGGAGAGAAAGTCAACCTTACTAGGGTTTACTGTAGCTCGGATCTGGATCTGGGCGCACGCAGACCGAGGATCACCGGGAAGCTTGCCGGAGTTTGCGCGGACGGCGGCCGGAGTTCGTGGAAAAGACGCCGGCGAGGTGGAGGGATCTCGTCGGGGAGGCGTGGTGGTCGGACTTGGCACGGCGCACGCCGGCGTGGGAGGAAGGCGGCGGGGACGGCGGACGAGGTCGTCGGACGGCGAGGTGGCTTGCCGGAGTGCGGCTCCAGCTGGCGAGAGGAGGAGCGTTGGGCGGAGGAAGGCGGCGGCCGGGCGCCGCTGAGGAGGAAGACGGAGGCTCGCGGGGAGGGCGCCTCTGGCCTGAGCGGATCGCGGCTTCGGGACGGCGGGCCTTCGCGGCGGCGGCGGGGACGGTACTGCCACGTGGCGCGCGGTGACAGGCTGGGCGCGGTGGCGCGGACGTGTCCGGTCCGATCCTGACGCGTCCGGCAGCGGGAGGAGGACGAACGCTAGGGTTATGGTGGTTTGATTCAGGAATTTCAGGGGAGATGCCTATTTGTACATAGGAGGAGCTAGGAGAGTCCAAATGAGGTGCGGTTTTCGGCCACGCGATTGTGATCGAACGACCGAGATGATGGAGAGATCTTAGGTGGGTTTTGGGATAAATTGTAAGGATGTTGGGCTGCAACACACACGAGGCCTTCTCGGTCCCTCGGTTAACCGTTGGAGCATCAAACGAAGTCCAAATGGCACGAAACTTGACAGGCGGTCTACCGGTAGTAAACCAAGGCCGCAAGACAAGTCTCGGTCCAATCCGGAAATGTTTAACCCCCCACACAAAAAGAGTTAGAAAGGACCGTCGGAGGAGATAGGAGCGTCGGAATGCAAAACGGACAACGGGGAAAATGCTCGGATGCATGAGATGAACACGTATGCAAATGCAATGCACATGATGACATGATAAGAGATGCATGACAACGACAACAAAACACGCAGACAAAAACCCGAACCCGAGGAAATAAAATAACTTAGTGCCGGAAACGGCAAGAGTTGGAGTACATATAAGGTAAGTTACATCCGGGGTGTTACAACACTCCACCACTACGAGAGGATCTCGTCCCGAGATCTAGGACTGGAAGAACGCCGGGTACTCAGAACGGAGGTGATCCTCGCGTTCCCAGGTGGCTTCACGGTCGGAATGGTGTGACCACTTGACTTTGAGGAATTTGATTGACTTATTGCGAGTCTTGCGTTCAGTCTCTTCAAGAATAGCCACGGGGTGCTCACGATAAGAGAGATCTTCTTGGATATCAATGTCTTCAAAGTTGAAGGTGCGGTCCGGAGTCTTGAAGCACTTGAGGAGCTGAGAGACATGGAACACGTCGTGCACATTTGCAAAGTTTGAAGGAAGCTCGAGTTGATAGGCGAGATCGCCTCTCTTGCTGACGATTTTGAAAGGACCCACATATCTAGGGGCAAGCTTCCCTTTGATACCGAAGCGACGAGTACCTTTCATTGGAGAGACACGGAGGTAAACATGGTCTCCAATCTCGAAAGCCAAATCACGGTGCTTACTATCATAGTAGCTCTTCTGGCGCGATTGCGCTGCTTTGAGGCTATCACGAATGACTTTACACATTTCCTCTGCCTCTGTGATTAAGTCATTTCCAAGAAGTTGACGTTCACCGGTCTCTGACCAGTTAAGAGGAGTACGACACTTCCTGCCATAGAGAATTTCGAATGGGGCCTTGCCCGAACTTGCTTGAAAACTGTTGTTGTAGGAGAATTCGGCATATGGAAGACAATCCTCCCACTTCATACCGAATGAGATCACACAAGCCCTGAGCATATCTTCAAGAATTTGATTGACACGCTCGACTTGACCCCTTGTTTGAGGATGGAAAGCTGTGCTGAAGCGGATGTTGGTGCCCATGGCCTTCTGAAAAGAATCCCAAAACTTGGAGGTAAAGATGCTGCCACGGTCTGAAGATATCACCTGTGGAATGCCGTGCAGAGAGACAATCCGAGAGGTATAAAGCTCCGCCAATTGAGCTGCAGTGATAGACTCTTTGATAGGCAGAAAGTGAGCCACTTTAGTGAGTTTGTCGATGACAACGAATATAGCATCATTGCCACGCTTGGACTTTGGAAACCCAGTCACGAAGTCCATCTCAATGTGGTTAAAATTCCATTCTGGAATGGCAAGAGGTTGGAGGAGACCAGCTGGCCTTTGGTGTTCTACCTTCACTCTTCTGCAGACATCACACTCATTCACGAACTGAGCAATCTCGCGCTTCATTCGAGTCCACCAATAAGCCTGCTTGAGGTCCTGATACATCTTCGTACTCCCAGGGTGGATGGAGAGGAGTGAATTGTGAGCCTCATTCATGATAACTTTACAAAGTTCACCTTTGGGCACAACAATACGATCCTCGAAGAAGAGAGCATCCTTGTCATCAAGGTGGTAGCACTTGTACTTGGGTTGACTCTAGGCGATCCCAATCTTCACCTTCTTCACCATAGCATCAAGAAGTTGAGCCTCGCGAATCTGGTCTTCCAAAGTAGGAGAGACTTGAAGGTTGGCGAGGAAACCTTGAGGAACAACTTGCAGATTGAGTTTGCGGAAAGCTTCACAAAGCTCGGGTTGGTAAGGCTTGAGAATCAGACTGTTGCAGTAAGCCTTCCTGCTCAAAGCGTCAGCAATCACATTGGCCTTGCCTGGAGTATACTCGATACTCGGATTATACTCTTGAATCATTTCGACCCAACGAGTCTGCCTGAGGTTGAGATTAGACTGAGTGAAGATGTACTTGAGACTCTTGTGGTCAGTGAAGATGTCCACTTTTCTTCCCAATAAGAGATGTCTCCAAGTCAAAAGAGCATGCACAACTGCCGCCAACTCGAGGTCATGAGTGGGGTAGTTCTTCTCGTTGGGTTTCAACTAACGAGAGGTATAAACCACAACTTTCTTCTCTTGCGTCAACACTGCACATGGACCTTGAAGAGAGGCATCGCAGAAGACCTCAAACGGTTTGGATTCATCAGGAGGAGTCAGAACTGGAGCAGTGACCAATTTCTCTTTCAAAGTGTTGAAAGCGATGTCACATTCCGGAGACCAAACATACTTGACGTGCTTCTGGAGAAGGTTTGAAAAAGGCTTCGCGATCTTTGAAAAGTTCTCAATGAACCTTCGATAGTAGCTTGCGAGACCAAGGAAGCTACGGAGTTGCTTCACGTTCTGAGGTGGTTCCCAATTCACAATTCCAGACACCTTCTCAGGATTCACCGCTATGCCCTTGGCAGAGATGATATGCCCAAGATAGAGAACCTCATCGAGCCAAAACTCGCACTTTGAGAACTTGGCATAGAACTGATGTTCCCTGAGCTTATCGAGCACCAGACGCAAGTGCTTGGCATGATCTTCCTTGTTCTTCGAAAAGACCAGAATGTCATCGAGGTAGACCAAGACAAAGTCATTTGTGTAGGCGTTGAAGATGAAGTTCATCATGCAAGAGAAAGTCGGAGGAGCGTTGACGAGGCCAAAAGACATGACAGTGTATTCATATGAACCATACCTTGTTCAGAAGGCCGTCTTGGGAATATCTTGCTCACGGATTCGAATCTGGTGATAACCCATACGGAGATCAAGCTTGGATAATACTTGGGCACCTTTGAGTTGTTCGAACAGCTCATTGATGTTGGGAAGTGGGTACTTGTTCTTGATAGTCTTCTTGTTCAATGGACCGTAGTCAACACAAAGTCGGTCCGTTCCATCCTTCTTCTTCACAAAAAGAACTCCACAACCCCACAGAGAAGAACTAGGGCGGATAAGACCCATTCGCTCTTCAATATCGAGTTGCTTCTTTAGCTCCTTCAACTCTTCAGGTTCGAGCTTGTAAGGACATTTGCAAACCGGTTATGTGCCAGGCTCAAGATCGATGACGAATTCAACTGGCCGGTGCGGAGGCATTCCTGGAAGCTCTTCTGGAAATACATCTTGATATTCGCAAATGACTGGAATTTGAGAGATGGCATCCAGTTCACCCTTCTCATTGAGAGAAAACAGACGGATTGTATCATCATTAGCGGCAAAGACAATTACATCCTCAAACGAATGAGTCAATTGAATCTGCCTGGCAGCACAATCAAGCTGAGCCATGTGCTTAGAGAGCCAATCCATTCCGAGAATAAGATCAATATCCGAGTTACCAAGGACCATTGGAGAAGAAAGAAACTTGAAATCACCCATCATGATAGAAACATCCGGGACTATTGAAGTAGCCCTCATAGACTTAGCTGGAGAAACCACTCCCATAGGTTTACCCAACATTTGCGAAACGAAGTCATGCTTGGAAACAAATGATCTTGACATGAAACAATGCGATGCACCAGTGTCAAAAAGAACTTTTGCAGGAATAGAGTTAACTGGAAAGTTACCCATGATGACATCTGGCGAGTCCTCTGCCTGAGCTGCATTCATCAAGTTGACCTTGGCGTGCTTGGGGTTATGCTTGACCACAATTGTACTTGCCGATCTCACAGGAGGAGGAGGAGGGAGATGCCTCTGATTGAAGCATTTTTTGGCATAGTGACCCTTCTGTTGGCACTTGTTGCACGTGACCTCTGAAAGCGGACGGTGATACGGAGCACTCGATCTTGGAGCTTGAGACGAAGTCTTGTTCTGAAAGCCAGGGTTGGGTGGGTGGGAAGATCCACTGCCACCTTTGCTCTTCTGTTGATAAGGCTGACGGAACGGAGGAGGAGGAAGCCAATACTTCTGCTGCTTAGCCCTTGAGTTGAGGAAGAAGGAGTAGCATCTCTGACTCGCTTCTTGGAAGCATCGCACTTCAGTTGAGCAGCCTCTTGCTTCAATGCCATGTTGTAAAACTCATCGTACCTCATGGGCTCAAAGAGAACAAGAGCTAGCTGGATTTCTTCTCTGAGGCCACCCCTGAACTGGTATATCATGCTCTTCTCGTCAGGGACGTCCTGCTTACCAAAGCGGGTGAGCTTCTGAAACATCTTGTTGTACTCATAGACAGACATAGAACCTTGCTTCAGGTTGCGGAATTCCTCACGCTTGCTTTCAACCATGCTCTGAGGAATATGATGAGCTTTGAAGTCTTGACGGAATTCATCCCAGGTAATCACACGGCCTCCTCTGGAATCTTTGTACTGCTGGAACCATTCTGCAGCTTGGTCTTTGAGTTGGAAGGAAGCAAACTTGACAAAGTCCTCAGGCTTGATGTTACTGCACTCGAAATGCTTGCATAAGTCCACGAGCCAATCATCAGCGTCAGTTGCCTCAACACAGTTTCTTAAAGTCTTTGGCTGGTTAGCAAGGAACTGGTTGAGTGTAGCAAAGTGATTCTGATTGTTGCCTTGGTTGCCTTGGTTCCCTTGGTTGCGCTCTTGAAGAATTTGCATGATCCGCTGCGTGTTTGCATTGGTAGCGGCCATCACAGCTTGCCATTCCTCCGGAGGTGGAGGTGGTGGTGGCGGATCAGGATTCGGAGTCGTGCGCGTTGGAGGAGCCATCCTAAAGAGGTTAACATCCATGAGCACATTGACAGACAAAATTGAAGCTGAATCAAGCGGGTTGAAATTGCAACATATAGTCTTCACATCCGAACAAAATGAACGAATGCATTCCAATTCAAATGGTCACATATCCATAAATTGAGAAGCCACTTAGAATTTAGGTAGAGGAATAAAATCAACAAGGTATGGAGCAAGAACAAATACTCGGTAAGGATCACCCAATCTCAAACCAAATATCCGTGGAAGAAGAACTAGAGCTACAAGAATTCCCACCTATAAAACTCCCGAACCTTTCCGGTTATGCAATCAGGTGTTGGGATACAGGGGAAGCATAATATCTCACCCAAATCTAGCAAATCCTACATCCAGCTGTATCCATCCTTCAACACATAACCGAGAAAAAAACTTCGGAAATCGTCTACCTCAACCTTCGAAAAGCATCTGTTATACAAGTTATGGCAATACTCCCGAACTCCCGCCCTAGTACTGGGTGGCGTCGAGGTTATCTCACCAACAACTGCATAAAAGAGATTTTCTATGTCGGTGAAACTAATCTCAAGTATTCCAGAACTGCAACGATAAAATTGTGACGACAACACCTCGGAGCTCAACTCCCCGGGACACTGCCACAACCCCTAAATGACAGGAGGCACCAAGAACAATGTTCTCGTCACAAATCAATCGAAACGATTCCAAGATACCCGCGTGATCCTCAATTTTTTTTAGTGAAATTTGAGAAGAGAAGAGTCAAAACTCTATGTCAGGATGCCTTACCAGAGCGATGAAGGGACTGGGGAGTAAAAATAATTCCTAAACTCTCCGATATATAATTCCTAAAAGACTCAAAACATTTTTCTAGACTCAACTCGTCAGCTAATTCGATCAAGCAGTGAGGGCTCCTAAGGTCGGGGAAGGCTCTAATTACCAACTTGTAACGCCCTTGATGCGGCTATATCTTCTACGTGTCGAAGCACGACTTAGAGGCATAAACGCATTGAAAGCAATGTCGCAAGTAAGGTAATCTTCAAAACAACCTATGTAAATAGATACATAGGGGAAAAGGTACATAGTTGGCTTACACTCGCCACATCACACAAAGTACATGAATAACATTACAATCATCCAATACACTCATGGTCCGACTACGGTACCAAAATAAAAGAACAACCCCAACAAGCGACGTGGTTCCGATCGCCCCAACTGGGCACCACTACTGATCATCAGGGAAAGACACATAGTAACGGCGTGAGTCTTCGTCGAACTCCCACTTGAGCTCAAGCGCATCATCTATAATGGAGTCATCGGGCCCTTCATCTGGTTTGGAAGTAATCTGTGAGCCACGGGGACTCAGCAATCTCGCACCCTCGCGATCAAGACTATTTAAGCTTATAGGTGAGGCAAGGTAATATGTGGAGCTGCAACAAGTGACTAGCATATATGGTGGCTAACCTGTTCGCAAAGGAGAGCGAGAAGAGAAGGCAAAGCACAAACAAAGAACTATAGAACAACCTACGACAAACATTACTCCAACATCGTGTTCACTTCCCGGACTCCGCCTAGAAGAGACCATCACGGTTACTCACGCAGTTGATTCATTTTAATAAGGTTAAGGTTCAAGTTATCTACAACCGGACATTAACAAATTCCCATCTGCCCATAACCGTGGGCACGGCTTTCGAAAGTTCAAATCCCTGCAGGGGAGTCCCAACTTAGCCCATCACAAGCTCTCATGGTCAACAAAGGATAAACCTTCTCTCGAGACATTCCGATCAGACTCGGTATCCCGGTTCTACAAGACAACTTTGACAATGGTAAAACAAGTCCAGCAACACCGCCCGAATGTGCCGACAAATCCCGATAGGAGCTGCACATATCTCGTTCTCAGGGCACACCGGATAAGCTAAGCGTACGGGAGCCAACGTAACCCAAGTTGCCAAGGGACGGCCCCGCATGGTGCTCTGGGTTGGACCAACGCTTAGAGAAGCACTGGCCCGGGGGTTTAAAATAAAGATGACCCTTGAGTCCGCGAAACCCAAGGGAAAAAAGGCTAGGTGGCAAATGGTAAAACCAAGGTTGGGCATTGCTAGAGGAGTTTTATTCAAGGCGAACTGTCAAGGGATTCCCATTATCACCCAACCGTGTAAGGAACGCAAAATCCGGGAACATAACACCGATATGACGGAAACTAGGGCGGCAATAGTGGAACAAAACACTAGGCAAAAGGCCGAGCCTTCCACCCTTTACCAAGTATATAGATGCATTAATATAACAAGATAATATAATGATATCCCAATAATAATCAATGTTCCAACGAGGAACGATCTACAATCTTCACCTGCAACTAGCAACGCTATAAGAGGGGCTGAGCAAAGCGGTAACATAGCCAATCAAGGGTTTGCTAGGACATGGTGGGTTAGGGTTTGACATGGCAATTTGGGAGACATGATAAGAAAGTGGTAGGCATCGTAGCATAGGCATAGCAAAAGAGCAAGCGTCTAGCAAGCAAAGATAGAAGTGATTTCGAGGGTATGATCATCTTGCCTGCAAAGCTGTCAGAGTTGACTTGATCCTCGTAAGCAAACTCAACGGGCTCCTCGTTAGCAAACTCGTCTCCCGGCTCTACCCAAACAAGACAAACAATCAAAAGGAACACAATCAAGCACGTGCAATGCTCCAACAACATGATGCAAACATGGTATGCTATGCGGGATGCGATATGTGATGCATATGCAAGATTTGACAAGGAATGATTGAACCCTGGCTCAACTTGGAAACCCAAGAGAGCCACTGGAAAGGTGAGATGATTTTGGTTGAAATCGATATAAAGATCACCGGAATCGGATGCACGGTTTGGAAATGGCAAGCAAAACAAATATGGCAACGGTCTGCGATAAACAGCAAGTAGCCATCTAAATGCATCAACATAATTATGCTACAGCACTCAAACATGGCAACAAAATACATGGCAGGGATCCACTCATGATGCTTGACAAAAGATGAACACTGAGCTATGGCCAAATCATCCATTAACAGCTTCAAACAAGCATGGCAAAAGTGCAAACGGTAAACATGTTTCAGACTTAGTGAAATTAACACAAGCCTGGAATTTCAGATCAGGTAGCACACTTTGGAGCACGAAAACTATATGCTACAGGAACTTAACCTGGCAAAGTAAGGCATGACATGAAGCTACACAAAGCACTTAACAAAAGTCCCTTAGTGACCTTGAGCCAAAAGGGATCAGAAAATACCATTGCAAGCATGTGAACATGGCAAAAACATAATCAGGTTACAAACTTGGTGAAAAACTGGAGCATGCAAATCTGTTAACGAGTAGGCATGTTCACGAGCTCGATAAACTCACTAAGGAATAAGGCATGACAAACTAAGCATACACCCATCAAGAATACATATCATAGAAGCTATACATGGCAAGAACAACAACATAGCATGCACGGATCAACAACAACATCCTCGGCAAAATCGCTAACGACTCTAAAATCTGCCAGGATTCACAAAATAGCAAAAGTAGAGCTCGATTGACTCAAGCTAGGGTGCTCCATAATTGCAAACAAAGACATGGATGGATGGAGCACCACAATATTAACAAATCATCCTTACTAATCATCCTCAAAAGAGGCACGGATCACTAGGAAACAATATGAACATATGGCATATTGATAAAAACAAATCAAGGACTTGGAGAAATTCTAAGTCCCTGAAATCAGCATTAACGAATGCACTACTTTGCAAGCTTGTGCTAGTCACCACACATATCACAAAAATACATGGTAAGCACCTCTGTAAAGATGGCATGGCATATAACAAAACACATATAGAGCTCAGGAGCATATCATGCACACATTAATCATGGCAAAAATGACAAATAGCTATTTGATGCAGCAGATCTGACAATTATCTCAATTAGCTATCTTCCAATAGCATTTCGGGCATCAAGATGAGCTCAAATGAAAATGATGCAATGAGATGAAATGATGTACTCTCTGAGAAGAATATTTTGATATGCTACACGCCCAAATCGGAGCTACGGAGAGAGAGTTATAGCACGATGAAAAATGCCAAAATTTCAGGGGAGTGAAGAGAGTCAACCCTCGCTAGGGTTTACTGTAGCTCGGATCTGGATCTGGGCGCACGCAAACCGAGGATCGCCGGGAAGCTTGCCGGAGTTTGCGAGGATGGCGGCCGGAGTTCGCGGAAAAGACGCCGGCGAGGTGGAGGGAGCTCGCTGGGGCGGCGTGGTGGCCGGACTTGGCGTGGTGCACGCCGGCGCGGGAGGAAGGCGGCGGGGACGGTGGACGAGGTTGTCAGACGGTGAGGTGGCTCTCCGGAGTGTGGCTCCTGCCGGCGAGAGTAGGAGCGTCAGGCGAAGGAAGGCGGCGGCCGGGCACCACTGAGGAGGAAGACGGAGGCTCGCGGGGAGGGCGCCTCTGGCCCGGGCGGATCGCGGGGAGGGCCAGCTTCGGGCCGGCGGGCCTTTGCGGCGGCGGCGGGGACGGTACTGCCATGTGGCGCGCGGTGACAGGCTGGGCGCGGCGGCGCGGACGTGTCTGGTCCGATCCGGACGCGTCCGGCGGCGGGAGGAGGACGAACGCTAGGGTTAGGGTGGTTTGATCCGGGAATTTCGGGGGAGATGCCTATTTATACATAGGAGGAGCTAGGAGAGTCCAAATGAGGTGCGGTTTTCAGCCACGTGATCGTGATCGAACGACCGAGATGATGGAGAGATCTTAGGTGGGTTTTGGGTCAAATTGGAAGGGTGTTGGGCTGCAACACACACGAGGCCTTCTCGGTCCCTTGGTTAACCGTTGGAGCATCAAACGAAGTCCAAATGGCACAAAACTTGACAGGCGGTCTACCGGTAGTAAACCAAGGCCGCAAGACAAGTCTCGGTCCAATCCGGAAATGTTTAACCGCCACACACGAAAAGAGTTAGAAAGGACCGCCGGAGGAGATAGGAGCGCCGGAATGCAAAACGGACAACGGGGAAAATGCTCGGATGCATGAGATGAACACGTATGCAAATGCAATGCACATGATGACATGATAAGAGATGCATGACAACGACAACAACACACGGAGACAAAAACCCGAACCCGAGGAAATAAAATAACTTAGTGCCAGTAACGGCAAGAGTTGGAGTACATATAAGGTAAATTACATCCGGGGTGTTACATCCGTGGCTCTGGCTAGACCATTTTGAGCGGCACGAAGGTACGCGTCTCCCGAGTTGAAGGCATCCAATGCCTCTTGGGAGAAACAAGCGTCACGAAGAACAGTCCGGCGACGCCTGTGGTTCATGGCACTTTCCACCTCCGAATTGGTGGCGGATAGTTTATCCGCATCCTCTGTCGGAGGAGCGCCCGGCGCATGCCTCGTATTCGTTCCCGCCTTCGAATCTGGCCTTGGAGCCTGGCTGGTGGAGGCGCGATTTGTAGACTCTCCGGGTATAGTCCGACGAGCGCTCTTTTTACTGAAAAGAATGCATGGGCGTTAATATGCCTCTGAGAATAATGTCTTGCAATAAAGACGGCGCGCCGTACCGCTGCACCGGTCTCTCAATCCGGACTGCGGGTCTTTTCAGCCTGCCTGGCCTCGCGGCCCCTTGTTGGCTAGTCGCCGCAGGCTCGGACTTCTGCCTCGAGGACCTCCCCTGCAAAACACGGCTGTTATATGACAATCAAAAACGCAAGGACGGATCCCCTTTCGAAGTGTTGGGACTTCGGTCTCAGTCACCTGTGAGGCTGGAAGTAGCCCAAGGTAATCAGCCATAATGGCCACCAAAGCGTTGTCATTACTCGATTGGTAAAATACCCCATCGATCAGCTCCATAGATTTGTCCGGATCCTCCTGGGAGGCCGGGTCAAGGGACCATCCAGGGTCCTCGGGTTGTGGAGGAGGGCTGTTGTTTATCTCCTTTACAGCCTGGCGCAGCTCCTACGATGAAATCGCTAGACTGAATACTTAACTACGGAAATACGAAACAGATGGGCGAGAAAAAGTCTCCGCTTACCCAGCTCGGAGGATTGAACATAGAAAATCTGCCCTGCGGGTTGACACGAAGGAATTCCTCCTCTTCTCCCTTGTACAAAGTGGATAAGATCTTTATTAGATCAGCAGTCGATCCTGGCCCTTTGCGGCCGTGGCGGGTGGCGTCATCCTCCCCGTTGAAATCCCACATGGGGTGGCCTCTATATTGAAGCGGCTGCACCCCCAGCATAATACATATGGCCATGACCTCGATCATGGTCAATCCGGAGCGAGCTAAAAAACTTATCCGGCTCATCAGGAAAAGAACGTCCCTGTCATCTTCCTCCAGGGAGCTCCATGGACGCCAGCTCCGGCGCTTCTTCAAAGGGGCGTTGTCGAACTCAGGAAGGCCGATTCTAATAGGATCCAGGAGGGGGACGTCTTCTATATAAAACCATTCTGAATGCCAGTCTTCGGACGCCTTCTTTGGGGTTCCAGACAGGTATCTGGTCCCGGCAATACGCCACACTTTGGCTCCGCCCACTTGATATATTGACCCCTTCTGAGAACGGGGCACAAGGTAGAACAGCTTCCTCCATAGAGTGAAATGAGCCTCACAGCCCAAAAACAACTCGCAAAGGGCTACGAATCCCGCGATATGCAACATGGAGGCAAGCGTAAGGTTATGCAACTGGAGGCCATAGAACTCCAGGAGCCCCCGGAGAAACAGACGAATTGGAAATCCTAGCCCTCTTACCAAATAAGGGACAAGGCATACCCGCTCTCCCTTGGAGGGATTGGGAAGTGACGGTGTCCTGGACTAGGGGGTACTCACCACGTCATCACCTGATCTATTAGATTGGGCCGAGGACCCCCATGGCCGTATACTCATGGCCAGTTCGGACAGCTGCCGCAGACATGGAAGATTCCACAAGACTTGGTGATCAAGACAAGGACTCCTCCCCACCGGCGTACTCGGCTAGGACTCTTGTTATCCTAGGCCTCTGGTGCATTATATAAACCGAGGCTAGCCTAGTCGATAGATCATATACAACAATCATACCATACGCTAGCTTCTAGGTTTTAGCCTCTACGATCTCGTGGTAGATCAACTCTTGTAATACACATATCATCAATATCCATCAAGCAGGACGTAGGGTTTTGCCTCCATCAAGAGGGCCCAAACCTGGGTAAACATCGTGTCCCCTGCCTCCTGTTACCATCGATCCTAGATGCATAGTTCGGGACCCCTACCCGAGATCCGCCGGTTTTGACACCGACATTGGTGCTTTCATTGAGAATTCCGCTGTGTGATCGGCAAAAGGATCGATGGCTCGCGTGCAGATCAACTGCGACTTCGGCATCTTCGTCACCAGCTTGACTGGTCACCTTGGTTTGACCAAGAACTGCGCCCCGCGTTCGGATCACCATGTTCGGACGAGGGCCTTCATCAAACATCAACTCCGATCTCTATCAAGATCATGGAGGAATCATCCATGGAGCTCGGGGGCTCAACGTCAACATTGCCCTCAAGCAACCGTGCTATTTTTCTGGGCAGCGAACTCGTATCTGCCGCCACCACCTCCTCGAGTATGGCTTTGATGATCGCTTTGGGGGAACTGTGCGGAATTGAGTCTACAACAACCCTGGAAAATTTCGTCGAGTTCCGATGGAGGAATCTCTGGCAATCCACGATATACCGGAGCCCTGTCAAATCTGGACGGGAATCTGGATGAGTTTAGTGCGTGGTGTCCAGATTCTAGCTCGGACGTTCTTTGGAAGATCCAACCGTTGATCGGCTGTGGAATTCCTATATCTACCACCTCTCAAAATTTCAGCTCGGTCTGACCGTCCAAACTCCGGGAAACTTCCGATTAGTGCATCACTTTTCGGATCTGTTTTCTGCGCGAAAACGAATCCGACCCGAGTTCGTCTTTTTTTATGAACGGGATTTCGGACATCCCTTTTGAAGAAAGTTTTGTATGGGGTATTGTGTTTTGTTCCCGAACACATCTCACTAACTTTAAGATCTTTTGAACATGATCTTCAACATCATGCTGGTGTCAAACCAGTCCGGCAATATTGCTCCACGGCTGCCGACCTGCGCTAGACACGTCGTCACTTTGTTGAGCCGAGCTCAACTTCTTCGGATCATCATCTCGGCAAGCCGAACAAGAGTCCGGCATCGTGAAGGATAAATCATCACCAACATCGCCGCCCCACGGATTACACGGAGCGGGCATACCGGCATCGCCGCACGGTGGCTTCATCAAGCCGGCATCGACAACATCACGACCTGCATCGGCAGGACCGCACTATTGCTTATTCAAGCTGGTGTCCATCACGCCGACCTACTTCGACTCATCGGCTGACATCGAGGCTTCAACATCTCGGCTGGACTGGGGCTTCGCCATCTCTTCATCAACCTACTCCGGACACTTCGGCGTCACTAGCCGACCAGCTCCGTCACGTTAGCTGGGCTGAGGGCTTTGCCTCGGCGAGCCAACCTTTGCCAGCATTGCCATGTCGTCGTTTTATCGCTCATCAGGCAATGGTTGTGCGGATCGATTCCCAATTTTGGGAATCATCTTTCTTCGGATTGCTACAACAAATAAACCAGGTGTTATTAATCCCAGTATTTTTTTCTTGTTTGGGTTCATTTTCCCAAGGAATTATTACTTTGGTTTGTCCATCATATGTACACAGGTCTATCAAATGGTGGCCGCATTGACGACAGTCGCATTGTAGTTCGGTCAGTTTCCGTACATAGTTCGGCGAACGCCGCATCCGGAGCTCGGATCGACCTGCTTTGCCACGCCTTTACTACATCACGCCGACGCCCTGCATCGACATTGACTTCGGTGAAAATGATCCGGGAACTTCGGCGTCATTCTGCCGGTCTGCATTGACCGTGCTATGTCACCACTTCGACATGTCGAGCTCTCCGCTCCGCCACCTCGGGACCGGCTTGGGGGATGGAACCTTGCCCAGCATCAAGCTCGGACCGCGTCATCAATACCGAACACATTAACCAGCTAAGTCGCTTTCATGCTCAAAGCTTTAATTTCTAACTTGTGTTCGGTTTGACCAAGCATTATACTTTTTTGGAAAAAAGTTGCTTGTAAAAAATTTCCTTGTCCAAACTTTATTTGTGACGCATAAATTCAAATACCCAATTCATTTGGTGGCTTCCTTCATGAAGCTTTTCCTCTTGCCTATGATTATACTTATACGGCTTTGTTCCTTGTTCGTGTGTTACGCCACAATATGCACCATATTGACTTAAGCAATTTGCAACCTGGGTTGCCTCGGTCCTGTGTTTACCCCTACGTTCCCGATTGTTCCGCTAGGGAGTAAAGGGAGCACCTCTGCGATTGTCACGATCAGGTCATCCGAGCCGGACCTCAGACTGGGTGAAACCGAAAGCTAGCGCTCTTATAGTTTTCAATGATGGTCGGCACACAACGGAACTCATGAGTACAAACAATCTATTGCACAAGTCTCATAATAACAATGAGCACCGAAGAAAGGTATCGGTGGGGGTACTATTTTCTTCGAAGATGCTTCTTACATTTCCCAGTAATATAGCATAAGTTCCCTGAGCGCGCTTTGTCTGTTACAGCCTTATGGCCTGATTGCCTGGTTATTGGAAACACCGTCGATATTCTCGATAGATGGTGTACATAACACTTTTCGGTCCTTGACCGAAGAGGGAGAAGCCGACGGTCGGTTAAGACGCGTCTAAAGTTCGGTTGAACATAGATATGATATAAGTACTTCGTTACATGCAATCATTCTTTTATCCAAGTCACTTGGGGGCTCTTAAATTTAGATGAGCCGTTTTATGATAAGTGTTCTTCTTCTTAGTCGTTTCAAAGTTTTATTATTATTATTATCTATCACTCCTTTTTTCGACACGAGCGTGTGGTCACTAGCCGAGGAGCCTAATTTCTCTCTCAAAGCCGCTAGAGTTTAGTTTGCTAAACTGGCCTAATGAGAAGTACTCTGCCCTCGGGATAGGAGGTTGAAGCCGTACGCTGACCCGCTTGAAGTCTTGAGATAGGATGTATCATGTTAAAGCACGACAGAAGCACTTCTTTTGCTAAGGCCAATTTTCGATTGGCACCGAACACTTGATCTTGTTCGGACGTCAGATTTTTACTGACGTTTTTTGGTTTTCCAAGCTTATGGCACTTTTAAACTATTTGTGTGTTTTCAGCACAAGTCTCGCAGTGCAACGCTGGACACCTTTAGAGATTCGGCAAAAACATTCTCGGATATTGCTATATATGCATCGGTTTCGAATTGTGTCTTCGGTCAATAGTTGGGTTGCCCGGCTCCTGCGCTTGCCTCCTACGTTCCGCTTTGTTCGGCTAGGTGTGCAAAGGGAGAACCACTGTGACTGTGCTTCCAGCTCACATGGTTAATCACCTCAGTGGAGAAAGCCGAAAACTGACTGTCACAATAAGCGTAAACTGGTCAGCGATCCGATGACGGTGTTAAATGACGGTCCATTCATAACAATGGCCGAAGTGTTTACGGCTTGACCTCGACTGTCGCCGAACACTACCGGGGGCTATTAACTAGCCTCCGAAACTAAATCCTCGATATTTTGCTCTTACATTGGAGCTGAGGTTTCATGATCATGCTTAGCATGACAACCCAAAGAAAGGAACCGATAGCGGGACTATTTTCTTTGGAAGACATTTCTTCTGTTAAACAGTAATATAACATATCTCTATGCGTACCTTTGTGTATAAAACCGTGTGGCCAGATTGCCTTGTTTGTCGTAAATCTTTGCCCTCATAAAGGCTTTATAAAGTAGGACAAACACTCCTCGGCTACTGGCCGAGGAGGTGGAAGCCGATGGTCGGTCAACAAAGTTTTGTACAATGCGGATCCAAGCATTAATGACGTAAAGTACTTGGATACATAGAGTCATTACACATAATTTGTGATTTTATTATGGATATTGATCCTTAATTCGGCCACCCGTGCCCGCATTAAGGCTCGGGGGCTACTGGGCTTCGGGCTTATTATTTACAAATATTAAAGGGGCATGTCGATCCCCTGATCTGGTGTTGCCACTCGACCAGTGTCTCGGGGCTACTACATTGCCTGTCCAACGCAGAAAATTTTATGTGCAATATAGTTTCCGAGGAGATTTTGATCCTCGGGTGGGTCGGCCGCACCCAACCTGAGTCTCGAGGACTGAGCGCGCCGCTTTTAGTGTCCCGAAGTATTCTTCCAAGCTAGGACTTGATCCTCAAGCTGATTTTGCAAATCAACCTGAGTCTCAGCGGCTATTAGGATCAGCGGTCTTACGTCATCCTTCAGGTGCATCTCGGGTTTTAAACCGATAAACACCTTGAGGGCTACTGGCTATATATCTCGGCAGAGAATAAATTGCACCAATCAAAAATATTGACAAAAAATTGGCCCATAGTCGGGGTAGTGCACCACCTCGGAAGCAGTCCGGCATAAAGCTCGGGCGCTAGTGGCTGGCTCCATAGAGGGCATTTCCAGCATTAAGCTCGGCTAAACTCCTTCATCTTTTTTGAACCAAGGTGATATGACACCTCGGATATATTCCAGCGTTGGAGCCCGGATACAGTCCGGCGTTGGAGCTCAGATACATTCCGGCGTTGGAGCTCAGAAAGCAGTCCGGCGTTGGTGCTCGGCTGCAAAAGATACCTCTAATGCAGTCCAGCATTGGAGCTCGGACGCAAGAGGACACTGCCTCCCGGGAACAACTTCAAACCCGAGGTGCGGCATAAAAATAACAAGGCATTGGTAAAGGCCGGAAACTTAAAGGGGCTCCTCGGATACCCGACGTGTAAACCCGTCGAATGCATTTCGGCGATCCTCAAGATCGAAGATAAAGAAGATTTGTTGAACCAGTTTTCAAGACCGACAACCGAAGATGAAGAATAGTTCGAAAGAATCGAGGAGCGTCCCTAAACTTGAAGACCGGTTCAGGGGGCTACTGACGGTGTCCTGGACTAGGGGGTACTCACCACGTCGTCTCCCGATCTGTTACATTGGGCCGAGGATGCCTTGGCCGTATACTCATGGGCCAGTTCGGACAGCTGCCGCATACATGGAAGATTCCACAAGACTTGGTGATCAAGACAAGGACTCATCCCCACCGGCTTATTCGGCTAGGACTCTTGTTATCCTAGGCCTCTGGTGCATTATATAAACCGAGGCCAGGCTAGTCGATAGATCATATAAAACAATCATACCATAGGCTAGCTTCTAGGGTTTAGCCTCTATGATCTCGTGGTAGATCAACTCTTGTAATACTCATATCATCAATATCAATCAAGCAGGATGTAGGGTTTTGCCTCCATCAAGAGGGCCCGAACCTGGGTAAACATCGTTTCCCCTGCCTCCTGTTACCATCGATCCTAGACGCACAGTTCGGGACCCCCTACCCAAGATCCGCCGGTTTTGACACCGACGGGAAGGCTCTCCACTTGCTCTCCGCCATTATAGGTGGCAAGCCTGGCTTGAACCGGGACCATGTACGCTGGGGGAAGAAATCCCTTGGTCTAAAGCATCACTAATTTGCTGTGCGGGACGGAAAATCTCTCCCAATCTCCAGGCTTGGGGCTAGGGGAGCGAGAGGAGGAGCTACATCGACCGGCCATGATGGAATGGATCTCTGTCGAATGCGCTCTAATGAAGTCTCGCCAAGGGAGGATGGTGTGATTTGGATTTGAATCCTCGTCTTTTTAATAGGCAGCTCATTCACACAGCTAGGGGGGTAAATGTAAAAACACCCTGGCTCTTCACATTCGCTCGACACGTGGAAAGTGGCCATTATTGGGCATGGAAGCCAAGGAGTGCAACATTCACAAGAGGCCGGACACTATTTCGACAGGTACACGGAATTTGGAGAGGAACCCGCCTTGCAATGCCGAAGACAATATAGCGCGCCGGACTCATCGTCATTGAAGCCTGGTTCAGGGGCTACTGAGGGAGTCCTGGATTAGGGGGTCTTCGGACAGCCGGACTATATCCTTTGGCCGGACTACTGGACTATGAAGATACAAGATTGAAGACTTCGTCTCGTGTCCGGATGGGACTCTACTTGGCGTGGAAGACAAGCTAGGCAATACGGATATGGATATCTCCTCCTTTGTAACCGACCTTGTGTAACCCTAACCCTCTCCGGTATCTATATAAACCGAAGGGTTTTAGTCAGTAGGACAACAACCACAACATACAATCATACCATAGGCTAGCTTCTAGGGTTTAGCCTCCTTGATCTCGTGGTAGATCTACTCTTGTATTACCCATATCATCAATATTAATCAAGCATGACGTAGGGTTTTACCTCCATCAAGAGGGCCCGAACCTGGGTAAAACATTGTGTCCCCTGCCTCCTGTTACCATTCGGCCTAGACGCACAGTTCGGGACCCCCTACCTGAGATCCGTCGGTTTTGACACCGACAACATCCCTCCTTGACCTCACCAAAACAGCCCAAGGAATATATTCTAATTGAAACATAATATATCTCTAGTGACATATGTATATCAAAATTAGAGTGTTTTGTACCAAGTTTGTGAATAAGTATTATTCTAATTATGATTCGTTGCAACGGACATGAACATTGCTAGTATTTCCAACCATGCATTTGTTTTCCTAGTATTCCATAGTTTCGAGTTTTCCATCAAGATATTAGTCACTCATGGTTGATATTTACTTTCAATCATGTACGCATATGCACTATGTAACTAGCCTTGCTTATTGGCTTCCAAAGCTTAACTTTCACTCCTACTTATAATATGTAGAGTATTTAACAAAAAACTACCACTTTCAGCCAACCCTAGGAAGAATCTATTGTACAAAAAATAGGAAAAACATACCCAAAAATTCTTAATCCACGCCAAAAACTACCTAGTACTCCTACCGATTAAGTTCGTTTAAACCCATTTATGACAGGGTTGGCCCACACGTCCGTGCTGGCGAGGCATCTTAAACCAACACATTTTGTTTGAACGTTGACACGAGGGACCCACATCTGACCTTCTATCCTGTTATTCCCCCTCAAATCATTATTTTTCCTAAACATTACTTCAGACAGTACTGATGCGTGTTCGTCGGTGGCGCCGGTGATGAGCGAGTTGGCCTCCGCTCCGTCGGACGGGCCGGACGTCGCGCTGGCCTCCGCACGGGTTGGCAGGCTGGCCCGAGCGTGACTCACGAGCGAGCAAGCCGCCGCGCTGGCCTTCGCTCGAGCCAGATGGCTGGCCTTAGCGCGGCACGCGCGAGCAAGCCGCCGCGCTGCCGTGCCAATCTAGCTAGCAAACCTTGCAGACAAGCAGCTGGACAGAGCTATCTTGGCTAGCTAGCGGCCGCGAGCGTCGGACGGAGCTAGCATCCGGGCTGCCACAATATGGGCTCTGCACCGCCGGCAGTTTTGACCTCGCCTTCTGCCGACGGCGGTAGCTGCGTCCCATGGCCGAGGATGACTAGTTGGAAGGGCCGGAGGTAGGAGGTCACTCGAGGATTTTTGTTGGTAAGAGCATGTACAATGATTGATAAGGTAGTCTTATCTTAAGTCTGCCACATATGCAAGTGGTAGTAGTTTCTTGGCATTTTAGTGGTTTCTTGCATTATTAGAGCAAGTACAATAGAGCTAAGTCAGCGGGCTATAAGAAATAAACTAGTATATTTCTGCTTAGTTGGAGGAAAGAGAAGGGAGAGAGAAGGTAAGCGGGCTCTTCGTGAAATGCCAGCTCTAGCACGTGCTCCTAGGCACTTTGTGAGAATGAGAAGTGGGCCACATAATAAAAAAGTAGTACAATCTTTTGATCTACTATTGTACATGTTGGCTATAAGATGGGTTGTAGATGACATGGCACTGGCTTATAGCCAGCAGCAGATGATAGGGGTTTCTTGTAAGGAACAATGTACGTACTACTAGCGATAAAAGGCGATTCTAGGTTGCGTTGTACTCCAACGAGTACTACTAGTAGTCGCGGGAGTGTATACCTCATTTTGTGGGTTCGATCCCGACTGAACGCACGGCGGCCTTTAAAAAAATAGTACTACTACACTTCGCTGCGAGCCAATATTTTACACGGGTAGTTTGAGTTTTGAAGTCAAACGGACGTGCGACCCCACAATCTGGGTGCACTGGACAGCCTAGCCACATGAACGGGTTTTCCTTCCCAGCATCCCGTGGCTCGCGTGCTCTCCCTAGCCGCACCTCGCTTGCAGCTTCCTCATTAGCTAGTAGCATATTTAAACTAGCGCCTCCCAATTAAGCCCGAGGAGCCGGAAAAGCCTGACGGGGCATTGGGAACTGTGCAATATGGCTCTATACGTAAAGTGCTCTACTCCCTCCGTCTAGGTGTGTAAGTCACCTTACGAAAACCAAATAATCCCAAAACACTTAGGCACCGTACATTAACTCCCTTCTCGTTTTTTGTTTTGTGGCATATCAACCAATAAGATATGTGGGTTGTGCATGCTTTCAATGACTTGAGACTACCAAACATAACATGCAGTGGTTAGTTCATTGCATGCAATGCTATTAATTAGCAAAAAGACATTAAGTTTTCTCATTTTCCTCCCCGCCTTGGTCGCGATGCACAACGTAAGATGACTTACACACCTAGACGGAGGAAGTACTACTACTCTGTAGCTTGTGGCGTTGCACGCATGGACTTCACTCCATTATCGGCTCTACTATAAAAGAAATTCCTCTTGACGTGTTTTTTTTAAACGGAGGCAAAAGCTTTGCTTCATCTCATTCATAAAGAAGGAACTACTAACAAAGTTCAACGAGATACATTACACCTCCACAAATGGAAGCGAAAAGCCTAGTCTCGTTGTATCAAATAACTCAAATGTTCTGCCCCCGCAGTAACCCTCGCTGATAAACAGGCTGCTAGTGTGTGCATGAGAGGAGAGGCTGAGTAGGCCAGCTACATGAGAGGAGCGGCAGAATAGAGCACTGAGAGTACCCACTAGGCCACTACGCAAGTGTACTTCCCCTACATTGATAGTACAGCGATGGTTCTAGAGAACAGTAGTACCCTCCACTTCCAACTGTAGCTCCTTGGCCCTGAGAATCAAGAGTTCAAAACTGGTGCACTATACTAGACTAGACTAGAAGTACAGTACATCGCACTACTAGTTGAGAAAAGTAGTACTAGTACTGCTACAGTACGAGTACATACTCCTCCGTCACATAATGTAAGACGTTTTTTGACACTAGTTGGTGTGTACAAAAAAATGGCAAAAATATACCCAAAATTTCTTAATCCACGCCAAAAACTACTACCTAGTGCCAAAAATTTCTTACTAGTGCTATTATTTACAGTATAATGCAATCCCATAACGTTCCATAATCCCTTTCTTTCAAAAAAATCTCTTATGGAGAGAAGATTGCTATCTCCACGCGAGCTTCTCATAGGCCAGCGCCACCGCATGCAGTCATGTGAGAGAGAGGGACACATCCATGCAGCATGCAGAGAGAGGAGAACGCGGGCGGATAGCCAATGGGCTGCATGGGGCATTTATAGCTGCTAGCTCCTCCCATCCATGCGCCAGGAGTATTTCCATCCAGAAAGCATGCAGCGAGCCCCTGCCTTGGTATCCGGGTCTGCTCTTATGCACAGAGTAAAAAGAATCAGAGGGAGTACTAGGAGTAAATAATAGCCTCACCCCTTCGCTGACGAACGATCTACAGTTGGAAGGGACGAGGCCCTGCGGTTACTACGCTCTTATCTCCTCCTTGCCAGTTCCCCTCCCCCCGAAGAGAAGGCAGTTCATCGCTGCTCCCATGGATTCGCCAGGAGGTTCTCCTCCTCGTCGGGGATGGGAGACCTTGGACGACGATCCTGTGGGAGAAATCGCACGTCGCTCCAACGTCCTCACCGTCGCAAGACTCGGTGCTTCCTGCACCAACTTTTTCAAGATGCTGCTTAAACATGCCATGCTTGTTGGTCTTCCATGCGTCCTCGAGGAGAAGGTTCTTCTATGGGACAATCCTTTGAGCAGTCCACCGCTCCCTAGCCATGGTTGCACGTTGACTCCGCTAGAGTTGCCGACGTTGAGAGGTAGTCGGATTTTGTCCGATGAGCAGATCAGTAATGGAGTTTGATCATGTAGTACTTAATTATTCCATTTCCATCCCGTAATTTCTCCGCTGCCCACCGTCTTATATATAGGTCTGGGTCAGTGCCAACAAAGATTGGCTTGCATACCTCCGGCCGAATACCACCATCATTTTGCACAACATCCACAGCAGTGCGGCCGTTCCGGTAGACCCCTTCTCCACCATTGGGATCGGCCTTCCGGACTGGCTGGGCTTGAATACGTATGATGACTACATGAGATTGAATAAGATAGCAATTGCGGACCCACCAATAAAGCGACGTGGCAAGGATGATTACTATCTCATCGCGGTGTTCGACATAAGGATTTCCATCAATGCAAGAGGCAGTAATGGCAGAGGCTGGCGCATGTTGGCGGCGGCAGATTTGTACCCCTACACGTTCGAAGACGTCGTGCGCCATCCAGGCTGCATCTTCGCGGTGACAAGCCAGGGGAATTGTTTCATCTGGTTGCCATCCTATGGTACGGGAGATTACAAACGGAATGCACAAACCATCATTTGCATCCCTAACGGTACTCCATTATTTTGCAGGGACCAGTCATCCCCCGATCAAAATAAGATCGCCGATCCTGGATATGAATTTTCATCCGCGATTCGGTCTAACCTGGAACCTTGTAGCTGACTTTGGCATATTGGGATCAACTATCTTAGCAGTCGTTACCCATGGTACCACTGATGTGCAACATGGTCACACAATCTACCACGATCGGACCGTCACCATCTACCCAGGTATTCCATTTTTTAACCCTCTCGCCTTCTCTTTCATTGTTGTACTAGTAGTATACTTTGTAGTACTAGTAGGAGTACTTTTTACCTTGGAGGACGCGTATAGCTAGCTAGGCCCTTGAAGACTTGAACCCACTAGCTGCCACCATTTTTGTTTTTCCATGTCTGGGATGCCGCGTGTACCAGATGAACGGCGCCGAGTTCGACCCCCGTGATGCTATGTGGGTGCCGAGGAACACTCCTGGAGAGTACTCGCTTTTCATCGGGGATAGCTACCCCATTGTGAAGTGGATGCCACCTTCCGTGCACGACACGGAAGGCCTATCGTTCATGAAGCATGGTTGTGTCTTCAGTGCGCACCGCCGGATGAACGACATGCTGGGACACGCTATCCCTGATTTATGCCGCTTCAACTTGGATGAGTCTCCATGGTGTGGAACCGGACTAGAAAGCTGCGACAATGATTCCCGTTGCCCACTGCTATGGATCATGTCATCCATGATGAACACCTGGGACTGGAACCTGGAGGAGGACATGTAGCCCATCTATAACGTGTAAGTGGAGTACGGTAATTGTGAACGGTAGCGCTGTGAATATATGTAGACTAGTCATGCACAAATTTATCACATGAATTGGAGATGAACTTGTGTGGCATACTGGCATTTGTCCTTTAGAATTTATTACTAGTAAATGTGTTATGTGTACGTGCAACTTGTGTAGTTATTGCGCGGGCTGCAACATGCTCTTTGAGAAAAAAAGGTGGCACAGCTTTGGATATACGTGACGTGGTGGCATCATACAGTAGCATCATTCGCCATAGTTATAGTACACTCCTACTAGAACGACAACTCCTATAAAACCTTGCGCTTGTCTCTTTGCCTCTTCGGGAGGTTCAACAGTTCGTACTCGTGTGAACCTTGCACTTGGCTCTTCGCCTCTTCGGAAGGTCCAACAATGATGATACTACAGTACAATATGCTTCTGGCAATCTGACACGGATTGAACTGTTGCACGTCCACCGCGAGGGCGAGGGCGAGGGAGAGGGAGAGGGAGAGGGAGACGGCGCTGTAGTCAAAACCCTCTCCTCGTCCTGCGAACCACCGCGCGCGTGGGCGAGGGAGAGGCGTAGTAAGCAAGCTTCTCCTTGTTCGGTGAGTTGACGGGACACATCAAAGCAGTACTAGTACTAGTAGTAGTAGTAGTCCATACCGCGTCCTTTCTGATTAATATGGCTTAATTTGAAACGAGAAAAATACACTGGCAGTCAACGTATGTAACGATACGCTCTTTACGGTCACTATATATAGTTTTGCGGCGATTATACGATCACTAGCTCATCGTAGAGCACCGTATTGCGCCCTACTGACCGGCCACATAGTCGACGTGGCACTTTGTTGACTGGTTTAATTGTCACCTGGTTTCTGGGTCCCACCTGTCAGTTGGCAGAGCAAAGAAATCAGTTAAACAAAACTTTACACAGGCGCGACACGAGTCCAACCCTTGCGCGCGAACCGCCCTGGCTGTGTATGTGAGTGCATGCACGTGTCCTCCCTCGGTCTTCCAACAAAGAGTGTACATCGGCTATAAAACAAAGAGTGTAGTACATGATGTACATCTACACTTCCAATGCATTTAGCCTTTAATCTAAATCGATATTGATTGACTAATGCACCAACTTGTGCTTTAGGTATAGGCTACATGTCTATCCTTAATTACAGCATGCAACGGCCTTCATTTAATCTTCTTATCTCAATGGTCACATGCACACATAAGTCTGCTACCTTTGGGCGTTAATTATGCCCTGGTCAATGTGTAAATCTCTAAATGTACAGTCTTTCATGGACATAGGGAGTAGGTTGAGCACTTGAGCGTGAGCGTGTGTGTTGCGTCGTGTGCTGTGTGCCGCATGGGTGCATGAGTGTTGTGTGCGTCCATGTGTGCATGTGAGTTATGCATGTTGCATGCATGCATGCATGCATGCGGCTTACTCCCTCCCATTGACATGTTCATATTTGAAGCTTCCTCTGTTCCCTCCATATGGTGATACTCCCTCTGTTCCCAAATAGTACGGAGTACAAGCCTCCCTCTGTTCCCGAATACGGAGTATTTGTCTTTCTACGGATTTCAACAAGTGACTAGGTACGGAGCAAAATGAGTGAAGTGAGCGTGGAGGCATAGGGATACTGTAGAAAGGAAGTCCTCGCGATCCATTATTCCCCATCTCGATGAGAGAGAACTATTCAACTAGTCTTCGTAGTGAAGTGACAATACACGCTACAGCAGATGGGACACGTAATTAATAAGTTGAACCAGCGTGTTGGTGTTACTAAATCAGCCTTACCCAGTACTGCCATCTCTTCTTCTTCCTCCTCTCTTCTTCTTCCTCCTCTCTTCCCCATCGTCGGCCGCACACCATTTGCTCCCGCTCACTGCTCGCCCGCCCGCGCCATATTCCTTGGTAGCTGCTCGCGTACCATATCCCCCCGCTCAATGCTCGGCCACACAAGGAGAAGCTTCTTCGCTCGCTCGCCCGAATCCAGTTCCCTGTTGGCTCGCAGGCACCAAAAACCCCAATGGCAGAACCGACTGACACGCAGAGCCGCGGTTGGAATTCCCTCCCTGATGTTCTCTTGGAGCAGATCTGTAGTCGTATGGACCTACTTAGCACCGTCCGTCTGGCCGCATGCTCGGTGTCTTTGTACCGTCTACTCGTCTGCAACTGGCCGGCTCTTTTCAAGACACCCTTCTTGCTGATGCCCAATCCTCGCAGGTGGCCCAGACACCGACTTGACGATCCTACGGAGGTTGCCGTGGTGCCCCTCGACATGCTACCACTACTCGTCCACATGTCCTTCATGCGCGGCCACTACTGGGCGGGCATGAAGGCCAACTAGGTCGTCCTCATCCACCACACCGGTAGTCCGTGGCGTCTCGTGGATATCTACACCCAGCTAGAGATCACCCTTCCATTGTTGGATACCGCCGCCATTGAGCCCCGCGGCCCGCCGGACACTCCTGCCTACTACGCACGAGACGCGTCAAGCTTTTGGCTCAACCTCTGTTTGCAGAAAGTTGTAATCTGCGAAGTGCCCACACCATCAGAAGACTACATGGATTAAAAGCTCATTGCCTTGTTCAACATGGGATTAGTCTATCTGGAATTCGGTCGCCATACATGGTTATGGATCATAATCAATCCTGTTGAGGCAACATTTCTGTCTGATGCTATAGTGCATGATGGCATCGTTTACGCGGTCGACGCACAGATTGGCTGCCTATACTGGTGGAATCTATCATCATGTAATTGTTCTATCTCATCTCATCTTACCTTATGAATACGACTGCCTGTTCATTTGTTACAAATTTAGAATGCATAGCATGTCTATAACCACATCATTGCTATATGTTCCTCTCATTTCCTAGATTTTTATGACCACACACGTTATTGTTAGAGTTGATATGAGAACAATTGGCATCTAATGATTGTTAGAATACATATTATGAGCATAACATCATGATTGCTATATGTTACTCTCGTTTACAAGATTTTTATAACAACGCACGTTATTGCTTAGAGTTGATATGAGAACAGTAGTAGTAAGCGCTATGGTAGAATATGAGTAGGCGCTGTCATAGTTGTTTTCCTCTCATTGTTACATGATGTTTAAACCATGACATATTGCTAGAATATGAAAGCCATTGGCTTGTTTTTTTAACTTGGGGTATGATTATGACCACGGCATTGCAATTCTCTATCTATGGTATGTGTCACTGTTATAATAATCTTAATTCCACACATACTCTGAACATGATTGTTTATTTTTGTCCTTTTGGTCTCCAATTTGAATTGTTGCAGCAGGCGCAAATGCGCTGGCCTTCATGATTCCAGGACCTGGAATCATACCAGCCGATGGCTGGTGGTTTATCGCTCGTTCAGCTGACGGTGGTCATTTGATGCTCATTCGCACGTACCAAATTGACCAAACCATTACATCAAACCACATGCAGTACAATGCATGGGGCGTTCATGACATTGATGGCTATGGCTGCTTCGTGTTCGAGAAAGATCCCAGCTCCGTCGGGCCAGGCGTATTCAACTGGAGGCGGGTTTACAGCCTCGGCAACCACTCCTTGTTCCTCGGGCTCAATTATCCAATCATCCAACCAATCATCGATCATATCATCGGCGATGATTACTATGCTATGCAACTTCCATTCGCGAGGGGGGTCTGTGTTTACACATCATACCATGGGTTTCATGAATCACCATATCCAGAGTTTCGTCGGCACAGCTTGTTGCCAGATAATCTTCAGTGTGTGAAAGGCATCAAGCTTCCATGCGATGGATGGCTTTTGCAAACCCGACATGCGGCGATGTGGTTCATGCCAACAGAAAATATGCACAACTTGATTCGTGCTGATATCTAGACTGAGCCATTTATTCTGCTACTGTAGCACGACCCTCTTTTGTTGGATATTATGTACTGTTGTTAGTTTGAAGCACTCCTCTAGTTTGAAGGATAGATACCTTCCTGGGATCAAGTGCATCCTAACTCACCTGCGTAGGATGTACTGATAATGATGATAGAGATGTTGTGTAGAAGCCATATATATCAGTTAGGCTTCAAGTGTGTACTTGTTAGTTAAACCTATGTATAAATTGTGACACTAAATACGACTAGTAAGTACTCCAGTATAGTAGCAGTACTAGTATACGTCGGTCAAATTATTCATCATGTCCACACATTAAATTGACGTGACAACACGCTACGCGTGAGGTGACACAAGAATCCCGGCGGCGTGTTCGGGTATTCTGGACTTCAGATTTGGAGTACCACTTATCTGTCGAAATCTTTCATCATTCACTTAAAACAGTCGATTGATCATACATTGAGTACCATATAACTAGAACTAGTAGAATGCCCGTGCGTTGCCACGGGCTTCTGAAATATTTTTCTAAAGTTATGTAAAGATAATGCATGCTAAATTTCACAGTAGAGACCATATATAGAGACAATGTAACATGGTCACAAGTGCATAATAATTCAAGTTCACTTCATTTATAATGTAAAGTGATCACAAAATGGAAAATTAACAATGTGTACAAACATAGTCTGTTGGCATGATACAAAATCGAGTGAATTAGGCAATATGACGAAGGAAAGATTGATAACAACATTGAAAAAAATACCTTGCGCGGTAACATTTAATTTGCATCCTTTTTTGATTTTTTATGAGATATCACTGCTTCCACGTCATTATGTTGTAAAAAATTCGATGAAGCCCCATTTTAGTGACGTCGCTTCGGAACCCTTGTCGATGGATCCTTTTTGTGTATCTCCAAATTCCATATCTATGTCTCCTATATTCTGAAAAAAAATACATAAAGAATACACCTTTTGTATTATCATGTATAACATACATACAAAGATTAGCTATATGCACCTCTTCTCGTAGTGTTTCAGTCAGGTCAGTCATTGTTACATCAGTGTGTATGTCGGAACCCATCACTTTTTATCTCTGATGAAAGAAACATAGATAATAAAAATAATAAAAATAAAAGTGAAACTAACACAACTATTTTATTTTGTAAAATAGAAAACCCGTTTTTCATATTATAAAAAAAGATGTTGCATCTATCACGGAGAAAATAACCAACTATAATATTCTTATATAAATAAGCAGTCATCTGAAATTTCTTCAATAATTTTAATTTATTTATATAGGCTAAGGAAAATCATCCGACAAAAGATAAAATCATGCAAGCAATCCAACACAAACCAAGTATATTCGGTTTCTTCTCTCAAAATTGCGTTTTTTGTGTCATACTTTCAATATATCTAATAAGTATGAAAAATGTTTTTTTGTATGCTCCATGTTTAATTAATATATGTATACACTTTAATATATATGTTTTTGTATGCCCAAATCAGCTACCAACACGGCCCAACCAGCACCCAATCTACCCCCTAAAAAACCAAAAAAAAAACAGCACCCAACATATCCTTCCCCGCACGACCCAAGCCCAACCAGCACCTGTCTCCCTCCCCTGATCCCCTCACTCTCTCCACTCCCAGACTCCCAGTCCACTCACGATGCCAGATCTCAGCGAGTCACCCATTCCACGCCCTCCGCTCTCGCCCCCACAGCCGGCGACCTCGTCTCGCACCGCCGCCTCCTCTCATCCCCTCCCCAGCTCCCCTCCAATCATCCGACGGCGGCTAGATGCGCACACAACCGGCGACCAACATCACACAAAGGTCGCCACCGCCGGCGGTGGAAGGACAGTCTTCTCCCGCCGCTAGCCGCAGCCTCCGCCTCGCCTTGATCCTCGGCATCCTCGACCGCCACTTGCTCTCCTCGGAAGCACCTCGCCGCCTCCCTGGCCATGCCGTGTTCGCCGACTGCCCTGCTCGCGCCGACCTCGCCAATCTCGCGGCCGCGCTTGCAGTGCTCGACTTGTCCTCGCCGCCGCCAGCGGCGACGGGTCCTTCCTGTGCCTCTGCCGCCTCGTGGCCGAGTCCTCCTCTCCCCAAATCGACACCCGCCCCCTTTGTCGAGCCTGCCGTGCTAGCGACATGAGCAGGATGGTGTACACCAGCTTCATAGACATTGTGGCCGTCGAGGCTTCGGATGAGGTCGACGCGGATGAGAACAGTCCATAGAGCCGTACCAGGTATAGCTACTCTTCCTCTTCAATCAATAGCATGCAATTCTGTGTGTGGAGGTTGCAGCTCACACGGGTTTGTGGAGGTGTTGGCTCCAATATTTACCAGGGATGTTTGTAGATGTGTTGGCATATGAACCAGTATATAAATTGATTGATTGATTGCTTAGCACAATGCTGGTTAGACTAAATAATTAGTTGATCGAATTATTTGCATCTGACATGTTGCACACATATATCAGGCAGAACAAGCTGTTCCACGCATGGGGTCTGATTACAATATTTTCGGAGATGCATAATGTGCCAAACACTTCTAAAGGTGCCTCGTCCATGGGCGCATGATAGTGGAAAAACATCTGTAAATTGTGCAGGATCCTATAGAGCAAATGGGCATCATCGACGTGCAGTACACGCTCTCTTAGGCAGATAAGTAACCTTAGGCAACTTATTTTGTGAAGATCGGTGGTTCATGGTCTGAAAGTTTTGTTTTTCTCTCTAAATTTTGTACTTAGATAATCCCTTAAATGCTTTTTACTGCTTGATCACATAATACATGTCCGTGCAAGAAAGGAGTTGTTAACTGAAACAATAATGTTAATTTTTGTTGTTAACTGAAACAATAATGTTAATTTATGTTAACTACAAACTGTCTTGGACATTGGTTTATTCAAATTAACTTCGTGTTGAACTGGTTCTTCTTGTTGTGTGCTGCAGCCCAGCAATCTGTTCATGCCAAATGATTGAGTCCTGGTGAGGTTCATTGCTGGACATGCACGGTCTCCGCAGGCAAGGTATTCGAAGCTGCCCTTTGGTCGCTTTTGTTTTATTTCCAAAGAGCTGCAAGACCTCGAAAGGAAATTTTCGTATTGATGTGATTAGCAGTGTATTTAACAATGCATATATGTACGCGAGTTATGTGTAGTGCTGAATCTGATGTGGCTGAACTATGTTCAATTTATGAAGACCTATTTTCCTTTTTAGCATTTTGTACGAACAATATACTTATAATCAGTGTGGAGTTTATTGTAATTTTGGTTGTTCTCTCATAAGTAGAGGCATGCTTTACTGCATTTATGACCACAATCTTCAATTGCCTGGCCCCAACAACAAAACTCATGATAGCTACAATGTATTTGTTTTGTGTATTTTGGATTTGTTCCTCTATGGCTGCATTATCACAGTTTTCTCCTTGCATGTAAAGATGAATCTAAAAGATGTGACTCCCTTAGAGTAGCTTAATAATAAATTCTTTCCTCCCCCTCCCTCTTTGTCGGAAAATGCTGGTACCGTCTTCTACTTTATGTAGTCAAGAAGAAAACCGATTTTCACTTAATTTGGTTACTCTATTCAGGAACACATAAAAGTAAATCAGCGTGTTATCAGAAACTCATGAGCATGAAAGAGAAATTTGGATCATGTGCGAACATGGGTAGAGAGCAGATCGAGGAGAACTTGAAGATTAAAGGCAATGAAAGGTATGTGCCTATAACCATCATATTTTTATGTTGAATATTCGCTAGCTGGCATGTGCTGATTTCCGACGAAGTAAAGCCTGACATCATTAGTCAGTGAGGTATAACGAAAATAATCATTCTAGTGAAAGTACATGCAAGATAATAAAGAACTTCTCCTTATTAGGAGCATGTATAGTTTGAATTAATCTTTCAAAATGATTAGGAAGTAGAGATAGTATATACTTTATATCTCAGGGAATGCAAGAGAAGTACTTGGGCGGCAACGAAGGAAGACTTGCTAATTACAGGCCAAAGTACTCTATAGTGGTATTTACAGATTAAAAGTTTAGCGGTGCTAATTTCGGTATCTACATAGAACAAAGCCTATAACAGAAAAGCGTCAATGGATTTAAGATGCGGGAGGATTCTGGATAGTTGGCCTCAGCGGAAATAGATGCGCTCGGTTGTGCTCGATGCGGATACGATAGTAAGATATCAAATAAATTACAATTTTATTTCAGGTATGAATTATCATGGAATTCGATGCCACATTATAATTAACGTATCTGCATCTATATTTTTAACATCGAATTACAGATTGGTCGTCAAGTGGCTCAGGCTGTAGGGTGTAGGCATCAACGTACAAAGATCACGACAATAAGTAAACATACAGTCTGCATTGGGGCCGCATCATAAATATTTCTCTAATGTAGAACACTTGAGTGGAGTCTAGTTTTACAAGAACGAAGTGACCAAGGTAGTGTGCAATATTTGTGCAGAAAAACAAAGCCGAGTTTAGATGTAGTAGATGATTGATTACAAAACAACAAAAGAATAATATACATAAGCAAACCAGCAAAACGAAAAATAATATCACATACAGCAAAATTTGGCAACTTGCAAAGTCACAAATCCGAGGCAATATTATTAATACTTGCCTTGTACTATAAACATAATAAAGTTCAATTGCAAACATCGAAAGATATAGATATGTACAAAGACACAAAAGAGCACCAAATTACCTGTAGCATAAGAGTAAATCCTCTCACATATTTAAGAGCGGACTTCAGCCTGTAAGGACTTCCTTATAGACGATGTTCTTCATCGAGGTCTGTAAGGACAAGGCAGGTCTTTTTCGCTTCTTAGATTTACCGATTTGCTTCTTGGCATTCTCCTTCTCCTTCTCCTTCTCAATGAGGATCTTTATATTTCTCTTTGCGGTGGCTCGAGACAATGCGACATAGAGTTGACCATGAGAGAACACCGGACTAGGTAGGTACACGCCAACAATCGGAATCGTCTGGCCTTGAGCCTTGTTAATCATCATAGCAAAGCTAAGCCTTACAGGAAATTGCTTCCTCTTGAACTTGAATGGAAACATGTCGTCGTCATACGGGCATAGAGGTATTCGAGGTAGGAATACCCTCCTACCTGCGTGTTGTCCGATCACGATTTCTGCATCAATGGCGTTCCTCTCGAAACCTCACACCACAAGCCTCGTCCCGTTACACAGACCATTAGCCGGATCAATGTTCCTCAGAAGTATGACAGGGCAGTTGAGCTTCAGTTTGAGTGCATGCGGAGGCAGACCGTTGGGAGTCAATCCATTTAGGAACTCGGGAGCGTAGTAGCCATACGGGGCGTCTTCTGCACTGTCAAAGCTATGGTAGATTACTTCTTCTCCCCGAAAATGGTCTACCATGCGTATGTTTATCTTGTCGACGTTATCGTTCGTGGTGGAGAGGATTGCGCGTGAAGTCATGTAATTCGGATCGGACTGGTTGTCATCTAGTCTCGGAAACACATGGTCAATCAGCTTCTCCAGGTCGTCACCCTCACCTATAGACGGCACACAAATATCTTCAGGGAGTCGTATGTTTCCTTGATCGTCAACTTCCTCAGTGCCATTGCCTACCCTTAGCAAGTAATCGGCAAACCAGGTGTCATTATGAGCCCTCATGTTGGTGACGAGCCTTAGCTGGCGCATACCCTTCCAGAGGTGTGAACTTCAGAGGGTTGCATCGATTATCTGACCCTGGGACCCCCTCCTGACGACGGGAAGCACCTGCCTGAAGTCCCCGCCAAACACAATAGTTTTTCCTCCAAAGGGTCGGTCTCGTCTTCCCATGATGTCGCGCATGCTGTTGTCCAATGCCTCGACTGCCTGTCGCTTAGTCATGGTGGCCTCGTCCCATAGTATCAATGAGGCCATCCTCAGTAGCTTGGCGGTACCACTCTGCTTCGTGAAGGTACATGAGGCGCCATCGTCGCAGCTCAACGGGATCTTGAACCTCGAGTGGGTAGTCCTGCCTCCAGGCATGATAGAAGCGGCGACGCCTGACGTCGCGGTAGCGATAGCGATGTTTCCCTCGCTTCGAACCTTGGCGAGCAGCGCCCTGTACAGGAAGGTCTTCCCTGTACCTCCCGGGCCATCAACAAAGAACACACCCCCATCACCGCATTCAACAGAAGCTAGTATCTCGTCGTATGCAGCCCTCTGCTCCAAGTTTAGCGACGAAGCCAATTTAGTGTCGTTGATGTCAAAATCGACGTTGGATTCTTCGATCACTTCTCTGGCCTCGCCCTTGGTTGGGTCGAAAGCATCGTCAATGCATGGAAGAGCGAAATCAGCTATGTCTTTGCCCATGGACTGCAACATACCCCTAATGTCAAGCAACACCATCTGTTCCACCCTAATCGGGCACGTGTGTGATCGCCGATAGTCATCAGACATAGACTCGAAGTGCCTATCCCATAAACCACGCACGTCGCCTGGCTCACAGTGCACCAAAATTGTTGCGAAGAGCCTCCTGAGCGAACATGGCATCGCCCACTGCTCTGCCTCGGTAACACAGTCGTCGAGCGTGTTATCTGCCTCGATGAGTCCCAACCTTTCGGCAACCTCTCTAAAGCTCCCGCATAGCCTACCGTCCACGGTGAGCAGGTCCTCATAGGATGTCTTGCCAGCAACATGGTTTAGCGGCACACGCGGATAGAATCGCTCCCCCTCGGCAGGATTGGCAGACACAATTCGACCTATCTGATAACGCTCCACCCGCTCTTTCCAATACTTCTTACCCTTCTGCCATGTGAACCTTCCAGAAAAATCCTTGTACAATATATTCCTAGCCCATTGATGGTTTTGGTTAGCTTTGAAATACTCTGTCAACAAGGATTTGGAAGCATTCTCAGAGGCGACTACGTCGGTCAAGTGAGCTTGCTCATTGAATGCCACCCTATGCATATTCGGGAGATGAAGAGGCAACTGTAGGACAGGCGGGTCATTGGCACACAAGGGAAAGCCAAATATCCTCCACATCGCCTCTGGAGGAGTAACCCACCTCGCGTCTACGTATCTTTTGATCTCATCAATGTTACCATTGGCATCGGGCTGGTCGATGCTGAAAGAAGCCCTATCATGGCCCTTGTATATGTACTTGTAAAGGTATTTGACGGCCTTTATGCTGGAGCAAACCTCAACGTTGATGTGGCAATTGAACATCCGCAGAAGGTAAGGGTTATACGGCACAACCCATCTATTGTCCAACATTTTACCCCGGACCTTAGCCTGCCGACCATTATCTCGACGACGATAAACTGGGTATGAGTCCTTGCCCTGTGCCGTGTTTTCATTGAACGGCCGCGGGTATCTGCACTTACACTCGTTCTTTTGCATGCACACATTGTTGGGGTTGAGAGCACCACATGGTCCGTGTATCATATGTTTCACCACCAAGGCGTAGAGTTCAGCATACTTCTGCTTGTCTGGGAGCTCGGCAGAAATGAGTCGGTCATACTGCTCCGGAACAACAAGCTTATAGGCAGAATCCATGCTCAACAAAAAGTGTGCGTGGGGGAGGCCCCTCTTCTGGAACTCGACTACGTATACATGTTCAACAACAACACCCAAGATATTCTTCTTGAACAACATCTCTTTCATAGCCTCTAGCTTGCCATGGAACACACGAGCCACAAGATCAGGTCGGTCTTGCGCTGTCTGACCAGGAAACAACTCATTGGTTATCTCTTCCCAGTTAGGGTTGCAGGTCATGGTCAAGAAGATGTCAGGCTTCCCGTAGGTATGGACAATTGCCATGGCATACATATGCCTCCGCTTCATGTCGCGGTCGCCACCTGGGTACGTTCCAGGGAGCACTATCCTTACTCCAACAGCGCTTGCCCGGGTCTCCCCGGATGTAATTGCATCAACAACTCCTTTATACAGGTCGGCACGGATCTTTGTCTGGTTCTTTCTGTACCATTTCAACCTACAACTCTCAATCTTGATGTACATGTCCACCCCCCATTGCTGGAGCAATCGTGCTCCACAGAGTATGGGATTGAATATCCCAGGTCGTGTCTGGAGCATGTAACAGTAGTAGTCTCTCACCGAGACGCATAACCTGCTATTCCCCTCTGCACATGGATGAGTAACGCGGACATTAGAATTCATATGAGAAGTATACAATTCATCTAAACGACAGAATACGAATAAGGCTTACCTGCATCCTCATCATCATCATCATCATCACGTTTACCTCTTGGTTGTTGCACAACCGGCCAAGGGACATCACGTGTAGGAAGTTTCGGGTGCCAACCGAGCTCCCCCCTTGGGTAGAAGAGTGGGTAAGAGAGCGGGTCATACGAGCCAGCCGTCACATGTATACTGTGCCTCTGGTTGTCATTCCCGCAAAGTGTAATCCTACGATCGAACCTCTTCGCTAGGTCAGTGCCCTCCACCCAAATCGCAGCGACCTCAGATGATAGAGGTCTATTATACTTCCGTTGGTCTAGTCTCTGGTCAGTGTTGAGGTCTATCCTGTAATCGTCGAGGTTGTCCCTGTGCGCACCCAAACTCCTAAACTGCTGGGAGTACGGGTTTTCCCTGAGTATGTCCACTAACTTTCTGACGACATCTTGGTCTAATTGCTTGGTGGCAGCCTTGCGATGGGTTAGGCCTGGGTCGTCGTCGTAGAAGTAAAACTGTAGATGATCTGGACGTGACGTTGGCCCGAAGGAATGAACGTTGTGGTAGATGGTGCCATGCGCTCAGAACGTGTACACCCCAGACTTCATGTTTGTGTAGCTTTCATCAAGGCTGACTCCGAGGGTTGTGAAGGAGAAGTGGCCATTGAAGAACCGTATGTTCTCCCGAAAATGCCTTGAGTCCGCATCCATGCTAGACCAAAGCCTCATTAGCTCCGGGATGGGCTCCGGTTGCTTCAGTTGGATCTGCCCACTGCGACAGCAGAATCCCGGGGCCTCGGACACAAACTTCTTGGCCTTGCACTGATCGCAATTTGCGGCGTGCTTCAGTATGTGTGTGTGGTCTGGGAGGTTTGAGTAGACATAGTCCAATGGATCATGGTCGACATAGGTATTTTGACTTGAGTCTTCCAATTCGTCGTGCTCCATGTCATCAGCATCTGAGCCTGCAAACAATGTTTAAAATTAGTGTGATATTCCCGACGGGTGGATGTTGCTCAAGTGGGTGTACATACCTTCACCAGCAAATAGGTAATACTCATCGTCAAAGAGGCTGTCAGGGTTGACATTATCATTCATGAGACGACTAAGGTAAGCGTCCATGTCGTCTGCTCAGGTGCGAAACCAATAAATGAGGGTTCAGTCTCAAGGGACGCAAGGAGAGTAAGGATGGGAGTGTTACCTTCACTTCTGATCGTGTACTCCGGTGTTCTAGATGAGGTCGAGGCACCGTGTGCTTCCACTACGGTAGGTTGTCCACATGAGCTCATTTCCGGTATGGAGATGGACCTGACGGTTGGGGTCTTCACCCTACCTGCAAACCTTTCATTACGCCGATCTAGTAGAGCATTCCTCTCACCACGTGGTACCTTCTGTGATGTTTTTTGCTTGCCAATTTTCTCCTGACGCTTCTTCGCCGCCATACTTCCCTTGCAAGCTCGCTCTCTTTTCCTATGCCGAGCTCTGGACTCATGATTTTGCTCGTCCGCTCTGTTATCCGCTATTGTTATCGGATCACTGGTTAGCTGGTCGACACTTTTCAGGTGATCATCGATTTTGATTGGGTCGTCATCTACAGCCCCGTCACCGAAGGTTCTACTTAGGTAGGCACCTGCAACATTTTTGAGTTGTCGTAAACAACTGTTGAATGTTTACAAAATGAAAGCTAGTTCATGATGGGATAAGTACCATCGGTTTCGGTGTTTCGAATGTATGCGGGGCTCTTGGTGACAGCAGGAGCATGATCAATTTGTTCACCATGGGATTGTTGCCCAGGATCCAACGTGAGGTTACTATCGTCCAGCGTACTGGTACAGTAGGCGGCTGCATCGATATGGAGCAAGTAAATATTTGTTTAATGCATACGAACATAAGATGTGGAGCACATAGGCGAGGAATACCGTAAGATTTGAAGGTGTAACCGCATGTGCTCGCCGTAGCTGAGGTTGCTAAATCAGGACGAGGCATCGCGATGGATTCAGCACACGGGGTGTTCCGGATAGCTTTCTCTCGCTGTCGGCGCTGAGCACTAATCTCCCCTTTTTGCTCTGGTGTTAAGCTATCTCGATGTTTCTGAGCCGTTTCCCGTCTTTGCGTGTTTATTTGTTCCTTCTTCTTCTCGTAAGCGGCTCGCCTCTTTGCGTTTATAATATCTAATGTGTTTGTGTCCTTTGGTGTCTTCATCTCGTAAGCTGCTCGTCTTTGTGTGTTCAACTTATCCTTTTGTTCTTGGTACCCTTCCTCTTCTATTTTCTTTTTATAAGTTGCTCGTCTCCGTGCGTTTATGACATCATTTTTTCCGTTGATAATGTCCCTTTACGTTGGCCCTCACAGCCCCTTATAGCTGGACCTATTGTTGTAGGTCTATACACATTAGCATCCGAACCAGAACAATCAAGTTCAAAGATCTCATGGTTGACTGGAGGTACAACAGTGATACTCCCTCCGTCCCAAAATAAGTGACTCAACTTTGTACTTATTTCTGTTTCGATGTTTGTAGAAAATCAAAGGAGGTGTGAGTTCGAAAGTAATACCTGGACTACCTATGGGGAGTTCTATGGTTGACGCAGAGGGGATTGTTGTTTCATGTATAATCAGGCCTCTCAATCGTTGTGGGTCAGCTGCAATGGCTTGCGAAGGGGATTGTTCAAATTAGTAAAAATTCAATATGAAAGGCATTTAAAGATTGTCTCAGAGTTATACCTAGACTCCCTTTGGGTAGTTCAATGGTTGAGGGCGATGGGGTTGGTGCTTCGCGAATAAATAGTCCGCTTGATGGTTGTGGGTTAGATCGGTTGTCTTGTGAAAGGGACTTTGTTAATTAGTAAGAAACAACATTGAAGGTGAATTACTAAAAACATTACACAAATTCCATATACCTAGACCCTCTTTGGGGTGTATATTAACATTGGTGTCTTCACCAAGAGCGTGTCGGAGGCCATTTGTCGCATCCATCTGTCGCTGTCGGTCTTCCTGCTGTTTCTTCTTCTGATAAGATTCTCGTCTCTTTGTGTTCAACTTATCCTTTTGTTCTTGGTACCCTTGCTCTTCTTTTTTCTTCTTATAAGTTGCTCTTCTCCGTGCGTTGATGACATCCCTTTCCTCCTTTGATAAGGTCCCTTTACGTTGGCCAGCACGGCCCCTCGTAGGTCCATCTGTTGTTGTAGGTATACACAAGTTAGCATCTGATTTTGAACAGTAATAATATTTATGGATAAAATCGTGCACCATCAAGGTTGCGATATATTAATTATATACCAAAGAAGATGATTCGCAACAATCCCCTCTGATGGATTAAATTTACCGCTTCATTATATTTAGAAATTGGAAGGAGGTGTGAGTTCGGAAGCTATACCTGGACTACCTTTGTGGTTTTCTACGGTTGACGCAGAGGGGATTGGTGCTTCATGTATAATCAGGCTGCTCGATGGTCGTGGGTCAGATGCAACGGCTTGCGAAAGGGATTGTTCAAATTAGTAATCGCCAATATCGAAAGCATTTAAATATTGCTGATGAGTTATACCTGGACTCCCTTTCGGAAGTTCTATGGTCGAGGGAGACGGGACATCTGCTTCATGAATAAACAAGCCGCTCGATGGTTGTGGGCCAGCTCCAATAGCTTGCGAAAGGGATTGTTTAGGTTAGTAATTTAACAATCACCAAATACCAATCAATTATCAATTAAATATACCTGGACCCTCTTTGGGGAGTCTATCAACATTGGTGATATCACCAAGAGATTTTCGGAGCCCAGTTGTTGCCTCCATTTGTCGTTGTCGGTGTTGCTTAGCAAGATTCACCCTTTCCCAACGAGAACCAAACGGGGTCAAGTCGTTTGAGGACATCACTGTCATAGACAATTGTCATTGGCAAAGCAGACCAATAAGTACCGTATACTATATTTAACGCACTTTAATCTACATTGAACAGAAGTAAAGTAAGTTCTTGGCATGTTTGGTACAATAATGCTTCTCTTCAGTTTTTGTGCCCAATAACCAACATTGTCATGTAATGCATTGCTTGCTACAGGCTCCGTAAAATGGCAGCGGGTAGAGTTCTTGTCCTGCACAAAGGAAGGTAACTAACCTTCTTGTATTATCTTTATATCTGCATGATTTTGGTGGAAGCAACAGAACAATTTGAAATGCATTGAGTTGTGCAATGGATTAACTACTTTGGTTCAAGTTTTCTTCTTCCTAGGCTGGTCGAGATTAAGAAAAGCAAAAAAAAAGGAGAGTAGATGAAACCACACAGAAAAGCATAGAGTCAGGGGACAACATGAAAATGTTGCTTTGGCCTGGCAGCATCATCTCATCCTCCATTTGTAGTATTTTTTTCTCGGACACAAATCTTGTTTCTCATACGCCACTGACAAGACAAACTTGCTTGGAGTTTTGGCTCCAGGGAGCATATACTCCCTGGTGAACAGTAAATAGAAAACAAAATCCTGAAGATGGATCTTGTTTTGTAAACATAATAAATTTTCATAATCCTGAAGCTTTTCTGTAGACCTTCATGTTAGTGTAACAAGCATGCTTGCCAATTATCTCGGTCTACTCCTTGCTCTTGCTTTGGTGTCATCACTCTACTTCTCTCCATACAGTTTCACCCTGACATGAAAAGCTAGTTCTTATTATCCATGTCATTTATTTTTGTATGCATTGGTAACGCTCATATGTATATATGTGCTAATCAAATATTTGGATTTTGAACCACCAGAGCATTCAAGTAAATGTATGGACTCTCACCTAAATATAAATAAATGGCAGGGATAGTTCCATCAGTACATGCTTGAGGAACACTATGTTTGACCACCAAGATAGGTTTGTGCCAAGTACTGATTTGTGACAAGTATATATACAAACTGAAGATAGTTCCATCAGTATATATAGAAACTAAAGATAGTCAACTAAGTGCATATAAGTGCATACTGGATTCCATATCAATTATGTACCACAGTTATTTCAACAAGCTCTTGATAATTAAAAAAAGGAACACTATGGAGCTAATCTGAAACCGCACAATCATATTCGTGCTGCATTTATTCTGATAGCGTTGCTTGTTGAATAGAAATCATGTATATATCAAATTATCCTCCTTAGCCATGTTCTTGGTACAGGTTACTTCGGTAGAACGTGAGAAAAATTATAGCCGGGGTTAGGATACCTCTCGAGAAGCAGTAAGTTTTCAAAAGGTTTGAATGTATACATATGTCAAGCCTTGCTATGCATTGGTTGTATACTTAAAGCAGTTTAATCTAATACTTTGAACAGGTATATGCCTCGCTAGCACACAAGAACAGTCAGGACCATGTACGAATCGGACGAACAGTTGGGGCTATGTCACACCACCAATCGAACAGTTGTATAGTTAACCCAGTCTCTTCTCGCATTAGTTTAACCAGAAGCGAACTGTGTACAGGTTACTAACCTGTGTCTCGCTCGCAGCCGCGCCGGCACCCGTGGATCGCTGGAAGCCTCGCCGGCACCCGTGTCTCGCTGGCAGCCGCGCCGGCACGGGGGGCAAAGTTTGAAGAAACAGGCCTCGCACACCTGATCCGACGGCAAACTTTGTAGAAATAGTTCAAATCCACATGATCCGAACGCAAACCTGGAAGCGTGGAGAATCAGGCCTTGACTGCCCCGCTCGAAAGATAGGATTTGAAAATTATTTGTTGTATATGGAAAGAGCAAAAATATTAGATTAAACTGTTGTTTATGGAAGCTTCTCGTGACGGAATTTTCCGATATGATTCCATATGGTTTGATTTGATTGGTGTCGTAAATTGAAGGGAAGGATGGAAGGTTTGTTGTTTTATATGGAAGGGGATGGAACGTTTGGCTTGGTTTTTGTGATGCATGAAAGAAAACCGGTCTCGGTTTTCGGTGGGAAGAAAAAAATCAGTGGGGGCAGGGATCGCGTGGTGGCGTGATTGATGGGACGGTGGGAACGAACGAAGCGAACGAACGACTTACGTACTGAGAGATTAGGAGTAGAGATTACCGATGCAAGTCGAAGAAGGATTGGCCAGTGTTGCCGGCTGGCATCAAATTCGATCCCACGGATCAGGAGCTGATCGAGCACCTTGAGGCCAAAGTGAGTGCTGACAGCGCGAGATTTCAGTCTCTCATCGATTTGTTCATACCAACCATTGACAGCGAGCATGGCATATGCTACACCCAACCTGAGAAACTTCCAGGTAAGACACCGATCAGCCATCTACTTGCACAAACATATTCCTTTGTTTATAGCTCTATTTTTGTTTTTAGACGCAGACCTGGTGAAGCAATTACAATTTGACAGTTAATAAAAAGTGAAACAAGTGACTGCAACATGCCAAAGATGTTATGAAAATGCCAACTAGGTACACTAAAACCTGTATTCCACAATACTGCAGGTATCACACTGAGTGGCCTAAGTAAGCATTTCTTCCAGCGCAATTTCAGGGCTTCAAAAGGGCCACGTGGACGTGTCGCAAGATACAGTCGGAGTGCGGCATGCACGCGATGTGGTACAAGACCGACAATACCTTGCCGGTGATGGTCAACGGCCGGCAGACGGGCAGCAAAAAGGTTCTGATGCTGCACACCAACAAGAACTTCGACTAGCAGAGGACCAACTGGGTGATGCACCAGTACCACCTCGGGGACCTGCAGCAAGAGAAGGAGCGGGAGCTGGTCCTCTGCAAGATTTTCTACCAGACGAACACTAGGGCCAGGAGTAAAAAGATTATAAGTTAGTTTGGTATTGGTAGTTGTACTACCTTGTCGTCCGCAACTTGGTATTGTTGTTAACGATCTTTTGGTATGAACTTGCATTTGCTTCCAACCATCATGCCGAGGGTCGACGTGGATATAAAGCTGAATCATTTGTTTCGAAACGAATTTTCAGGCACCTGATTTTTATTTGATGGGTAGCATAAGCATCCGCCGTTCGAATTCCTAGTTCTCCAATTTTTTTGAAGCAAGTGCATGCACTTATTATCACGGTAAAAAACAATATCCGTGCTGCATCCCAGTTATCAGTCTGTACTTGCAGAATTCTCTCATTTATTGAGCACGTATATTGTTTTTTCAGGTCGAGCAAGTTTCAACTGGGCTATAGACTACCCAGGGTTGGTTTTGTTTTTAACAGGCCCAGCCCATGACGACAACGGGGCACAAAGATCCAGCAGGTATCTACTGGCCTCTGGCCCGCCAGTGTTAGTTATATTTTGCCTTACAACATCCGCAGGCAGTTTTTTTTACTAAATCAAACACACAGCCCAGTTCTATTATCCTCTTGAAACGCATGTCCTACATCCATTCTCTAATCTCTACCTATAGTTTTACTAGTTCATATACACATATCATTATATTTAAAACACATAAAATTCCCTTTTCATATTTACATCCTTATTTTTGTTGTTTTTTCCCACCCAGCGCTAATTTTTTTTTACCACTGGTTTTCCCTTAAACCAACTCAATTGTGCCACGTCTTATTTGCTTACAAAAACAAAACGATTTTTTTGGCAAATCAATAAGTTCTTAAAAAATGTTTATCATTTCGGGATTACAACAGTTCAGACTCCACCGAAATATGCAAAATAATATTGAAATTTTTGACCGTGGTCCTGGGCAGAAAATGGGTTGTAATAAATTACTTAAGAATTAGCAAATGGGCTGCAAATTATGAAAAATAGCAAATGGGCCTTATGTTGTCTGCCACAGATTTGGAGGCTGACTTGTGGGCCTACTAAGTTCATGCGTACACAAGGTTTCTCAAAAGAGAAACTTAGTCAACAATCGACTCTACCAGCGTCAGACCGTTAGATGTCAATCTAACGGCAATCGTGCTTCTTCAGTCTCTGATCTTCCTGCCCTAGCCGCCTAAACCAACGTCGTCGGAACCGCCTGCTCCGGCCTCCCGTGGCCGGCAGTGCTGCCGGGCAGGCCTCACAGCCCCATCATACTCGCATCCCTGGCCTGTCTATCCCTCTACTCACCCACACCTCCTGTTATTTTCCGGCGACAGCAGCCAAACCAGTCAACCCTCGTACTCTCCACCGCGTGGGCAGCCACTGCTGTGTCTTCCCCGGCTCCGTGTCGTTCCCTTCGTAGGCCTCGCCATCCTCCACCGCCCTGGTGCTCTCGGCGCGGCGTGGTCAACAATGTCCATCCAACGGCCGTAGTGCTTCTTTTGTTGGAAATATGCCCTAGAGGCAATAATAAAATGGTTATTATTATATTTCTTTGTTCATGATAATTGTCTATTGTTCATGCTATACTTGTGTTATCCGGAAATCGTAATACATGTGTGAATACATAGACCACAACACGTCCCTAGTGAGCCTCTAGTTGACTAGCTCGTTGATCAAAAGATAGTCATGGCTTCCTGACTATGGACATTGGATGTCATTGATAACGGGATCACATCATTAGGAGAATGATGTGATGGACAAGACCCAATCCTAAGCATAGCTCAAAGATCGTGTAGTTCGTTTGTTGTAGCTTTTCCGAATGTCAAGTATCATTTCCTTAGACCATGAGATTGTGCAACTCCCAGATACCGTAGGAGTGCTTTGGGTGTGCCAAACGTCACAACGTAACTGGGTGACTATAAAGGTACACTACAGGTATCTCCGAAAGTGTCTGTTGGGTTGGCACGAATCGAGACTGGGATTTGTCACTCCGTATGACGGAGCGGTATCTCTGGGCCCACTCAGTAATGCATCATCATAATGAGCTCAATGTGACCAAGTGGTTGATCACGGGATCATGCATTACGGTACGAGTAAAGTGACTTGCCGGTAACGATATTGAACGAGGTATTGGGATACCAACGATCGAGTCTCGGGCAAGTAACGTACCGATTAACAAAGGGAATTGTATACGGATTGATTGAATCCTTGACATCGTGGTTCATCCGATGAGATCATCGAGGAGCATGTGGGAGCCAACATGGGTATCCAGATCCCGATGTTGGTTATTGACCGGAGAGTCGTCTCGGTCATGTCTGCGTGTCTCCCGAACCCGTAGGGTCTACACACTTAAGGTTCGGTGACGCTAGGGTTGTTGAGATATTAGTATATGGTAACCCGAAAGTTATTCGGAGTCCCGGATGAGATCCCGGACGTCACGAGGAGTTCTGGAATGGTCCGGAGGTGAAGATTTATATATAGGAAGTCAAGTTTCGGCCATCGGGAAGTTTTTCAGGGTAATCGGTAATACCGGGACCACCGAAAGGGTCCCGGGGGTCCACCGGGTGGGGCCACCTATCCCGGAGGGCCCCATGGGCTTAAGTGGAGGGTAACAAGCCCCTAGTGGGCTGGTGCACCCCCCATGGGCCTCCCCCTGCGCCTAGGGTTGGAAACCCTAGGGGTGGGGGCGCCCCACTTGCCTTGGGGGGCAAGCCAACCCCTTGCCCCCCCCCTTGGAGATGGCATCTCCTAGGGTCGGCGCCCCCCTAGGGGTCCTATAAATAGTGGGGGGAGGGAGGGCAGCCGCACCCTAGCCCCTGGCCTCTCCCTCTCCCTCCCGTGACACTCCTCCATCTCCATGTGCTTGGCGAAGCCCTGCCGAGATCACCGTTGCTTCCACCACCACGCCGTCGTGCTGCTGGATCTTCATCAACCTCTCCTTTCCCTTGCTGGATCAAGTTGGAGGATACGTCTTCCCAACCGTACGTGTGTTGAACGCGGAGGTGTCGTCCGTTCGGCTAGGTCATCAGTGATTTGGATCACGACGAGTACGACTCCATCAACCCCGTTCTTTTGAATGCTTCTGCGCGCGATCTACAAGGGTATGTAGATGCACTCCTTTCTCCCTCATTTCTAGATGACTCCATAGATTGGTCTTGGTGATGCGTAGAAAATTTTAAAATTCTGCTACGTTCCCCAACAGTGGCATCATGAGCTAGGTCTATGCGTAGTTTCTATTCACGAGTAGAACACAAAGCAGTTGTGGGCGTGGATATTGTCAATTTTCTTGCCGTTACTAATCTTATCTTGATTCGGCGGCATCGTGGGATGAAGCGGCCCGGACCGACCTTACACGTACGCTTACGTGAGACTGGTTCCACCGATTGACATGCACTAGTTGCATAAGGTGGCTGGCGGGTGTCTGTCTCTCCCACTTTAGTCGGATCGGATTCGATGAAAAAGGGTCCTTAGGAAGGGTAAATAGAAATTGGCATATCACGTTGTGGTTTCGGCATAGGTAAGAAACGTTCTTGCTAGAAACCTATAGCAGCCACGTAAAAACTTGCAACAACAATTAGAGGACGTCTAACTTGTTTTTGCAGCATGTGCCGTCTGATGTGATATGGCCAAGAGGATGTGATGAATGATATATGTGATGTATGAGATTGATCATGTTCTTGTAATAGGAATCACGACTTGCATGTCGATGAGTATGACAACCGGCAGGAGTCATAGGAGTTGTCTTTATTTATTTATGACCTGCGTGTCAATATAAACGTCATGTAATTACTTTACTTTATTGCTAAAGCGTTAGCCATAGTAGTAGAAGTAATAGATGACGAGACAACTTCAAGAAGACACGATGATGGAGATCATGATGATGGAGATCATGGTGTCATGCCGGTGACAACGATGATCATGAAGCCCCGAAGATGGAGATCAAAAGGAGCAAATGATATTGGCCATATCATGTCACTATTTGATTGCATGTGCTGTTTATCATGTTTTATATCTTATTTGCTTAGAACGACGGTAGCTTAAATAAGATGATCCCTCGTAATAATTTCAAGAAAGTGTTCCCCCTAACTGTGCACCGTTGCGAAGGTTCGTTGTTTTGAAGCACCACGTGATGATCGGGTGTGATAGATTCTAACGTTCGAATACAACGGGTGTAAGCCAGATTTACACACGCAATACACTTAGGTTGACTTGACAAGCCTAGCATGTAGAGACATGGCCTCGGAACACGGAAGACCGAAAGGTCGAGCATGAGTCGTATAGAAGATACGATCAACATGAAGATGTTCACCGATGTTGGCTAGTCCGTCTCACGTGATGATTGGACATGGCCTAGTTAACTCGGATCATGTTTCACTTAGATAACTAGAGGGATGTCTATCTGAGTGGGAGTTCATTGAATAATTTGATTAGATGAACTTAATTATCATGAACTTAGTCTAAAAATCTTTACACTATGTCTTATAGATCAAATGGCCCACGTTGTCGTCAACTTCAACGCATTCCTAGAGAAAACCAAGCTGAAAGACTCTGGCAGCAACTATACGGACTGGGTCCGGAACCTGAGGATCATCCTCATAGTTGCCAAGAAAGATTATGTCCTAGAAGCACCGCTAGGTGACGCACCCATCCTAGAGAACCAAGATGTTATGAACGCTTGGCAGTCACGTGCTGATGATTACTCCCTCGTTCAGTGCGGCATGCTTTACAGCTTAGAACTGGGGCTCCAAAAGCGTTTTGAAAGACATGGAGCATATGAGATGTTCGAAGAGCTGAAAATGGTTTTCCAAGCTCATGCCCGGGTCGAGAGATATGAAGTCTCCGACAAGTTCTTCAGCTGTAAGATGGAGGAAAATAGTTCTGTCAGTGAACACATACTCAAAATGTCTGGGTTGCATAACCGCTTGACTCAGCTGGGAGTTAATCTCCTGGATGACGCGGTCATTGACAGAATCCTTCAGTCGCTTCCACCGAGCTACAAGAGCTTTGTGATGAACTTCAATATGCAGGGGATGGAAAAGACCATTCCTGAGGTATATTCAATGCTGAAATCAGCAGAGGTGGAAATCAAAAAGGAACATCAAGTGTTGATGGTGAATAAAACCACTAAGTTCAAGAAAGGCAAGGGTAAGAAGAACTTCAAGAAGGACGGCAAGGGAGTTGCCGCGCCCGGTAAGCAAGCTGCCGGGAAGAAGCCAAAGAATGGACCCAAGCCCGAGACTGAGTGTTTTTATTGCAAGGGAAGTGGTCACTGGAAGCGGAACTGCCCCAAATACTTAGCGGGCAAGAAGGCCGGCAACACTAAAGGTATATGTGATATACATGTAATTGATGTGTACCTTACCAGTACTTGTAGTAGCTCCTGGGTATTTGATACCGGTGCGGTTGCTCACATTTGTAACTCAAAGCAGGAGCTGCGGAATAAGTGGAGACTGGCGAAGGACGAGGTGACGATGCGCGTCGGGAATGGTTCCAAGGTCGATGTGATCGCCGTCAGCATGCTGCCTCTACATTTACCTACGGGATTAGTTTTAAACCTCAATAATTGTTATTTAGTGCCAGCTTTGAGCATGAACATTGTATCAGGATCTCGTTTAATTCGAGATGGCTACTCATTTAAATCCGAGAATAATGGTTGTTCTATTTATATGAGAGATATGTTTTATGGTCATGCTCCGTTGGTGAATGGTTTATTCTTAATGAATCTCGAGCGTAATGTAACACATATTCATAGTGTGAATACCAAAAGATGTAAGGTTGATAATGATAGTCCCACATACTTGTGGCACTGCCGCCTTGGTCACATAGGTGTCAAACGCATGAAGAAGCTCCATGCAGATGGACTTTTGGAGTCTCTTGATTACGAATCATTTGACACGTGCGAACCATGCCTCATGGGTAAAATGACCAAGACTCCGTTCTCAGGAACAATGGAGCAAGCAACCAACTTATTGGAAATCATACATACTGATGTGTGCGGTCCAATGAGTGTTGAGGCTCGCGGTGGCTATCATTATGTTCTCACCCTCACTGATGACTTGAGTAGATATGGGTATGTCTACTTAATGAAACACAAGTCTGAGACCTTTGAAAAGTTCAAGGAATTTCAGAGCGAGGTTGAGAATCAACATGACACGAAAATCAAGTTCTTGCGATCAGATCGTGGGGGAGAATACTTGAGTCACGAATTTGGCACACACTTAAGAAAATGTGGAATAGTTTCACAACTCACGCCGCCTGGAACACCCCAGCGTAATGGTGTGTCCGAACGTCGTAATTGCACTCTATTGGATATGGTGCGATCTATGATGTCTCTTACCGATCTACCGCTGTCATTTTGGGGCTATGCTTTAGAGACTGCCGCATTCACTTTAAATAGGGCTCCGTCGAAATCCGTTGAGACAACACCGTATGAATTATGGTTTGGGAAGAAACCTAAGCTGTCATTTCCAAAAGTTTGGGGATGCGATGCTTATGTCAAGAAACTTCAACCTGAAAAGCTCGAACCCAAATCGAAAAAATGCGTCTTCATAGGATACCCTAAAGAAACTATTGGGTATACTTTCTACCTCAGATCCGAAGGCAAGATCTTTGTTGCCAAGAATGGGTCCTTTCTAGAGAAAGAGTTTCTCTCGAAAGAAATAAGTGGGAGGAAAGTAGAACTTGATGAAGTATTACCTCTTGAACCGATAAGTGGTGCAGCTCAAGAAAATGTTCCTGAGGTGCCTGCACGGACTAGAGAGGAAGTTAATGATGATGATCATGAAACTTCAGATCAAGTTGCTACTGAACTTTGTAGGTCCACGAGGACACGTTCCGCACCAGAGTGGTATGGCAACCCTGTCTTGGAAATCATGTTGTTAGACAACGGTGAACCTTCAAACTATGAAGAAGCGATGGCGGGCCCGGATTCCGACAAATGGTTGGAAGCCATGAAATCTGAGATAGGGTCCATGTATGAAAACGAAGTATGGACTTTGACTGACTTGCTCGATGATCGGCGAGCCGTAGAAAATAAATGGATCTTTAAGAAGAAGACAGACGCGGATGGTAACGTAACCATCTATAAAGCTCGGCTTGTCGCTAAGGGTTATTGACAAGTTCAAGGGGTTGAATACGATGAGACTTTCTCACCCGTAGAGAAGCTGAAGTCCGTCCGAATCATGTTAGCAATTGCCACATTCTATGATTATGAGATATGGCAAATGGACGTCAAAACGGCATTCCTTAATGGTTTCCTTAAGGAAGAATTGTATATGATGCAGCCGGAAGGTTTTGTCGATCCTAAGAATGCTAACAAGGTGTGCAAGCTCCAACGCTCGATTTATGGGCTGGTGCAAGCATCTCGGAGTTGGAACACTCATTTTGATGAGATGATCAAAGCGTTTGGGTTTACGCAGACTTATGGAGAAGCCTGCATTTACAAGAAAGTGAGTGGGAGCTCTGTAGCATTTCTCATATTGTATGTGGATGACATATTGTTGATGGGAAATGATATAGAATTCTTGGAAAGCATAAAGGCCTACTTAAACAAGTGTTTTTCAATGAAGGGTCTTGGAGAAGCTGCTTATATATTAGGCATCAAGATCTATAGAGATAGATCGAGACGCCTCATTGGTCTTTCACAGAGTACGTACCTTGACAAGATATTGAAGAAGTTCAAAATGGATCAGTCAAATAAGGGGTTCTTGCTTGTATTGCAAGGTACGAGATTGAGCACGGCTCAATGCTCGACCACGACAGAAGATAGAGAAAAGATGAGTGTCGTCCCCTATGCCTCGGCCATAGGGTCTATCATGTATGCTATGCTGTGTACCAGACCTAATGTAAACCTTGCCGTAAGTTTGGTAGGAAGGTACCAAAGTAATCCCGGCATGGAACACTGGACAGCGGTCAAGAATATCCTAAAGTACCTGAAGAGGACTAAGGATATGTTTCTCATTTATGGAGGTGACAAAGAGCTCGTCGTAAAGGGTTACGTCGATGCTAGCTTCGACACAGATCTGGATGACTCCAAGTCACAAACCGGATACGTGTATATTTTTAATGGTGAGGCAGTAAGCTAGTGCAATTGCAAGCAAAGCGTTGTGGCGGGATCTACATGTGAAGCGGAGTACATGGCAGCCTCGAAGGCAGCACAAGAGGTAGTCTGGGTGAAGGAGTTCATTACCGACCTAGGAGTCATACCCAATGCGTCGGGCCCGATGACTCTCTTCTGTCACAACACTGGAGCTATTGCCCTTGCCAAGGAGCCCAGGTTTCACAGGAAGACCAGGCATATCAAGCGTCGCTTCAACTCCATTCGTGAAAGTGTTCAAAATGGAGACATAGAGATTTGGAAAGTACATACGAACCTAAATGTGGCAGATCCGTTGACTAAACCTCTGAAAGTGCGTTATATCGACTAGAGGGGGTGAATAGGCGATTTTTATGAAATTCTTCACTGAGGAATTTGCCGGTGAGGAAATTCCTTAGCGAAGAACTACTAGCAGCGGAATAAGTACTCAAAAGTAAACACAACAGAATACAAGCCTAGTCATCATGATGAAATGAAGACAGGCACAGAGTACAGGAAGTGTAATCACAGGATAACACAGGACGAAGACAAACAGACTAAAGAAATTGAACTGAGGAAATTGAGAAAGTCTTCAGTCAAAGTCTTCGAACACAGATATGAACAAACATACAGCACATTTATGAGGAAATGAAAGAGTTGATGAAATAGAACCAGTAAGCTCAGTGAAGACAATGATTTGGTAGACCAGTTCCAACTGTTGTCTCAGTTGTACGTCTGGTTGGAGCGGCTGAGTATTTAAACTCGAGGACACACAGTCCCGGACACCCAGTCAAGGACACTTAGTCCAAGACACCCAGTCCTCACCATATTCTCCTTGAACTAAGGTCACACAGACCTCGTCCAATCACTCGTGGTAAGTCTTCAGGCGACTTCCAAACCTTCACAAACTTGGTCACCCGGCGATCCACAATTCCTCTTGGATGCTCTAGACCATGACGCCTAACCGTCTGGAAGAAGCACAGTCTTCAAAGGTAACAAGCGTCGAATCCACTCAGGATCAATCTCTTCAGTGATGCTCAATCACTTGGGGTTTGTAGGTGTTTGGGTTTTGGGTTTTTGATTTTTCCTCACTTGATGATTTTCGCTCAAAGTCCTCGGAGGATGGGTTGCTCTCAAATGACAAGTGTCAGTTTCTCTCGGAGCAGCCAACTAGCTAGTGGTTGTAGGGGGCGGCTATTTATAGCCTAGGGAGCAGCCTGACATGATAAGACATAAATGCCCTTCAATGATATGACCGTTAGGTGGATAGATATTTTGGAACAGCTGGCGCATAGCACAACAACGGTCGGAATTTTGAGTAGCAAAATTCTCAGGGCTGTCATGTTCCTCACTGTGTAGGCAATCCGCACTGGCGAATTCCTAACTCCACAGTCAAGACAAATTCCTCAGAGACCAGAAGAACTTCGTCTCTGTCACTGAAGAAATTGACTGAACTGTATGAGATTTCCAATGGCTTCACTCGAAGGGATTGGTAGGTGTAGGATTTTGAGTTGAGCATCACATGGAAAATTTTCCTTAGTATTTCCTCGACCCCCTTTAACAGTACGGTGTTTCCTATGACTCAAGAAAGAGAAAAACAAAACTATGAAAACGAAAGTCTTCAAGCTTCATATTCCTCGCATGAATATCAAGTCTTCACGGACACACCAATTTCTTCACTTTCAAAGTCTTCATGAAAGTCTTCAGAAATACCAAATCTTCAGTCGAAGATATTCATTTTTAGGGGTCGAATTTTGCTGTAAATATCAAACTCCTCATAGACTTATAGACCTGTGTACACTCACACACGCATTAGTCCCTTAACCTATAAGTCTTCAATACACCAAAATCACTAAGGGGCACTAGATGCACTTACAATCTCCCCCTTTTTGGTGATTGATGACAATATAGGTTAACTTTTCAACGGGGATAAACATATGCAGTGTAAATACCGATATTGAGGAATTTGATTGCAAGATATAGAAGAACTCCCCCTGAAGATGTGCATAGTGAGGAATTTGCTTTTGAAGCAATGCACACTTGAAGAGTTGAATCATGGAGATCTCCCCCTATATCTTGTAATTCATACACTCATTTAACATATAATATGAAGAATTTGAAATGCAAGATGAAATATGGTGCCTGATGAAATTCAGCATGCGTGCAATAAAATTAACAAGGAATAAGCATGCAGAATAGAGTATCAGAGCATAGTGCATCAAAAGTATCAGAGAACCATCGGGTTTAAGATTACAACTCGATCCAATAAAGTTTCAGAAGAATGAGAGTTGTAACTTAGCAAAGAAAAACGCCCATATAGTAGACCCGCTTGAAGACTAACTCATATTTCTCCCCCTTTGTCATCGAATGACCAAAAGGATCGAAAATGAGGACTAACGCCCCTGAAGGTAATCATGTTGATGAAGGAGCGCCAGCGTTGTTGGGGTCGTTGGTTGATGTAGGGCCTACCGCAGTGTCGTCCAAATCTTCATGTTCATCAGTGTCTCGCGATGAAGAATAGGAGCTGGCCACCAAAGAAGGAACCTTGACCTTCTTGAATTTCTTCGGTGGAGGTGCAGACCAGTCAAAATCTTCTTTGAGACCCATGTTCTTCATATCTTCTTCACCATACAGATGTGACAGGATTGCCCAGGTGCGACCGAAGACTTGATGGAGGTAGTAGTGGTTTTTCTTCACCGCATTGTGTGTGGCAGTCATGTTGTGAAGAAGTGAACCAAACTGATGCTTAACCCATTTGTGATTTCGATCCACCTTCTGGTGAAGACTAAGCAGAAGTTCACGGTCAGTCATCACGCGCGGAGCAGTGGCTTGAGGAGTGGACTTGGGAGCATTGGCAGAGTCATGTGTGGCAGAGTCATCATTGGTGGAATAAGATGCAGCTTTGCGAAACTGACCATCCAATGGACGAATGCCTTCATCAATTACAGCTGGTGCCTCGCCCTTTCCATCAACTGAGGAATATGTCTGCTTGAGGACTTCAATTGGGGGCAAGTAGCTGAGATGATTCTGGAAATCAGCTTTGTAGTTGAGTGAAGACCTTGTCCTGAGGAATCTCATGATCCAAGGTGCATAAGGCTTCAGCTCAAACGGAGACAGTGCAACATTGGCCATAGTCCTCATGAAGAAATCGTGATAATTGACAGGAATGCCATGAATGATGTTGAATACCAGATTCTTCATGATGCCAACAATTTCCTCATCAGATGAGTCATGGCCTTTGATGGGACTGATTGTCCTCGTAAGAATACGATAGACAATTCTGGGCACGTACAGCAATTCCTTCATGAGGAATTTGTTTTGTGGTGCCTGACCTGGTTTCAAAGGCTTCATCAGCACCTGCATGTAATGATGTGTGAGCTCAGGTTCACTGTAGATGCAGCGAGCTTCTTCAAGGGGAGGACTGAGTGGTAGAGCACAAAGCAATTCAGAGGCTGGGACAGTGTAGTGAGTGTTTTCAGACATCCAGTCCAGCACCCATGAATTCACATCTTCAGCATCTCCGGTGATGTGCAGCGTTGCATAAAATTGAAGAATCAGTTCTTCATTCCAATCGCAGATGTCAGAGCAAAAGTTGAGCAGCCCAGCGTCGTGAAGAACACTGAGGACTAGTGCGAAGCACGGCAGAAATTCCATATCCATGTGAGGAAAATGCTCATGGTAGAAAATCTTCTCCTTGTTGAACAACACTGAGGAATAGAAATTGGCTTGACTAGCAGTCCATAAACGCCTCTTCCTAATGCGAGCAGAGTCATACGGGTTGTAATCTTTGAAGAATACGTGCTCGCCTAAGAAATCATCAGCCTTGAACTTTTGCTTGCATGAGAATGGATCCTTTGGCTTTAGCAGAGGAGTGTCAGTGAGTTGCATCACAACCTCAGGAATCTCAATCGCAGGTTCTTCAGGCTGAGGAATTTCTGGTTCCTCCTCAGTGGCAGTCTGCGTCGTTGATTGTTCAGCAGCAGTTTCTTCAGCGCTAGTGGCTGGAATTTCCTCATGGACAGATGCAGTGGGATGAGTTTCTTTAGAGCCCATGTGAACAGTTTGTGTGGGGGGCTGAGGAATTTGCTGTAGAGGGGTGAACATTGGAGAGTTTGGATGCTGACTGTCCCAGAATTCATCACTGGTTACGGGTGTGGAGCAGCCAATGTCCACATCTTCATCTTCCATTTCTTCAATACCAGCCTCTTCAGCTCTGAACTGAGGTATAGGCAAGGAGATGATAGGTGTTGAAGGGATCGCATCCACTTCAATTTCTTCATCCAACGGTTCAGACGAAGCAGCAGAAGGAGTTTCTTCATCAGATCCGCTGGGAATCACATATTCTTCATCAAAAGGAACAAGGTCCTTTGATGCCCTGGTTGAGATGGGAACAACATCAATTGGATGTGCAAATGAGCTTGTCATAGGCTTCATTCTCTTCGGAGCTGAAGAATCTGAAGCAGCTGATGCTTTCCTTTTTTTACTGCAGCACGCTCTGCGGCCTTGGTCTTCTTCACATCTGATGCAGATGGAATGATTGAAGTTGTAGTTGGTGCAGGAGCAGCTGAGGAATCTGGTTGATTTTCTTTAGGCACAATTGGTGCAGTTGCCCTGATTTCTTCACTTTCTTCAGGCGCACCACTAGTGGATGCCCTGGCAATTTCTTCAGCGGCTGGAATGCAGTCATCAGCCCTGGAACTCACATTTTCTTCAGAAGCCTGATTGTCATCAGCGGTGCTGGCATTTTCTTCAGTCGGCTGAGCAGATGCTTCAGCCTGAGGAATTTCCTGTTGCGTTGGGGCAGCAACATTTGAAGTGAACTGTTCAGTTATCTTTACAAATCTAACTTTGGCTCCTTGCCAATCAGCATAGTAGGCTTGGAAGTCATCGCTGAGGGTTTTGATTTCAGATTGGATTTTTACAAGTTCATCAGTTGTCTTAGTGACAACGTTGTTCTTTAGATATTTCTCCCTCCTGTACTGCGCTTTCTTGATCTGCCTGGCCTTCTCAAATTTCCACTTTTCTTCTTGAATGAAGTGGGTCAGCATGTGACTTTGGCCAGGAGTCAGCTTGAAGTGAGGAAAGGGATTGTTGGGGTCCTTGTGCCAATCATCAATGTAGTTGAGGATCAACTTGGGATCCAAAAGCAGTGGCACCTCAGATCCTTTGGCTCTAGCGGCCCTGACTTGCATGTCTCTGATGATTTCTGCAAGTTTATCATCATCAGCTTCGTCTTCTTCAGACGACACTTAGAAAGCGACTTGCTTCTTTTGAGGACTTGGGCGTGGACCTCGTCCAGCAGTGGCCTTTGTCTTCAGCAGTGAGGGGGCAGCTGAGGAACTTGGTGCAGCTGAGGAACTAGCTGAGACACCTGAGGCAATGGAGATGCCAGCAGTCCTATGGCACGAAGTGAGATGCACAGGTGCTGAGGATTTGGTCGGAACAGCTGAAGGCTTTGGCGGAGGAGCTGAGGACTTTGGAGGAATAGGAGCAGCATGAGGAATTGGCCGTGAGGGCTTTGAGGATTCTGGCCGTGAGGGCATTGCTGAGGAAGCACATGGCTTGTGCGCGGGCTTCTTTGACATAGCCTTCTTTGGCTTGACAACAAGGACCTCAGCAGAGGCAGCAGCAGCAGCAGAGTCTTCATTAAATTTCCTCACTGCTTCTCTGGCTTGATTAGCCAACTTGCCTTGGCGCTTGGCCCATTCATCAGGATAGTCCTCACCGCGCTTGAGGCTGGTGGGATCTACTATTTGGCCAGGTGCCAGTGGTGCTCTTGGGCATGGAGGATTCAGTGCAAATTTCTTCATGTACTTAGGAGTGACATATCTGTACTCCCTCCATTCTCTTGCCCATCTCCTCTCTATCTTTTGAAAGCGCACTTTGCGCTCATTCTTGGTTTCCTTAGGAGGTGTGCAGTACCCAGCATATATGTCATCAGGGATTTCAAACGCTGTATTTACCTCAGGCCTCTTTCCTCCCTTCTGCGGCCTTTTACCATCAGCCATTTTCTTCAGTTGAGGAATTTGAACAATCGAATTCTCTGAAGAAGTATGCAACTTTTCTTTGAGGAACGCTGCAAATGAGTTAAGTTGATGAGAACCTAGTGATTCAGCAGTAGACATGTGTACCTGTGAACAGAGTATAGTTGCGAGGAATTTGGAGAGGTCATATGCGTTCTCAGAAGGTTTTTCAAAAAGAACAAGTTTGAGGAATTTGACCAGATGAGTCTTGAAGATTTTCACTAAGCATTCTTTATCTTAGGTTCCAGAGTTGTATAGAATTATTGGCACTGAGAACACACCAGGGGGCCTCACCATGTGCCCACGAGGGTGGAGGGCGTGGCCTACCCCCTGGGCATGTCCCCCCTGCCTCATGGACCCCACGTGGGCCCCCTCCACTTATTCTTGCACCCACACACTTCATCTTCCTCGAGAAAAAATTATCCACCAGCTCAAACCCGAGTTCTAGCTCATCTTGCTGCCATTTTCAATCTCCTTGCTCAAAGCTCCATTCACAAAACTGCTTTGGGGGATTGTTTTTTGGTATGTGACTCCTCCAATGGTCCAATTAGTTTTTGTTCTAGTGCTTTATTTATTGCAAATTGTTGCTGCTTAGGTGACCCTATTCTTGAGCTTGCATGACAAATTTATGTGGTCAAAAGTAGTTTTAACTCATGATATAGCCTCTAGGCACTTGTAGGAGTAGTTACTATCAATTTTGTTGAGTTTGGTTCACTTTTATTTTGAGTCACTAAAAATTTCAGAATTTTTTCAGAGAAAGAAATATTTTTAGGAAAATGTACCAAGGTGCTTCCTCAAGGAAGCAAGGCCCAAGGCCCGCGATACATGAACCGGACAATGAACTACCAAGAGAAGCTCAAGTGCGGCCTTGTGAATGTTCGTCAGAAGATTTTATGGTCCAAGCAGGAATTAAGGAGGAATTAGACGCATATGTGCGTAATGCTAAACTTGAGGGCTTCGTGTCAGATAAGTGCCCCCAATACCGCTACCTAACTGATTCATTTGTGAGAAGGTTTAAATTTACATCATCATGCAATTCTCACATTGTCCTATTTGATCTCTATGATAAATTTTATACCATGGACTTAGAAGATTTCAATACTGCTTGTAAACTCCCGCAGTGCGGTAGTGTTGGTGAACCTCGCAAATCTAAATTTAAAGAATTTCTTGCTAGTATCACTGTGGGGGAATCTAGAGAAATAATACAAGCTACCATAGGGAGCATTCATTTTCCTGCCATACATTATTTTGCTCTCTTTATAGGTAGATGCATTAATGGTAAGGATGAGGCATGTCACATGTGCGTTCCAGATCTTAGTGTCCTCAAGAGTGCGGTATTGGGTGATAAACAATACAACTTGGGGGCCATTGTTGGACGTAGGTTGCATCTTAATAGTTTAACTGGAGACTTGTTTGGTGGAATTTATGCAACTCCTGTAGCTAATTTTCTTGAGATACTCATACATGAGAAAAGATATTGAATTGCCTCCTGCTTATCTAGATTATAATGCTATGGTTCATCATCAGTTTGTTGAGAGGAATGATCAGTTCCTCCAGTACCGACTAATCTTTGACAGACGGTGCACCGTCCTGTTGCTCTCCATGCTCCTGCTTTCTTTGACTTTCAGACAAAAGGGAGATATGTTATAACCAGGGAGGAGGCGAACAAGTACGAGAGGATGACGGTGGCAGCTCGCCTCTAAGCTGCAGCTCTTGTGTAGCTGCTACATCTCAGTACGACCCCAGCTTCAACTTCGGATATCCACCAGGCCAGCTATGGCCATAGGCCAACTTAGGACAAAAGCTTAAGCTTGGGGAGTACGTATTTCTCACCGACATTACATTCATGTTCATACAATCATGCCAGTTGTCGGTGCTCATACTTTTTCATTGTAATATCCATGCTAGTTTATTTTCTTTTTAAGCTTTATTCTTGTGTGTTTGGAAAACCTTAAGAAAAACAAAAAAAAAATAGTTGTAGCTTTTAGCTAGTTTACTTTCCATGCCTGTAGTAGTAGTAATTAAAAATAAAACCCCAAAAGATTTCTCATTCTTATTTTATTTGTTGGGAGCTTTCCCGTGTAAATAGTTTTGTTTCTTTTATTTTCTTTGGGGTCCAGAGGAGAAGACCATGATGAAAATGTTGAGTGGCTCCCTTATGCATTATTGTTGATTTAACAAAGAGCCCATATTATCTTGTCTTCTCCCTTGAATTGAATGCTGGCAGATTCCAGCTTAATCCAATGCACATGCACTATTATTATTATCCATACTATTCAGTTGTGCAAGTGAAAGGCAATAATGACGATATATGATGGACTGATTGAGATGAGAAAAAGATGGTATGAACTCGACCTCTCTTGTTTTTGTAAATATGATTAGTTCATCGTTCCTGACTCAACCTATTATGAATGAAACATGTTTGCAATGACAATTAGAGATTATAGTTGCTCGTGTCATGCTTAAGTAGCTAGGAGTTTATAATGGTTTACCTTTCGTGCCAACATGCAATTAAAATGGTTGTGATGTGGTATGATAGGGTGGTATCCTCCTTTGAACGATTCGAGTGACTTTACTTGGCACATGTTCACGCATGTAGTTGAAACAAAATCAACATAACCTCCACGATATTATGTTCATGGTGAATTATATCCTACTCATGCTTCCATTCAGTGTTGATTAATCTTAATGCATGTTCACGACTGTTGTCGCTCTCTAGCTGGTCACTTCCCAGTCTCTTTCTAGCCTTCACTTGTACTAAGCAGGAATACTGCTTGTGCACCCAACTCCATAAACCCCAAAAGTTATTCCATATGAGTCCACCATACCTTCCTATATGCGGTACCTACCTGCCGTTCCAAGTAAATTTGTATCTGCCAAAATCTAAACCTTCAAATGAATTTCTGTTTTGTATGCTCGAATAGCTCATGTATCAACTAGGGATGTTTGTATCTTTCATGCTAGGCGGGTTATTCTCAAGAGGAGTGGACTCCGCTCCTCACTCACGAGAAAATGGCTGGTCGCCGGAATGCCCAGTCCCATACTCAAATCAAATCAAAATAATTGCAAACAAAACTCCCCAGGATTGTTGTTAGTTGGAGGCACCCGTTGTTTCGGGCAAGCCATGGATTAATGCTTGTTGGTGGTGGGGGAGTATAAACTTTTGTTGGAAATATGCCCTAGAGGCAATAATAAATTGGTTATTATTATATTTCCTTGTTCATGATAATCGTTTATTATCCATGCTAGAATTGTATTGATAGGAAACTCAGATACATGTGTGGATACATAGACAACACCATGTCCCTAGTAAGCCTCTAGTTGACTAGCTCGTTGATCAATAGATGGTTACGATTTCCTGACCATGGACATTGGATGTCGTTGATAATGGGATCACATCATTAGGAGAATGATGTGATGGACAAGACCCAATCCTAAGCCTAGCACAAGATTGTGTAGTTCGTATGCTAAAGCTTTTCTAATGTCAAGTATCATTTCCTTAGACCATGAGATTGTGCAACTCCCGGATACCGTAGGAGTGCTTTGGGTGTGCCAAACGTCACAACGTAACTGGGTGGCTATAAAGGTACACTACAGGTATCTCCGAAAGTGTCTGTTGGGTTGGCACGAATCAAGACTGGGATTTGTCACTCCGTGTAAACGGAGAGGTATCTCTGGGCCCACTCGGTAGGACATCATCATAATGTGCACAATGCGATCAAGGAGTTGATCACGGGATGATGTGTTACGGAACGAGTAAAAGAGACTTGCCGGTAACGAGATTGAACCAGGTATCGGGATACCGACGATCGAATCTCGGGCAAGTATCGTACCGCTAGACGAAGGGAATTGTATACGGGATTGATTAAGTCCTTGACATCGTGGTTCATCCGATGAGATCATCGTGGAGCATGTGGGAGCCAACATGGGTATCCAGATCCCGCTGTTGGTTATTGACCGGAGAGTTGTCTCGGCCATGTCTGCATGACTCCCGAACCCGTAGGGTCTACACACTTAAGGTTCGATGACGCTAGGGTTATAGGGAAAGTATGTACGCGGTTACCGAATGTTGTTCGGAGTCCCGGATGAGATCCCGGACGTCACGAGGAGTTCCGGAATGGTCTGGAGGTAAATATTGATATATAGGAAGTATGGTTTTGGCCATCGGAAGTGTTCCGGGCATCACCGGTAGTGTACCGGGACCACCGGAGGGGTCCGGGGGTCCATCGGGAGGGGCCACCAGCCCCAGAGGCTTGCGTGGGCCATAAGTGGGAAGGGACCAACCCCTACGTGGGCTGGGGCGCCTCCCACCAAGGCCCAAGGCGTCCTCAAGAGGAGAGGGAGCAAACCCTAGGTGCTGATGGGCCCTAAGGCCCACCCTAGGTGCGCCCCCCTCTCTCTCCCCCTTGGCCGCCTCCCAGATGGGATCTGGGGGCTGCCGCCACCCGTAGGGAGGGAACCCTAGGTGGGGGCGCAGCCCCTCCCACCCCCCTATATATATTTGAGGTTTGGGGCTGCCCAACACATGTGATTTGCTCTCCCTGTTGGCGTAGCCCTACCCCTCTCCCTCCTCGTCTCTCATAGTGCTTGGCGAAGCCCTGCTGGAGTCCCGCGCTCCTCCACCACCACCACGCTGTTGTTCTGCTGCTGGATGGAGTCTTCCCCAACCTCTCCTTCTCCCCTTGCTGGAACAAGGCGTAGGAGAAGTCACCGGGCTGTACGTGTGTTGAACACGGAGGTGCCGTCCGTTCAGCACTAGGATCATCGGTGATTTGGATCACGACGAGTATGACTCCATCAACCCCGTTCACTTGAATGCTTCCACTTAGCGATCTGCAAGGGTATGTAGATGCACTCTTCCTCCCCTCGTTGCTAGATTACTCCATAGATTGATCTTGGTGGTGCGTAGAAAATTTTGAATTTCTGCTACGTTACCCAACAGTGGCATCATGAGCTAGGTCTATGTGTAGTTTCTATGCACGAGTAGAACACAAAGTAGTTGTGGGCGTCGATTTTGTCAATTTACTTGCCGTTACTAGTCTTATCTTGATTCGGCGGCATTGTGGGATGAAGCGGCCCGGACCAACCTTACACGTACGCTTACGTGAGACCGGTTCCACTGACTGACATGCACTAGTTGCATAAGGTGGCTGGCGGGTGTCTGTCTCTCCCACTTTAGTCGGATCAGATTCGATGAACAGGGTCCTTATGAAGGGTAAATAGAAATTGGCAATTCACGTTGTGGTTTTGGCGTAGGTAAGAAACGTTCTTGCTAGCAACCTATAGCAGCCATGTAAAAAACTTGCAACAACAATTAGAGGACGTCTAACTTGTTTTTGCAGCAAGTGTTTTGTGATGTGATATGGCCAAAGGATGTGATGAATGATATATGTGATGTATGAGATGATCATGTTCTTGTAATAGGAATCACGACTTGCATGTCGATGAGTATGACAACTGGCAGGAGCCATAGGAGTTGTCTTAATTTATTTATGACCTGCATGTCAACATAAACGTCATGTAATTACTTTACTTTATTGCTAACCGTTAGCTGTAGTAGTATAAGTAATAGTTGGCGAGACAACTTCATGGAGACACGATGATGGAGATCATGATGATGGAGATCATGATGTCATGCCGGTGACGATAATGATCATGGAGCCCCGAAGATGGAGATCAAAAGGAGCAAAATGATATTGGCCATATCATGTCACTTTTTGATTGCATGTGATGTTTATCATGTTTTACATCTTATTTGCTTAGAACGACGGTAGATTAAATAAGATGATCCCTCACTAAAATTTCAAGAAAGGTGTTCCCCCTAACTGTGCACCATTGCGAAGGTTCGTTGTTTCAAAGCACCACGTGATGATCGGGTGTGATAGATTCTAACGTTCGAATACAACGGGTGTTGATGAGCCTAGCATGTACAGACATGACCTCGGGACACATGTGAAACACTTAGGTTGACTTGACGAGCCTAGCATGTACAGACATGGCCTCGGAACACGGAAGACCGAAAGGTCGAACATGAGTCGTATAGAAGATACGATCAACATGAAGATGTTCACCGATGATGACTAGTCCGTCTCACGTGATGATCAGACACGGCCTAGTTGACTCGGATCATGTAATCACTTAGATGACTAGAGGGATGTCTATCTAAGTGGGAGTTCATAAGATGAACTTAATTATCCTGAACATAGTCAAAAGGTCTTCGCAAATTATGTCGTAGCTCGCGCTTCAGTTCTACTGTTTAGATATGTTCCTAGAGAAAATTTAGTTGAAAGTTGATAGTAGCAATTATGCGGACTAGGTCCGTAAACTGAGGATTGTCCTCATTGCTTCATAGAAGGCTTATGTCCTTAATGCACCGCTCAGTGTGCTGAACCTCGAACGTCGTCTGTGGATGTTGCGAACATCTGACATACACATTTTGATAACTACATGATAGTTCAGTTAAACGGTTTAGAGTTGAGGCACCGAAGACATTTTGAAACGTCGCGAAACATATGAGATGTTTCGAGGGCTGAAATTGGGATTTCAGGCTCGTGCCCAGTCAAGAGGTATAAGACCTCCGACGATTTTCTTAGCCCGCAAACTAAGGGAGAAAAGCTCAATTGTTGAGCTTGTGCTAAGATTGTCTGAGTACAACAATCATTTGAATCGAGTGGGAGTTGATCTTCCAGATGAAATAGTGATGTTTCTCCGAAGTCATTACCACCAAGATGCTAGAGCTTCATCATGAACTATAATATATCAGGGACATATATGATGATCCTTGAGATATTCGCGATGTTTGACACCACAAAAGTAGAAATCAAGAAGGAGCATCAATTGTTGATGGTTGGTGAAACCACTAGTTTCAAGAAGGGCAAGGGCAAGAAGGGATACTTCATGAAACGGCAAATCAGCTGCTGCTCTAGTGAAGAAACCCAAGGTTGAACCCAAACCGAGACTAAGTGCTTCTGTAATAAGGGGAACAGCCACTGGAGCAGAATTACCCTAGATACTTGATAGATGAGAAGGCTGGCAAGGTCGATAGAAGTATATGGATATACATTGTGTTAATGTGTACTTTACTAGTACTACTAGTAGCACCATGGTATTAGATACCGGTTCGGTTGCTAAGTGTTAGTAAACTCGAAATAAAAGGCTGCGGAGTAAACAGAGACTAGCTAAAGGTGAGCTGGCGATATGTGTTGGAAGTTCTTCCCAAGCTTGATGTGATCAAGCATCGCACGCTCCCTCTACCATCGAGATTGGTGTTTGCGTTGAGCATAGACATGATTGGATTATGTCTATCACAATACGGTTATTCATTTAAGGAGAATAATGGTTACTCTGTTTATTTGAATAATACCTTCAATGGTCTTGCACCTAAAATGAATGGTTTATTGAATCTCGATTGTGGTGATACACATGTTCATGCCAAAAGATATAAGATAGTAATGATAGTACCACCTACTTGTGGCACTGCCACGTAAGTCATATCGGTATAAAACGCATGAAGAAGCTCCATGTTGATGGATCTTTGGGCTCACTTGTTTTTGAAAAGTTTGAGACATGCGAACCATGTCTATTGGTGTATATGCATGAAGAAACTCCATGCAAATGGACCGTTTGGACTCACTTGATTTTGAATCACTTGAGACATGCAAATCATACCACATGGGCAAGATGACTGAAAGCCTCGTTTTCAGTAAAATGGAACTAGAAAGCAACTTGTTGGAAGTAATACATTTTGATGTGTGCAGTCCAATGAGTGTTGAGGCGTGTAGTGGATATCGTTATGTTCTTACTTCACAGATGATTTGAGTAGATGTTGAGTATATTTACTTGATGAATCATGAGTCTGAATTATTGAAAGGTTCAAGTAATTTCAGGGTGAAGTTGAAAGATCGTCGTGACAAGAGGATAAAATATCTATGATATGATCATAGAGATGAATATCTGAATTACGAGTTTGGCACAGAATTAAGACATTGTGGAAATTGTTTCACAACTAATACAGCCTGGAACACCATAGTGTGATGGTGTGTCCGAACATCATAACTGCACCCTATTGGATATGATGCATACCATGATGTCTCTTATCGAATTACCACGATAGTTTATGGGTTAGGCATTAGAGACAACCACATTCACTTTAAATAGGGCACCACGTAATTCCGATGAGATGACACCATATGAACTATGGTTTAGAGAAACCTAAGCTATCATTTGTTAAAAGGTTTGGGTCTGCGACGCTTATGTGAAAAGTTTCAGGCTGATAAGCTCGAACCCAAAGCGGATAAATGCATCTTCATAGGACACCCAAAACAGTTGGGTATACCTCCTGTCTCGGATCTGAAAGCAATAAGGGATTGTTTCTAGAATCGGGTCCTTTCTCGAGGAAAAGTTTCTCTCGAAAGAATTGAGTGGGAGGATGGTGGAGACTTGATGAGGTTATTGAACCGTCTCTTCAACTAGTGTGTGGCAGGGCACAGGGAGTTGTTCCTGTGGCACCTACACCAATTGAAGTGGAAGCTTATGATAGTGATCATGAAACTTCAGATCAAGTCACTACCAAACCTCGTGGGATGACAAGGATGCGTGCTACTTCAAAGTGGTACGTAATCCTATCTTGGAAGTCATGTTGCTAGACAACAATGAACCTACGAGCTATGGAGAAGCGATGGCGGGCCTGGATTCCAAAATGGCTCGAGGCCATATAATCCGAGATAGGATCCATATATGAAAACAAAGTGTAGACTTTGGAAGAACTACTTGATGGTCGTAAGGCTGTTAGGTACATATGGATTTTAAAAGGAAGACGGACAATGATGGTAAGTATCACCATTAAGAAAGCTCGACTTGTCGTTAAGATGTTTTCCGACAAGTTCAAGGAGTTGACTACGGTGAGACTTTCTCACTCGTAGTGATGCTAAGAGTCTGTTGGAATTATATTAGCGATTACTGCATTATTTATGAAATCTTGCAGATAGGATGTCAAAACATTGTTTCCTCGACGATTTTCTTGAGGAAAGGTTGTATGTGATACAATCGGGAGGTTTTGTCAATCCTGAAAGATGCTAACAAGTATGCAAAGCTCCAGCAATCCTTCTAAGGACTGGAGTAAGCATCTCGGAGTTGGAATGTATGCTTTTATGAGATGATCAAAGATTTTGGGTGTATACAAAGTTTATGAGAAACTTGTATTTCCAAAGAAGTGAGTGGGAGCACTATAGAATTTCTGATGAGTATATGTTGTTGACATATTGTTGATCAGAAATGACATAGAATTTCTGGAAAGCATATAGGGTTATTTGGAAAGTGTTTTTCAATGGAAAGCCTGGATTAAGCTACTTGAACATTGAGCATCAAGATCTATAAGGATAGATCAAAACGCTTAATGGTACTTTCAAATGAGCACATACCTTGACATGATCTTGAAGGTGTTCAAGATGGATCAGTCAAAGAAGGAGTTCTTGCCTGAGTTGTAAGGTATGAAGTTAAGACTTAAAGCTCGACCACGGCAGAAGAAAGAGGAAGGACGAAGGTCGTCCCCTATGCTTTTGTCATAGGCTCTATACGGTATGCCATGCTGAGTACCGCACCTGATGTGTGCTTTGCCGCATATTTGGCAAGAGGGTACAAAGGTGATCTAGGAGTAGATCACCAGATAGCGGTCTAAATTATCCTTAGAGGAATAAGGATATGTTTCTCGGTTATGGAGGTGATAAAGAGTTCGACGTAAAGAGTTACGTCGATGCAAGCTTAACACCTATCCGGATAGCTCTAAGTAGAGATACTGGATACGTATAATGGAGCAACAATTTAGAATAGCTCAAAGTAGAACAGTTATTTGAAATGGCTCCAAATGTAGCGTAGTAGTTGCATCTACAAGATGACATAGAAAATTGCGAAGTACATACGGATCTGAATGTTGCAGACCCGTTGACTGAAACCTCTCTCACAAGCATAACATGATCAAACCCAGAACTCTTTGGGTGTTAGTCACATGGGGATGTGACCTTGAGTGTTAATCACATATCGATGTGAACTGGATTATTGACTCTAGTGCAAGTGGGAGACTGTTGGAAATATGCCCTAGAGGCAATAATAAATTGGTTATTATTATATTTCCTTGTTCATGATAATCGTTTATTATCCATGCTAGAATTGTATTGATAGGAAACTCATATACATGTGTGGATACATAGACAACACCATGTCCCTAGTAAGCCTCTAGTTGACTAGCTCGTTGATCAATAGATGGTTACGGTTTCCTGACCATGGACATTGGATGTCGTTGATAACGGGATCACATCATTAGGAGAATGATGTGATGGACAAGACCCAATCCTAAGCCTAGCACAAGATCATGTAGTTCATATGCTAAAGCTTTTCTAATGTCAAGTATCATTTCCTTAGACCATGAGATTGTGCAACTCCCGGATACCGTAGGAGTGCTTTGGGTGTGCCAAACGTCACAACGTAACTGGGTGGCTATAAAGGTACACTACAGGTATCTCTGAAAGTGTCTGTTGGGTTGGCACGAATCAAGACTGGGATTTGTCACTCCGTGTAAACGGAGAGGTATCTATGGGCCCACTCGGTAGGACATCATCACAATATGCACAATGTGATCAAGGAGTTGATCACAGGATGATGTGTTACGGAACGAGTAAAAGAGACTTGCCGGTAACGAGATTGAACCAGGTATCGGGATACCGACGATCGAATCTCGGTCAAGTATCGTACCGCTAGACGAAGGGAATATACGGGATTGATTGAATCCTTGACATCGTGGTTCATCCGATGAGATCATCGTGGAGCATGTGGGAGCCAACATGGGTATCCAGATCCTGCTATTGTTTATTGACAGGAGAGTTGTCTCGGCCATGTCTGCATGACTCCCGAACCCGTAGGGTCTACACACTTAAGGTTCGATGACGCTAGGGTTATAGGGAAAGTATGTACGCGGTTACCGAATGTTGTTCGGAGTCCCGGATGAGATCCCGGACGTCACAAGGAGTTCCATAATGGTCCGGAGGTAAAGATTGATATATAGGAAGTATGGTTTTGGCCACCGGAAGTGTTCCGGGCATCACCGGTAGTGTACTGAGACCACCGGAGGGGTACGGGGGTCCACCGGGAGGGGCCACCAGCCCCAGAGGCTTGCCTGGGCCATAAGTGGGAAGGGACCAGCTCCTATGTGGGCTGGAGCGCCTCCCACCAAGGCCCAAGGCGTCCTCAAGAGGAGAGGGGGCAAACCCTAGGCGCAGATGGGCCCTAAGGCCCACCCTAGGTGCGCCCCCCTCTCTCTCCCCCTTGGCCGCCTCCCAGATGGGATCTGGGGGCTGCCGCCACCCCTAGGGAGGGAACCCTAGGTGGGGGCGCAGCCCCTCCCATCCCCCTATATATATTTGAGGTTTGGGGCTGCCCAACACATGTGATTTGCTCTCCCTGTTGGCGCAGTCCTACCCCTCTCCCTCCTCGTCTCTCGTAGTGCTTGGCGAAGCCCTGCTGGAGTCCCGCGCTCCTCCACCACCACCACGCCGTTGTTCTGCTGCTGGATGGAGTCTTCCCCAACCTCTCCTTCTCCCCTTGCTGGAACAAGGCGTAGGAGACGTCACCGGGCTGTACGTGTGTTGAACACGGAGGTGCCGTCCGTTCGGCACTAGGATCATCGGTGATTTGGATCACGACGAGTACGACTCCATCAACCCCGTTCACTTGAACGCTTCCACTTAGCGATCTACAAGGGTATGTAGATGCACTCTCCTTCCCCTCGTTGCTAGATTACTCCATAGATTGATCTTGGTGATGCGTAGAAAATTTTGAATTTCTACTACGTTCCCCAACAACTTTACCATTCTGCTTAGGAACCGCCTATCATGTGTGTAGCATGGAGGATATCGAGATCTCTTGGTTGTTATGTTGACAATGAAAGTATATCGCTCAAAATATTATTCATCTCTATTTCAAAACCGAGCTCTGGTACCTCTACAAAATCCCTGCTTCCCTCTGCGAAGGGCCTATCTATTTATTTTTATGTTGAGTCATCATCCTCTTATTAAAAAGCACCAGCTGGAGAGCACCGATATGACGCCCCCGATTTAATCGTACACTAATCATACACGCAAATGTGTACGATTAAGATCAGGGACTCACGGGAAGATATCACAACACAACTCTACAAATAAAATAAGTTATACAAGCATCATATTACAAGCCAGGGGCCTCGAGGGCTCGAATACAAGAGCCTAATCATAGACGAGTCAGCGGAAGCAACAATATCTGAGTACAGACATAGGTTAAACAAGTTTGCCTTAAGAAGGCTAGCACAAACTGGGATACAGATCAAAAGAGGCGCAGGCCTCCTGCCTGGGATCCTCCTAAACTACTCCTGGTCGTCGTCAGCGGCCTGCACGTAGTAGTAGGCACCTCCGGTGTAGTAGGAGTCGTCGTCGACGGTGGCGTCTGGCTCCTGGACTCCAGCATCTGGTTGCGACAACCAAAAAGAAAGGAAAAGGGGGAAAAGGGGGAGAAAGCAACCGTGAGTACTCATCCAAAGTACTCGCAAGCAAGGAGCTACACTACATATGCATGGGTATCAAATGGAATAAGGGTATCATATGTGGACTGAACTGCAGAATGCCAAAATAAGAGGGGGATAACTAATCCTATCGAAGACTACGCTTCTGGCAGCCTCCATCTTGCAGCATGTAGAAGAGAGTAGACTGAAGTCCTCCAAGTAGCATCGTGTAGCATAATCCTAACCGATGATCCTTCCCTCGTCGCCTTGTGAGAGAGCGATCACCGGTTGTATCTGGCACTTGGAAGGGTGTGTTTTATTAAGTATCCGGTTCTAGTTGTCATAAGGTCAAGGTACAACTCCAAGTCGTCCTGTTACCGAAGATCACGGCTATTTGAATAGATTAACTTCCCTGCAGGGGTGCACCACATAACCCAACACGCTCGATCCCATTTGGCCGGACACACTTTCCTGGGTCATGCCCGGCCTCGGAAGATCAACACATCGCAGCCCTACCTAGGCACAACAGAGAGGTCAGCACGCCGGTCTAAATCCTATGGCACAGGGGTCTAGGCCCATCGCCCATTGCACACCTGCATGTTGCATACGCGGCCGGAAGCAGAACTAGCCCCCTTAATACAAGAGTAGGCTTACGGTCCAATCCGGCGTGCGCCACTCAGTCGCTGACGTCACGAAGGCTTCGGCTGATACCACGACGTCGAGTGCCCATAACTGTCCCCGCGTAGATGGTTAGTGCGTATAGGCCAGTAGCCAGACTTAGATCAAATACCAAGATCTCGTTAAACGTGTTAAGTATCCGCGAACACCGACCAGGGCCAGGCCCACCTCTCTCCTAGGTGGTCTCAACCTGCCCTGTCGCTCCACCTCAAAGTAACAATCGGGGGTCGTCGGGAACTCAGGCCCATCACTACCTGGATGGAGCCACCTGCCCCTTCAGCCCCCATCTCCAAACAGTATCATAAGTAATGTAACAGTATAAGTATAAATCATATGCCCGTGATCACCTCCCGAAGTGATCACGGCCCAGTAGTATAGCATGGCAGACAGACAAGAGTGTAGGGCCACTGATGGAACACTAGCATCCTATACTAAGCATTTAGGATTGCAGGTAAAGGTAACAACTGTAGTAGCAAGGATAGGCTATGCATCAGGATAGGATAACGAAAAGAAGTAACATGCTACACTACTCTAATGCAAGAAGTAGAGAGAAGAATAGGCGATATCTGGTGATCAAAGGGGGGGCTTGCCTGGTTGCTCTGGCAAGAGAGAGTGGTCGTCAACACCGTAGTCGAACTGGGTAGCAGCGGCGTCGGTCTCGGTGTCTAGCGAGAGAAGAGGGGGAAGAAACAATAAATATGATGCAAACAAATGCAAGACGATGCATGACATGACAAAGCATGATGCTAGGTGTACCCTAACGTGGTACGAGGTGGTACCGGTGAAGGGGGAAACATCTGGGAAAGTATTCCTGGTGTTTCGCATTTTCGGACAGATGGGCCGGAGGGGAAAAGTTGCGTGTTTGCTATGCTAGGGATGCGTGACGGACGAACGGGTTGCGCATCCGGATTCGTCTCGCCGTTCTGAGCAACTTTCATGTACAAAGTTTTTCCATCCGAGCTACGGTTTATTTTATATTAATTTTAAAAGATTTAAATCAATTTTAGGATTTATTTAATTATTTAAATCAACATTATCCAGAACAGTGTTTACTGACATCATCATGACGTCAGCAGTTGACCTAGTCAACTTGACATGTGGGTCCCGTTCGTCATTGACTGTTTAGTGTAATTAGGGTTTAACTAATCTAATTACTGCTTAATTAAACTAACTAGTTAATTAGATTAGTTAATTAGGATTAATTAATTAATTAATTATTTTTTTATCAGCTAATTTTTTATCTTTACTTAAATTTGTTCTGGGGTCTTGGGCCCCATGTGTCATAGAGCAAGGGGCCCTAGCGGGCGTGGGGTTTACGGGCACGAATGCGGGCGTCACCCAAGCGGGCGCACGCTCAGGGCGTGCGGGGCGGCGGACCCGGCAGGGCACCGGAGCAGGGGAAGGCCGGTGGTCTAGGGCCGGCGGTGAGGGGCGAAGCGGC
>NC_041382.1:568234505-568274826 GCF_002162155.2 Triticum dicoccoides | reverse complement strand
ATTGGATGGCAAAGCGGCGCGGCAGCAGGGACGTGGCCAGAAAGCAACCGCGGCGAGCGCGGTGGCCAAGGCAAGCCGCGCGGCGTGGGACGGTGATCACTAGCGGCGTAGGCGGACAGGGGAGGCCGAAGGAGGTCACGGCGGGCGCGGGCCTCAGTGGCCAGAGCGGGGAAGCCGCGTGGGGCGCCGTGGTGCATGCCGGCGCACGCGATGCAGCGGCCGCGTGGGGCGAGCGAGGCACGGGCAGCGCGAGGGAGCGCGCAGGCGAGGGGCGACGTCGCGTGAGCGGGAGCAGCGAGCGGGGCATGTGCGTGGTGCGCGGGAAAGGGCAGAGGAAGGTGGGGCCTCACCGTAGGGCGTAGGGCACGGGGCAATGGTGCTCGAGGTGGGGGACGGGGGTGTCGGAGACGAGGAGGAAGTCCGGTGGAGAGGCGTGGTTGAGGCAGCGGGGTGACTTCGGGGCGAGGCGGCGCCGGCGATCCAGCGACGATGACGACGCACAGCGGTGGGGAGGTGACGGCGGGCAACGGCAAGCGGCATCGGGCAGCACCGGGTGGCAGGGCGCGGCCGTCGAGGCGGCGCCGGGGGCAGCGGTCTCGGGCGCTGGGGGGAGGTTCGATCCCCCTCCCAATCGGATCGGGAGAAGAGGAGAGGAGCGACCAGGAGAGGGAATCGTGGGGAGCGAGTGGGGTGGATAGGGGTTAGGGTTCGATCATAGTGGGTGGTTAAGGGAGTGGGGCTGGGCCGGTTGGTTGGGTCTTCGCCCACTTGGGCTGGCCAGCTGGGCCACGGTTGGCCTAGTGGGGGGAGGTTGCCTTATTTTTTTTATTTTGTTAGTTTTGTTTTTTTGTATTTTCTTTCATTTATCTATTTTCTTTTCTATTTTCTTTTAACTTCCAATTTATTTTAACTCCATTAAGATAAATAATTAGTGCCTAGATTAGTGATGTAAATTAAGCCTCTGCCATAAAAGCTTGACTTCCAAATAAATTAGTTTAGGATTTTATAAAATACAAAAGTCATTTATTTAATTGTTTTAGCCACTGGGTTAATTACTTTTGAGCATTTAAACATGTTTTAAAGGTTTGGTTTCTCCACCATTATTTATTATGAACTACCTGCTACATTTAGAACATTTTAGTTTTGACTTTTGTAAACTCTTCTAGTTTGACTTTATTTCAAATTTGAATTTGAATGAGTTTTGAATCATCGTGAGATTATCAACAATAATCGTGGTGACGTGGCAACATTAGTAGAGTGTTACTGTAGCTTAATTATCCGGGCGTCACAATTCTCCTCCACTACAAGAAATCTCGTCCCGAGATTTAGGAGGGGAGCATTGGGGGAGGGATTGGGTTACAAAAAAAATCTAACGGATCTTGTCGGTCTTGGTTGCTCTTCTCGAAGAGGTCGACCCATTATGTTGATGTCTTCATTTCTCTGCTTCAGGTCATCATTATGAAGTCTTCATCCTTTCTTCGGGGGTTCCATCATCCTTACAAATAGGTAACGGGGCAGATCGGCAACGACAGAATGCTATAAGGGTAATAATCTGGGATTAACCCATGACTAAGCATACGAGTACCTATCGAGTTGAACAAATAAAACACATCGAGGGTAAAGTTCAAAGGTACCATAAGAAGTTTCAAGCAGCCAGACAATCGTTCAATGCCTAGACAGAAGATGAAAGGGTTTCAGGGCAACGCGAATAAGTATTGCGTCTGATACTAGAATGGGTCATCTCTAGGAAGGTGACCTGTGGATGCATACGGAGTCAAGCGCGAGGAATAACCTTGGAAACCGGGTTACATGAGAGTCAGGTTTCGATCCTATGGAACTGTGGGTTATGGGCCCACCATGTGGTTCAAAAGTAGGAAGGGCGCCGACATATTGCACGGTCATGGTAGCCAGGCATAGCAGAGGATAGACTGTCAGTTATGTTGGCAACAATGTCGATACCAAGGGCGAGGGACGAAGAGAACCATCTTCCTGCTTGTTGAACGAGGCGGACCAATAGGCAAAGTTCTCGTCCATCGGTGGTTACCGGAATGTCAACAACAATAGTAACAGGGTCTTGCTAACAGAATTGTACACCAAGGTGTTTACACAAGCGGGAGAATATTACTGCTTAGATCATATGGATCACAAGAAACGTTAAACCAACCAATGGAAAGGAAAATATGGTTATCAGATTAAACAGAACAATGGAAAGGAAAATGTGTTTAAACACTTATTTCAAGGGTATAACCTTCCCAAGGGCAAGCAGAGCATGATATCCATGATAGGATAGCAAGTTCAAAAGCATTTAGATAAAGGGACGAGGGGAGAATCATGATAATACCCATACAACGGTGTTTGGATAATTGATCAAGAATCATGTAGCATTGCACTTCCACTATTCACAATGATATTCAGAATACCCTAGTCATGCTCCGAGGTAGTGATAACATGGTGTTTTAAGTAATGGTTGGATCGAAAGATCACAAGAGATACAAAGGAACACTTCCAAGATTATCTCGGAACGTAAGGATTAACCAAACACAACTAGGTCTGTGTTGGCAGAAAGCCAAGGATGTCATCGGTGATATCACAAATCATCGAGGGGCAGGGATGGTTACTTGTCATCATCCATTTGGTTGATATTCTGGAAGGAATCAAAATGTTGTTTGACGACCACGACAAATTTTGTCGAGAGGCTCCACGAAGATGTAATCGATCAGCGATGACATCAAGTCAAAGGAATGATGAAGCGAAAGGTTATTGGAACCATGGGTATGACACAAACTCGAAATCAAGTTTGCTGTTCAGGGAGAAATGATATGCGAGGAAGACCGACGTAAGATTAGCTCATCGTCAAAAATTGTGCGGCGAGAAGGACTAGGTAGCACAATTAAAATTTATCACAATGATGATATAGCCGATCAGGCTAGGAATGACTTAAGTGATTATTAACTCATAAGCAACAACAATTATTTAAGAGTTATTGAACCAGAGTGCGGAATCGATTCACTTATCGGTGTCCTCGGTTGACGACAACCCAGATCCCGGGAAAATTGGAATCGGTGAGAAATGATAGTTGATGAAGAACCCATAAGAAGTTATGCAGTTCTATGATATTCTTGAGATACCAGAGTGTAATACACGACGGTAGATCAAAGTAAAGCTTGGTCGGGTGCAATGATCTGTAGAAGACAATTACTTTAACTTGTCCAAGAAACGGTATTTAAAGGAGAACATGGTCGGAAACACTATTGCAAAAGGCCACATCCCGGATATAAGATGAACTTATACCAAAGGAATAATTTAATTTAAGAGAAACTTTAATGATAAGATCTACATCGTTTCCATGGGCATGAACACAAGTTCAAGGTCGACTCCCACTTCTTCAATGTATAACCTTCCATTCACCTCTCGTATTTCGAAAATGACATTAGTTGTTGAGAGTTTTACCTGGTGCAATACCGGATAAGTATGAGCCGTGAAATCTTTCGGGTTCACATAGATTAGGGAAGGCGTTGGTTCAACCCATCGGGGCATCTTAGGAACATATACCACAAAACTACTTAGTAAACATGACCAACTCGAGAGCAGAGCATGGTTGGCCAAAACAGAGGATACAATTTACCAAAGGCATTATGTATCAGGGAAGAAACTTCTCGAGGTTTTTGTATACGAAGGACACTGTCGGATGATATTGCAACAAAGGATCCGACGGTCCATAGCGGAGTTGATGTGAGCATCGGCACACAATCAGTTGAAGAAAGGATGCAAGGGCATCAGATTATAGAACACCTGAATGATTCGATGCTTAGTTAGCAAAGGAATTATGATTTCCAAATAGAAATCAGAAGCAGACGCTCTGATCAAGGGTGGATAAGTTCAATAGACCTAAGGGTACAATTGACGGCAAACAGATTGGTCGAGAACAAGCTCATGTTCAAAAATGACGTCTGAGCCAGAAAGATAATTTGAAAGGATCAACTGATGATTGCGTGCATTCGCACTCATGTTGAATCAATAGGATCAAAATGACGGTTTCTAAGGATACTGACGAATATTGTCAGACATATGGAAAGCATCCATAATGCAAGCAGACAAGTATTGCAGAGCAATAAGCTACTAAGGATTTTTGGAGGATCGAATAGTATTTCGAAGACCATTGTGAAACACATGAACAACTGGGGGATGAGCAGATACTCGATAAGTGCGAGAATTACCCATAGGGGTATTTAGGTGACAAAGAACAGCAAGGCAGTAAGCTTAAAGGAATATCGAAACAACGACGAGTATTTCGGGGTATCTTGTAATAACAAGACCAACTGGGGATGGATGTAAGAATAACAACTGCAAGTAGTTATCCATAAGGGTTGATGATGGAAGGGGAAATGCAAACGCGATGAACACAAGTTCTCGGATTAACAGCGGAGAGTATCTTCAGGGTCTTCACATGCAGCAGACGATCATCGGTAATAAGGGGTTCTCCGGGTGAAAGTGAAATCGAGATCCTAATGTTAGATTTAGCACAATTCATTTAAGCCGAATAGAAGAGAGTTCAAAGTCCCAGAGTAAGGATCGAGGAGTAAAAGATCCTAATACCACCCAGATGGCGACGTGGGCCTGTAAGCCGCACAGCCATGTTAGTAAAAGTTTTTCAATGAATAGACTCGACTTCGGCCAAGGAGTTGGAAAGGGGGATTCCTACAGGCAGTCGGCTCTGATACCAACTTGTGACGCCCCCGATTTAATCGTACACTAATCATACACGCAAACGTGTACGATTAAGATCAGGGACTCATGGGAAGATATCACAACACAACTCTACAAATAAAATAAGTTATACAAGCATCATATTACAAGCCAGGGGCCTCGAGGGCTCGAATACAAGAGCTCGATCATAGACGAGTCAGCGGAAGCAACAATATCTGAGTACAGACATAGGTTAAACAAGTTTGCCTTAAGAAGGCTAGCACAAACTGGGATACAGATCGAAAGAGGCGCAGGCCTCCTGCCTGGGATCCTCCTAAACTACTCCTGGTCGTCGTCAGCGGCCTGCACGTAGTAGTAGGCACCTCCGGTGTAGTAGGAGTCGTCGTCGACGGTGGCGTCTGGCTCCTGGACTCCAGCATCTGGTTGCGACAACCAGAAAGAAAGGAAAAGGGGGAAAAGGGGGAGAAAGCAACCGTGAGTACTCATCCAAAGTACTCGCAAGCAAGGAGCTACACTACATATGCATGGGTATCAAATGGAATAAGGGTATCATACGTGGACTGAACTGCAGAATGCCAGAATAAGAGGGGGATAACTAATCCTGTCGAAGACTACGCTTCTGGCAGCCTCCATCTTGCAGCATGTAGAAGAGAGTAGACTGAAGTCCTCCAAGTAGCATCGTGTAGCATAATCCTAACCGATGATCCTCCCCTCGTCGCCCTGTGAGAGAGCGATCACCGGTTGTATCTGGCACTTGGAAGGGTGTGTTTTATTAAGTATCCGGTTCTAGTTGTCATAAGGTCAAGGTACAACTCCAAGTCGTCCTGTTACCGAAGATCACGGCTATTCGAATAGATTAACTTCCCTGCAGGGGTGCACCACATAACCCAACACGCTCGATCCCATTTGGCGGACACACTTTCCTGGGTCATGCCCGGCCTCGGAAGATCAACACGTCGCAGACCTACCTAGGCACAACAGAGAGGTCAGCACGCCGGTCTAAATCCTATGGCGCAGGGGTCTGGGCCCATCGCCCATTGCACACCTGCACGTTGCGTACGCGACCGGAAGCAGAACCAGCCCCCTTAATAAAAGAGCAGGCTTACGGTCCAATCCGGCGCGTGTCACTCAGTCGCTAACGTCACGAAGGCTTCGGCTGATACCACGACGTCGAGTGCCCATAATTGTCCCCGCGTAGATGGTTAGTGCATATAGGCCAGTAGCCAGACTCGGATCAAATACCAAGATCTCTTTAAACGTGTTAAGTATCCGCGAACACCAACCAGGGCCAGGCCCACCTCTCTCCTAGGTGGTCTCAACTTGCCCTGTCGCTCCGCCTCAAAGTAACAGTCAGGGGCCGTCGGGAACTCAGGCCCATCACTACCTGGATGGAGCCACCTGCCCCTTCAGCCCCCATCTCCGAACAGTATCATAAGTAATGTAACAGTATAAGTATATATCATATGCCCGTGATCACCTCCCGAAGTGATCACGGCCCAGTAGTATAGCATGGCAGACGGACAAGAGTGTAGGGCCACTGATGGAACACTAGCATCCTATACTAAGCATTTAGGATTGCAGGTAAAGGTAACAACAGTAGTATCAAGGACAGGCTATGCATCAGGATAGGATAATGAAAAGAAGTAACATGCTACACTACTCTAATGCAAGTAGTAGATAGAAGAATAGGCGATAGCTGGTGATCAAAGGGGGGGCTTGCCTGGTTGCTCTGGCAAGAGAGAGTGGTCATCAACATCGTAGTCGAACTGGGTAGCAGCGGCGTCGGTCTCGGTGTCTAGTGAGAGAAGAGGGGGAAGAAACAATAAATATAATGCAAACAAATGCAAGACAATGCATGACATGACAAAGCGTGATGCTAGGTGTACCCTAACACGGTACGAGGTGGTACCGGTGAAGGGGGAAACATCCGGGAAAGTATTCCCGATGTTTCGCGTTTTCAGACAAATGGGTCGGAGGGGGAAAGTTGCGTGTTCGCTATGCTAGGGATGCGTGGCGGACGAACGGGTTGCTTATCCGGATTCGTCTCGCCGTTCTGAGCAACTTTCATGTACAAAGTTTTTCCATTTGAGCTACGGTTTATTTTATATTAATTTTAAAAGATTTAAATCAATTTAGGATTTATTTAATTATTTAAATCAACATTATCCAGAACAGTGTTTGCTGACGTCAGCATGACGTCAGCTGTTGACCTGGTCAACCTGACATGTGGGTCCCGTTCGTCATTGACTGTTTAGTCTAATTAGGGTTTAACTAATCTAATTACTGTTTAATTAAACTAACTAGTTAATTAGATTAGTTAATTAGGATTAATTAACTTAATTAATTAATTTTTTATTTTTTTATTTTTTTATTAGCTAATTTTTTATCTTTTTTTAAAATTCGTTCTGGGGTCGTGGGCCCCATGTGTCATAGAGCAATGGTCCCTAGCGGGCGTGGGGTTTACGGGCACGGGTGCGGGCGCCACCCGAGCGGGCGCACGCCCAGGGGCGTGCGGGGCGGCGGACCCGGCAGGGCACCGGAGCAGGGGAAGGCCGGTGGTCTCGGGCCGGTGGTGAGGGGCAAAGCCGCGGCGGGGGGAGGGGTGGCGCAACCATTGCGGGGTCGGGACAGCAGCAGGGAAGCGGCAGCGAGCAGCGATGGTATGGCAAAGTGGCGCGGCAGCAGGGACGCGGCCAGAAAGCAACTGCGGCGAGCGCGGCGGCCAAGGCAAACCGCGCGGCGTGGGACGGTGATGACTGGCGGCGTAGGCGGACATGGGAGGCCGAAGGAGGTCACGGCGGGCGCGGGCCTCGGTGGCTAGAGCGGGGAAGCCGCGCGGGGCGCCGTGGTGCATGCCGGCGCACGCGATGCAGCGGCCGCGTGGGGCGAGCGAGGCACGGGCAGTGCGAGGGAGCACGCAGGCGAGGGGCGACGTCGCGTGAGCGGGAGCAGCGAGCGGGGCATGTGCGTGGTGCGCGGGGAAGGGCGGATGAAGGTGGGGCCTCACCGCAGGGCGTAGGGCACGGGGCAATGGTGCTCAAGGTGGGGGACGGGGACGGGGGCGTCGGAGACGAGGAGGCAGTCCGGTGGGGAGGCATGGTCGAGGCGGCGGGGTGACTTCGGGGCGAGGCGGCGCCGGCGATCCGGCGACGATGACGGCGCACAGCGGCGGGGAGGCGACGGCGGGCAACAGCAAGCGGCATCGGGCAGCATCGGGTGGCGGGACGCAGCCATCGAGGGGCAGCGGTCTCGGGCGCTGGGGGGAGGTTCGATCCCCCTCCCGATCGGATCGAGAGAAGAGGAGAGGAGCGACCAGAAGAGGGAATCGTGGGGAGCGAGTGGGGTGGATAGGGGTTAGGGTTCGGTCGTAGTGGGTGGTTAAGGGAGTGGGGCTGGGCCGGTTGGTTGGGTCTTCGCCCACTTGGGCTGGCCAGCTGGGCCACGGTTGGCCCAGTGGGGGAGGTTGCTTTATTTTTTGTATTTTGTTAGTTTTGTTTTTTTGTATTTTCTTTCATTTATCTATTTTCTTTTAACTTTCAATTTATTTTAACTCTATTAAGATAAATAATTAGTGCCTAGATTAGTGATGTAAATTAAGCCTCTGCCATAAAAGCTTGACTTACAAATAAATTAGTTTAGGATTTTATAAAATACAAAAGTCATTTATTTAATTGTTTTAGCCACTAGGTTAATTACTTTTGAGCATTTAAACATGTTTTAAAGGTTTGGTTTCTCCACCATTATTTATTATGAACTACCTGCTACATTTATAACATTTTAGTTTTGACTTTTGTAAACTCTTCTAGTTTGACTTTATTTCAAATTTGAATTTGAACGAGTTTTGAATCATCGCGAGATTATCAACAATAATCGTGGTGACGTGGCAACATTAGTAGAGGGTTACTGTAGCTTAATTATCCGGGCGTCACAACCGATGTCATTTATATGCATTACTATTAGTTTACATTGAGTATGACTGTGACAGGATCTCTTTTACCATGAATTACAATTTCTAGTCAGCCCTTTATCTTCACGGGTGCTCTGCATTTATGTTTTGCGGTCTCAGAAAGGGCTAGCGAGATACCATCTTGTTATATCATATTATAATTATTTTGAGAAAGTGTTGTCATCCGAGATTTATTATTATTGCTCGCTAGTTGATTATGCCATTGATATGAGTAAACATGAGACCTAAATGTTATTGTGAATATGGTTAGTTCATAATCTTTGCTAGAAACTTAAATGCTTGCTTTACATATTTACAACAAGAAGAGCAAACAGAGTTTGTAAATGTTTTTCTTTATCACTTTCAGTTTATCAACTAAATTGCTTAAGGACAAGAAAATGTTTAAGCTTGGGGGAGTTGATACGTATCCATCGTATCTACTTTTCCAAACACGTTTGCCCTTGTTTTGGACTCTAACTTGCATGATTTGAATGGAGCTAACCCGGACTGACGTTGTTTTCAGCAAAATTGCCATGGTGTTATTTTTGTGCAGAAATAAAAGTTCTCGGAATGACCTGAAAATCAACAAAGAATATTTTTGGAATATATAAAAAATACCGGTGAAAGAATCAAGGCCAAGGGGCCCACACCCTGTCCATGAGGGTGGGGGCGCGCCCCCTGCCTCGTGGGCCCCCTGGCGCTCCACCGGCCTCAACTCCAACTCTATATATTCACGTTCGAGAAGAAAAAAGTCAGAGAGAAGGATTCATCGCGTTTTACGATACAGAGCCGCCGCCAAGCCCTAATATCTCTCGGGAGGGCTGATCTGGAGTCCGTTCGGGACTCCGGAGAGGGGAATTCGTCGTCATCGTCATCATCAACCTTCCTCCACCACCAATTTCATGATGCTCACCGCCGTGCGTGAGTAATTCCATCGTATGCTTGCTCGACGGTGATGGGTTGGATGAGATTTATCATGTAATTGAGTTAGTTTTGTTAAGGTTTGATCCTTAGTATCTATTATGTTCTGATATTGATGTTGCTATGACTTTGCTATGCTTAATGCTTGTCATTAGGGCCCGAGTGCCATGATTTCAGATCTGAACCTATTATGTTTTCATGAATATATGTGAGTTCTTGATCCTATCTTGCAAGTATATAGTCACCTATTATGTGTTGTGATCCGTTAACCCCGAAGTGATAATAATCGGGATATTTGTCGGTGATGACCGTAGTTTAAGGAGTTCATGTATTCACTAAGTGTTAATGCTTTGGTCTGGTACTCCATTAAAAAGAGGCATTAATATACCTTAGTTTCCAATAGGACCCCGCTGCCACGGAAGGGTAGGAGAAAAGATGTCATGCAAGTTCTTTTCCATAAGCACGTATGACTATATTCGGAATACATGCCTACATTATATTGATGAACTGGAGCTAGTTCTGTGTCACCCTATGTTATAACTATTGCATGAGGAATCGCATCTGACATAATTATCCATCATTGATCCATTGCCTACGAGTATTTCGTATATTGATCTTTGCTTATTTACTTTTTCCGTTGCTACTGTTACAATCACTATAAAACCAAAACTATTACTTTTGCTACCATTACCGCTACTATCATACTACTTTGCTACTAAATACTTTGCTGCAGATATTAAGTCTTTCAGGTGCGGTTGAATTGACAACTCAACTGTTAATACTTGAGAATATTCTTTGGCTCCCCTTGTGTCGAATCAATAAATTTGGGTTGAATACTCTATCCTCGAAGATTGTTGCGGTCCCCTATACTTATGGGTTATCACATGACAGCGGAGGAGGAGGCTCGGCTCATCCAACATATCATGGAGGACTCCATGAACACGCACGATGAGCGCAAAATGGCCAGGCCTCGAGGAGACGATGGCCCTCTCTACGGCCGGCAACGTCGCCATCCCCAAACTGGAGATGGTGAGGGTGGAGGAGGTGATGGAGGAGCCGGTGGCCGCGTTCCATCTGGGTCTGGTGGGCCAGCAGTGGAGCTGATCGTGCACGGCTCCGGAGATGGCCGACACCGTGGGGGCATGAACTGGTGCCCCACGCCTCCGCGGTCACCGGAGCGGGGGGCGTCGCCACGGGAGGTGGTGGTGCAGGCACCTCCCGCCTTCCAGCCCGCCCCCATGTACCACGGACCGTCGTCCCACCTCTAGACGCCGCCGAACTACGTCGACCTCGTCAGCGACGACGACGACATCGGTGGCCACTGAAGACGGCGACGACCACGGCATCGACGGGCACAGCAGGAGCACGCGGGTGGCTTTTTCTATGTTAATTTTGGCAATGTGAATCGTGGAACTGGGCCGTTTTGTGGCCGTGATTGTTAATTTGTGTTTTATGTTTTTATATTTGCGTTTATTTACTTTTTTCAGCATTTTATTTTATTTTTTCTGTTTTTTATTATGTCCACCCGGACATAATTTGGGATACGGTCACACGTTGGGCGCACCCACGGCTCAACGGACAGAAGCGGACATGAGCAAATTCATTGCCGTTCCAAAGGGGCGAAATCCGGCTAAACTGGACATCCGTTTAAAGTCCTGCGTTGGAATTGGCCTTAACACTAGACATGGACATGAATGATACTAGTGCAACACCCAACCCGAGCATAGCACCGGACCGGACCGGACCCCCACCCACTGACCCAACCGAACCAAACCAAACCTTGCGGCGGGGAGCAAAAGCGGCTCCCCTCCGCGCGGGCCGGGCGGGGGCGTGTTTGTTACCATGACGCCGGGCTCATGACTCGGAGGCTCTAGCCAGGCTAGCTACTCCCCGGCCGGACCCGCACAGGCGCACCCCATGCATCATGCATGCGAGCTGAGGTTGTGCGCGTTGCATCATGCCAACCGTGCCGGCCGGCCAAAAGCACGGCACCACAACCACGCTGCGCCACCACTCCATGCAGGCAGATGCAGATGCAGATGCAGGCATGCATCCTCTGCTATGCTAGTGCTAGCTAGCTCAACCCCATCGATTAATAACTTCTTCCATTGTTTTCTCTTGAATGAATGAATAAGCAAGAGAACGCTACGGCTTCAGCTGCATCATTCCTTTTCCGTACCTCACGCTTGCTTCTCGCCTCACATTGGAGAGTTGTTGGAGCTTGTACAGGTAGGTGCACACTTGCCGGAACAGTTTTCCGGAAGGACGGGTGCTTTGAGGAAAAAATAATGAAAGGGTGGCAGTGGCAGGCACTGACTTTGGATTTTGGATTGTTGGTGAAGAAACAAGAGGCATGTAAAGACGCCCGTCTTTCTAGTCTAGTAGTCCCAAGTGCCCAAGAGGCAACGGACGGCGCAAGTTCATTTGCTGTACGCGCGCGAGTGGTGTGCTAATTAAGAAGGATCGTGATGCGCCATGGATAGACCTACAGAAGGATTTGATTATATTGTATGTATAGAAGCTTTCGTACGTGTGCGGTTTAACTATTTTTCTCAGAAGGACAAGCTATGTGACGATAAGGTAGTAGTATGTGTAATGGAAGGTTAGGTACACACCCCTCTCCTCAAATACTAGCATACTGGCTGACATGACAGTGTGATGAAATGGTCCTATACTGTCCATGTCACAATACTGCCCTACCATATGGTATTCAAACGGTCTTTAACATGACAAACTTTGATTTGGTCAAGAAAACACGCCGCAAATAATAAATATCAGCTCAATGATGTCAGTGAAGGGACTACCTGTTCTTGTTTCCTATGACCGATCTCTAGTTTAGATGGATTTGTCTGGATTCGATCGGCGTTCATGGTATTTAAAGTATCTACATGCTCTTTTCGATGTCTTCTTCTAAGAGGCAGCGATTTTCTACAAAGATCGCGGCTGCCGCTGTCTTTTGGTCTACATCAACGACTTCCCAACCGCTTCTTTTACAAACTCGGGACATGATTTGGGGCACGCGTGTCCTTGGTGTCCACTTTTTATTTTGACTTCTGATTTTCAAAGTTTTATATTTTTAAATGAAAATTTTAAATTAAGTTATGTTTTCATATTCGTGTTTCTTGTGACCATCGCTTTCAAATAAGTCCCATTTTGAATATATTGACTTTAAAAAAATGTTAAGTTTCAATGTTGAAACTTAGTACGAGCCACCGATAAAAATCAACTATTTTGTGTCTACGATCGACAGAAAAAAATGCTTCAAGTTATATCTCTGAAATTGGTTGAAGCCTGACAGTTTTAGATACAAAAACGGTAAGTTTCATAATTGAAACTTTAGATTTTTAAGGAATTTTCCTTTTTTTTACTGTGCCCTCGTGCGAGATTGAACTAATGTGCGAATCGCAAGGCAAAACGAGCCGGTGGCAGGACTTGAGGGTGAGTGCCCCACAATTACGTGCCCCTGCGCATTTCCATCACAAACTCATAAAAATGTTTGCTTCGTCAAAGCGGAGGCCAAGAGGCGACATCAAACTTTGCTCACCTCACGCCGCAAGTGGATGTGGGAGGAAGAAGATTTTGGCACTCTTAAGGAATTGATGTAATTTTCTTTGTTGCAATGGTGTATTTGCAAAACATGTAATACTTAATATATGGCCTTAGGCCTTTTCAAAAAAAATATGTGAGAAGAGAGCATAATGTAACCGCTCACTTGTTTTTCCGAAAAAAACTTACTCATTTGTTACCTCAGATGAACATTTACGGTTACTGGATCATGGTGCACATACCTGAATTGAAAAATAAAATAAAAAACAGCAAGAAAGTCAAACATTTTAGAAACTTTTTTGTGACAAATACTCTCTCTGTTTTCATTCCCTTTGCATATTAGCTTTGACTAAGTCAAACTTTATAAAACTTGACCAAGTTTATAGGAAATAATATAAACTTTCACAATAACAAATATATACAGGGATCCCATATATATAATGCAAAAATATATTCAATATTGATTCTAATGGTATTTTTTATATTGTGGATGTTAATATTTTTTATATAAGCTTGATCAAACTTTACAAAGTTTGACTTGAGACAAAGCTAATATGCTGAATAAATAAAAAACGAAAGCTGTATAGTGTTCTACTCATGTGAAAAGTTTCACGAACGAATGACTTCCATGGTATTTTGAACGAAACAACCAAATTGAGACAAACTATAGAAAATTTTAATATTCACTTTTTTCTAGTTGTAATTTTATTTTGGGACATTTACATTTGTGCCCCTAACTTGAACCCGCTACTACGATTTATTCCTAATTTCAAAGCATACTCAAATTTGCCCCTCTGCCGTGAATTCCCTTTATAGAAATGCCCTTCCGTGTTATTTCCGCCCGATCAAAGGGTTTTGACATTTTCTGGGCGTTTGCTGGACATTTTTGCCCCTGAAAGAAAAATATTAAACAGAAATTAAAAGAGAAGAGAGAGAGAGCACGCTTACCTTTTGGCCCAAGTGCAGTGTGCACTTCGGCCCAAGTGCACAGGTGTCAGGCTCAGCCCACCCTCGCTGGTGGTCGTCTTCCTCTACGCACGCGCCGGTGCACACCTTCGACAGCCGATGTTCAACAGCCGCGCCACAATCAGTGGCGGAGCCAGAAACTAAATATAAAGGGGGCCAAAACATGTTATATAATGTTAGAGGGGGTCAAATCATCTAAATCTAGCTAATTTTGTCTGATAAATAAAAGATTAAAAGTACATATAGATGTATTTGTGAGAGCATAGGGGGGCCTTGGCCCAGAATAGCTCGAGGAAAGGTACTTAGTGACGCCCGCAGCCCCCTGGACAACCCTAGATTGCTTTCCCTCTTTTCCCTCGCTCGACCAGGAGCACCACAACGCAACCAGATCGACCGTCTTCCTTGTCTACGACCACCAGAGCGCCATCGTCCATTCATCGCCTCTGCACTGCTAAGCCACAGAAAATACCTCAGTCGTGCTCATGGTCCCCCTACAATGTCGTCCAGTCCCGTAAACCACTGGATTTTGCGCCCGCCTGCTCGAATCCGCCGAGCACCGCCGTCGGCCGCCTCCCAGCTCGTCTCTGTAGGAGATCCTTCCTTCCTTCCTTCCTAGGCGCAGCCGGCCGTATCTTTCACTCAGCCGGTCTCGGCAGACCCATCTTTCTCTTCGGGTCCAATTAACGACGGCGGTGGCAACGCAGCGGAGCAGAGCGGCTTTATGGCGCCACATGCGATGCACGGGCATGGCTGCTGCACCCGCACGCCTCGATCCGAACATGGCGTACATGTTGCTCGGATCGGACCACTTGCTACGTACGTACGGCTCCAACGGCCGGCACATCAAACGACGTGTACCGGTATACGTACGTACATGTGTCTGTCGGTGCCGGCCGACCGGCGATGCATGCAGATGCACTTCCTTCAAAACTGGAGTACAACCAAACATGACCCATCCCATCCGTAGGATAGCCAAACCACGCACACATTCCTCCTTTCGGGGAGGGAGTTCGGTTGGGCACCACGCAGCAGAGCAGAGCAGATGCAGAGCACGAAGCAGAAACAGGGGAGACCGGCACCGGCACCACCGGCACGGACGCACACAACACGGGGGCGGCTCCACACGGACGTAACTTGAGCAGCACAGCATCTCATGTGACCTCCCACGTTTAACGTTGCACTGCCCACGCTTGCTTCTCTCTTAAAAACAAACGAGCAAGGGGATCCAAGGCACCTCACGTGACCCACGTCTCTTCCCGGCCAGCCACTCGAAGCAGGGGACCTTCTCTTTTGTTAAACAAACAACGTTGTCAGACAGTGTGAGATCTTTCCCTGGAGAAGAAGAATTCTCACTCACACGGTCACACCGTATCGGCCGACTGTGCGGGCGGACAGTCGAATGATTGGGCTGCCTCCCTCTCTCCCCTTTGCATGCACACGCTATGGGGACTTTGGAGCAGAGCAGAGCACAAAACCAGGCCCAGGGGCACATGGACGGCTGATTCATCTGCGTCCCTTTGTGTGACTATTTGGCCTTTGGTTTGCGCTTGTGCTAGGCTAGTTGCTGGTCAAACCTCAGAGGCTCAAATGGTGCACTTCACATGGCAGGGTGCCACCGGGTGTGATGAATGATGATCTCCATCTCTTGTCCCTTTTCCAAGGGAAGGGTGGACTTTTCTTGGCGTTATAAAAAACAATTAAACATGAAAAGGCCAACAAGGTGTGTATCTGCCTTGCATTGATGTCACACGGCCATGGCCTCGCATTTCAACATCCAGGATCTCTTGGCTCCTATTGGTCAGCCGGGGTTAACAATATTTTTGTGCCTGACATTTGGGCGGGCGTTGCCAATATTGTATGGCTGTGAGATCTTTCATCTAAACTTTTTTTTCTTGCACCTAAAGAAGGTTCGGTGTGACTAACAGTATTGCTTATCATGCGTGTCTCTTTTGTATAGTGTATATCTTTGGTTCAAAAAAGGTGAAAAGAAAGAAACAATAACAAGGGTTAGTTGCACCTGCACATCTCATATTATACCTTCCCTCTCCCAAAGGATTTGTAAAAGCTATACCGACTTCTTCTAGAACTGGTTACGGGCACTCAAGCCAATGTGCGTTTCCCAAGTTAATACTAGTAATAAACAACGTTATCTCACTATATAAATATTGCCTTGATCAAATCTGATTGTGACTGCATTTTTTGGCTTTTGTTTTCGCTGGGCCGTAATATATGCCTTTCTTAGTTTTTCTTATCAAGTTAAGATTTGTCCACTCATAATTCTATTCCTGATGGTCACCTTGTACACCATATTAATATCTAAAACTACTCGAATTGAGGGAGCAATACTTTGTTTTACTATTGCCGTATCATGTGACCAAGCAAATTAGATAAATAAAACACACAGTTGTGCTATTAACATAGGTTCTACGGCAACCAAAATTAGGTTTCTATCCAGATTAGTTAATTGGAGTGAATTTACCAGCATCATGACAAATATTTGAGAAGGGTGAAAATCAAAAGAAGTTTATAGGTAATTGCTTCGTGAAGGGCAAGAACTTTGCCATTTCAAATTGGGCAAAAAGAGTTATGTACATGAGCCTTCGTAAGATAGAATAAGCAAAGAACCAAGCGGCTTCCCCAAAGGTGAAATTACACCTACCCATTGACGATCTTCCTACGATACATTCAATTGGTTTGATTGGCATGACAATAATAGGCGGATGAATCATGTATTTTCTATCAATGTCATTTTTTATCCATTGTTATTTCTTATTTTTAATAGATAAAAACACTACTACTTTCTAAATAAAAATGAATATGTGCATCACTTGATGGTTTGTTTTCCTTTAAATAAAAAGTCTTCCGCCAATGAACGTCCCTACGCACTTTGTTCACAAGAATGCGTCTAGAGTTTTTTCTTTGACTTTCTGAAAGACATAAATAGCAGTTTCTTCCCTATCCGAAAGATAAAAGATTGCGCACTAGCCACTAGATAAAGAAATCATCACTGTCTGGAAGCATTCCAGCCTCTGATTTTTTTTTCAAGGAGACGAACCGTACCACAAAGTCTAGGGTGAATTGGTGCCGACTGGTGGAAACTGAGGTGTGCCGGCTGGCTGGTGAGGTCTTGGATATCCCTTCCTCAACAAGTGAAAAAAGTATCTGTAATATATGTTTTTTTAGTTTTTTCTTATCAACTTAAGTTTTGCTCACTCATAATTCTGTTTACCATCTTAACTGATATTATTAGATTTGCCATTAAACAAAATTTCATGATGTCACCTGGTACACCATATCAATATGTAAAACTACCCTAACTCGGAGGGAGCAATAGTTTGCTTTACCTAACATGGTCATCCTCACTAACTTATTTATCTCAAATGGAAACATGTCACCTCATCATACAATTATGAATAGGATAAGGATCACCTCAACATGCAATCATGCATGGGAAAAACCCAACCACAACATTCAACCATGCATGGTAAAATATTTTCCATCCAATATTCTACTTACATTCAATAAATATTTTAGATTTATATATAATCAAATATAATAAGTCATTTTGTAGTTTTAACTTTTGGCTTTCATGTTATTAACTTGTCGTGGTTTTTTCTATAACAACGAGTATAGGGGCGTATTCAATGCTAGATATATTCATTTGAGCGACAAGTAATTCCAGACGAACGGGGTATCTTTTTAAATAAAAATGAATATGTGCATTGTAGATGACGGGGTTATTTTCCTTTGAGAAAAAGGTCTTCCTATAATGAACGTCCCTACGCGCTACGTACAAAAGAATGCGTCAAGGGTTTTCTTGTTTGACTTTCTGAAAGACATAGATAGCAGTTTCTTTCCAATCCGAAAGACAAAAGATTACGTACTAGCTACTAGATAAAGAAATCATCACTGTCTAGAAGCATTTCAGCCTCCGATTTTTCTTTCAAGGAGACGAACCGTACCACAAAGTCCAGGATGACCTGTAATTGACGCCGGGCGGTGAAAACTGAGGTGTGGCGGCCGGCCGGTGAGGTCGTGGATATCCCTTCCTCAACGAGTGAAAAGGGTATCGGGATGGGTCACGTTCTCTCCATGGACCCCGGAACCAGCAACAACCAGCATGGGCACGCAAAGGTCGGTACGAGTATTGCCGAATTGGAAGGTTTGGAACCGAAGAAGGTGCATCGGATCGGGCTGCCAACATACATACTTACATACACGTCCGAGAAGATCCGATGACGACTCTGTGCTGTGATGTCTCCAGGGGCGGCGCCACAACAACGTACGGGCTTGGAGTGCAGAGGCAGCAACATGTCAACCGTGTGTGTCTCTCTCACTTGATACCCATAACGATCAAGCGTATCAAGTTAATCATGTTTCGTAGTGAGGCGGACACCAGAATTTGGATGCTGCATGCGTCGCCAGAGAATCTGTCAGCCTATCGTCGTGAGGAAATGTGCTACTCCACTATTACTACTAGTAGTATCTTGAGCGTGGAGTCAGGTTCACGTTGGGTCCAGGGAACGGTTGCTTTTGTACATGGACAGAGGTGATCCATGTCCATGCTGTATGTTGTTCCGATGCTGACTTTCGCACAGTCCGAGGTACTCCCTTCATCCGGAAATACTTGTCATCAAAATGAGTGAAAATGGATATATTTAAAACTAAAATACGTCTAAATACATCTATTTTAATGACAAGTATTTCCGGACGAAGGGAGTAGTACAGTAGTTCACATCATGGATCAGCCGGCCCCTCAAATTCCCTTCCGTCCGCCCGTCCGTGTGTACGTCGTGTCGGTGTGTGTTAACACTTGACATGGACGTGAATGATACTAGTGCAACACCCAACCCGAGCATACTACCAGACCCCCTTCCCTCAAAAAAAAAAAGAGCATAGTACCGGACCCCCACCCACTGACCCAACCGAACCAAACCAAACCAAACCCTGAGGCGGCGAGCAAAAGCGCCTCCCCTCCGCGCGGGCGGGTTTGTTACCGTCACGGTGGGCTCATGACTCATGAGGATGCTCTAGCCAGGCTAGCTACTCCCCGGCCGGACCCGCACAGGCGCACCCCATGCATGCGAGATGAGGTTGTGCGCGTTGCATCATGCCAACCGTGCCGGCCGGCCAAAAGCACGGCACCACCACCACCACCACCACCACAACCACGCTGCGCCACCACTCCATGCAGATCAGCAGATGCAGGCATGCATCCGCTGCTAGTGCTAGTGCTAGCTAGCTCAACTCGATTAGTAACTTCTTTCACTGTTCTCTTCTCTTGTCTTCCATAAATAAACTTAGGGCCTCTTTGATCCGCAGGATTGTCAAAATGAAGGAATAAAAAAAATGCAAGAATAGGATGACATGTCCAATAGTATTTTACAGGATTTGAAAGAATGTTTGATAGCACAGGAAAAACAAAGGAATTCTACAAAGAGGTTTGAGTGGATGGAAATTTTCCTCCTTTAAAATGTAATACAAATGGATCTTACGAAAAAATTTCTAAAGATGCCAATCCTACGAATTAAACGAGCATCACAGAAAAAATTTCTAAGGATTCAAATCCTCCAAAAATCCTATGCAATTTCTTTGAATCAAAGGAGCCCTTTAATGGCTCCATCGCATCCATCCCCACACCGGTTTCAGCTGCATCATTCCTTTTCCGTACCTTACGCTTGCTTCTTGCCTCACATTACAGAGTTGTTGGAGCTTGTACAGGTAGGCGCACACTTGCCGGAATAGTTTTCCGGAAGGACGAGTGCTTTGAGGGAAAATATAATGAACGGGTGGCAGTGTCAGGCACTGACTTTGGATTTTGGATTGTTGGCGAAGAAACAAGAGGCACGTAAAGACGCCCGTCTTTCTTTCCAGTCCCAAGCGGGGCCAAGAGGCAAACGGTCGGCGCAAGTGCACGTACGATACAACAACACATGTACGCGCGCCGGTGGTGTGCTAGTTAACAAAGGATCAATGGATCATGATGCGCCATGGATAGATAGACCTACAAAAGGATTTGATTATTTTTGTTTATAGATGCTTTCGGACCTACGTGTGCAATCTAACTACTTTTGTCAAAAGGACAAGCTATGTGACGATAAGGTAGTAGTATGTGTAATGGAAGGTTAGGTACACAGCCTTCTCCTCAAATACTAGCATAGTGCACCCGAAAAAAAATAATTAAAAAATACTGGCTGATATGAGAGTGTAATGAAATGGTCCTATACTGTCGATGTCACAGGAGCGATGCTACACACACGGAGTTTTACGGGCTGGTTACGGGGCTGGTGCTGACATGGCAAATGGTTATTGGTTTAAGGGGGATACGCGGCCCCACCCACCTGAAATCAGGGGGGATGAAAAGTATTAAAGAGAAGGCCCTGTAATCAGCCCGTAATGGGTCCGTGCGTTTAGCATTGTCCCATATGGTATTCAAACGGTCTTCAACATGACAAACTTCGATTTGGTCAAGAAAATACGCCGCAAATAATAAATATCAGCTCCATGATGTCAATGAAGGGACTACCTCCCCGCAAAAAATAGAATAAAATGAAGGGACTACCTGTTCTTGTTTCGGATGACCGGTCTCTAGTTTAAGAATAATGTCCCCGTCATATCCTTGTTTCGTCGATGCGCTTAGCATCTGTGGAGTGATTGTGAAGGTGTATCTCCGATGAATCTTCATTTTTTTTAGCCGAGACCGTAGAACAATCGTTCTATGGTACAAGGTACAACATAGCCCAAGTCGTCGTGTTGGTTCTAGGATGGAATGATCTTTTGATCCAAAGATGCCGGTGCTAAAACCTCTTGTGTCTCTTTTAATAGGACCGCGAAGGCAAGAGCATTGAGGAAGCAAGGATTCTCCCATAACTAATTAATGCGGGAAAAAAACAAGATTTCACTGAAAAAAGGTGCCTAACCCCGGGATTTTTCGATACTTTTCTTGAAATTGACTGGATTTGAGCATCAACCTACACCAGTTTTGGGAAACATGGAAGAAACTAAAGGTGCTGAACTATCCAACTGATAATCCCCTCGGCTTTCTTCTGTTTTGCTCTAAGGCTAGAAGCTTCAAGTCCTTCTATGTGATAATGCTTCCAAGTTTCATAGTGAATCGGTGCTTGTCTGAAAATTTTGTCATTCCTGGTCATCCAGATGCTTCAACATCCCATAATCACCACTTCCATAGCAATATCCTTTGGAATCTCACGAAGAATGAACATGACCTCATCATAGGTGGGTCTTCGTGGATCCGTCGATTCTGGTCTTTGATGGATCTGTCTAGATTCGGTCAACGTTCATGGTATTTGGAGTATCTACATGCTCTTTTTGATGTCTTCTTATAAGGGGCAACGATTTTCTACAAAGATCACGACCGCCGCCATCTACTAGTCTACATTGACGGCTTCCCAACGGCTACTTTTACAAACTTGAGACATGATTTGGGGCACGCATGTCCCTGGTGCCCACTTTTTATTTTGACTTCCGATTTTCAAAGTTTTATATCTTTTAAATGAAAATTCCAAATTGAGTTATATTTTCATATTTGTGTTTCTTGTGACCATTGCTTTCAAATAAGACCCATTTTGAATATATTTTGATGACTTAAAAAAATTAAGTATCAATATTGAAACTTAGTACGAGCGACCGATAAAAATCAATTGTTTTGTGTCTACGATCGACAAAAAAATTGCTTGAAGTTATATCTCTGAAACTGGTTGAAATTTAGCAGTTTTAGATAAAAAATGGTAAATTTCATAATTGAAACTTTAAACGTTTTGAGGGATTTTCCTTTTTACTGTGTCCTCGTGCGGGATTGAACTACTATATGCGAATCGTGAGGCAAAACAATCCGGCGACAGGACTTGGTAGGTGAGTGCCCCCCACACTTACGTGCCCCTGCGCATTTCTGTTACAAATTTCTGGGTTTAAAAAAGTTTGCTTCGTCAAGGCGGAGGCCTAGAGGCGACATCGAACTGTGCTCACATAGCACATCACGCCGCAAGTGGACGTGGGAGGAAGAAGATTTTGGCACACCTAAGGAATTGATGTAACTTTCTTTGTTGCGATGGTGTATTTACAAAAACATGTAATACTTAATATATGGCCTTAGGCCTTTTCACAAAAAAATGTGAGAAGAGAGTGTAATGCAACTGCTCATTTGTTTTTTCGATAAAAAGTTACTGATTTGTTACCTCAGATGAACATTTACAGAAATATTACTAGATCATGGTGCACATGTACATGAATTGAAAAATAACATAAAAATAGCAAGAAAGTCAAACATTTAGAAACTTTTTTTGTGGCAAATACTCCCTCTGTTTTTTATTCCCTTTGCATATTAGCTTTGACTAATACAAACTTTATAAAACTTGACCAAATTTATAGGAAATAATATAAATTTTCACAATAATGAATATATATAATGCAAAATATACTCAATATTGGTTCTAATGGTATTTATTTGATATTCTGTATGTTAATATTTTTTATATAAGCTTGATCAAACTTTTCAAAGTTGACTTGAGACAAAGCTAACATGCTGAATAAATAAAAACGGAAGTTGTATAGTGTTCTACTCATGTGAAAAGTTTCACGAAGGAATGACTTCCGCGGTATTTTGAACGAAAAAACCAAATTGAGACAGACTATAGAAAAGTTAAATATTCAATTTTTTCTAGTTGTAATTTTGTTTTGGGACATTTACATTTGTGCCCCTAACTCGAACCCACTACATGGATTTATTCCTAATTTCAAAGTATGCTCAAATTTGCCCCTCTGCCGTCAATACCCTTTATAGAAATGTCCTTTCGTGTCATTTCCGCCCGCTCAAAGGGCTTTGACCGTTTTATGGGCATTTGTTGGACATTTTTGCCCCTGGAAAAAATAAAACAAAAATTAAAAAAGAAGAGAGAGAGCACACTTACCTTTTGCCCAAGTGCCATGTGCTCTTCAGTCGAAGCGCACAGTGTCAGGCTCAGCCCACCATCGCCGTTCGTCGTCGTCCTCTCCGCACGCGCCGGTGGGCGCCTTTGACAGCCGACGTTTGATAGTCGCGTGAAAGAACATGCGGTGCCCCCATGTTTGGTTTTGGTAATTGATGACAATCTTTATGGACTAATGGTTGCCTTGAGTTATATTTGAAGGTTTTGTCCATAGGCTTTTCTTGGAGTACATGTGTTGGTTTCAAGGAGAGTTTGTGTCGACCAAGGTGCTATTCAAGGAATTATCCAAAGATTGGTCATTTGAGAGTTGAGCTTATTGCAAGCATGTCTTGAAGAAGAAGATTGTGTGATCATTCATGTTTACCTTCAAGACATCATCCAAACGAAGAGAGTTGGAAAGATTCAAAGTTGATCAAGACTAAGTCAAGAGTGAATCAAGTTGATCAACTCACAAAGCGTAGAAGATATACCGAGAGGGATCAAGTGATCTCATGGTGTGGTAAGCATTGTCCATTGTGCTTTGTGTACTAACCCATGGTCTATGTGAGAGTTCTATGTGGGGTTAGGTACGTGTTTATGGTCTTGTGTCAAAAGAAAGATATCACTCAACCCATGGAGAGGATGACATCAAGTGGTGATCGTCATCAAGATTGCCGTGTGCAAGTTCAAGTGGATCATCGCGAAGAGATCAAGTGCTTGAAGCTTGCCGACCATTGTGGTGACAATGGACTTGTGAAGATGTGCCAAAGAGTGGCTCACCTATAGTGGACTATGGGGGAGCAATCATCTAGTCTTCATCGTGCCAACGCAATCAAGTAAGGTGGTACAACTTGAGGGAGTCAAGATCATCATCATCTAGCTCAAGTGGACCATGTGCAAGGCAAACGTTTGCTCTTGATAGGTTTTCTATTTTACCGGTCTCATGGTGGTAGTTTGGAGACCGGGTTATAGGATCGTTTGTCGTACTATCAAGGGGGGCTCTCAAGTTGGTAGCTTGATCGTATCGTTAGTAGAGAGCTCAAACCATTGCATCTTTGCATCATCTTTCTTGGTTCTTATTTGGTTCTCTTTGTGAGTCTTAGAGCTTATGGTCATCTTGTTGACAAGCTTGAGTTCATCGAAAATGGAGTTCACTTGCATCTTCTATGATGTTTTCGATGTTGGAGGTTTTCCCGGTTCTTCTCGGTTGGAGGTTTCACTCCTCTTTTTGTTAGGCATACCTCCCCTGCCTCTTCTTACTGTTTTGATGCTACTCGTCGTCTTGTTTCCAACAAGTTTGAGTTTGCTCAATTCGGAGCTCATATGCAGAAGTTATGGCAGTTCTGGTTTTCTTGAGTGTGGTTTTTGTCAGGGTCCCAGCGGTAGTACCGTGGTACCCAGCGGTAGTACCGCTGAGGAGTCACAAGCGGCAGTACCGCTCCGCAGCGGTAGTACCGGCGGTGACTCCGCAGCAGTACTACCGCTGGCTTACCATGTCCCTACCGCGTCGATTCGAGGGGTCTTTTTTGTGTCGGATTGTGCGGTACCTCGCTGCGGCAGTAGTGCGGCAGTACCGCTCCTTAGCGGCAGTACCGCCCTTCCTCCGTGGTAGTACCGCCCGGTTCCCTCTTTCCCTTTCCCCTTCGTTCTGCGCGGCAGTACCGCCGAAGGGAGCGGTAGTACCGCTTAACCCAGCGGTAGTACCGCTGTCTCCTGCGGTACTGCCGCCCCAAGGTTCATGTTTTGTTGCTCCTTTTCCCTGTTTCTTCTGCCTGAGCGGCAGTACCGCTCGTGGAGCGGTAGTACCGCTCGTATGCGGGCTGAGCACATAACGGTTGGATTTTCCCCCTCCTATAAAAGGGGGTCTTCTTCCCTAATGAATCTTATCCTTTGAGCTCGTGTTCTTCCCCCATTGTTGACCTTCTTAGAGCTCGCTAACTCTCAATCCCTCCATGGATTCTTGCTAGTTTTTGAGGGAAAAGAGAGAGGAGATCTAGATCCACATTTCCACCAATCACTTTCTCCTCTATGTGAGGGGAACCCCTTGGATCTAGATCTTGGAGTTCTTGGTGTTCTCTTTCTTGTTCTTCCTCTCATTTTCCTTCCTAGCATTAGTTGCTTCAGTGGGATTTGAGAGAGAAGGACTCGGGCACTCCGTGTGCCCTTGCCATTGCATTTGGTGCATCGGTTTGAGTTCTCCACGTGATACGTGGAAGTTAGAAGTTGAGAAGCTTATTACTCTTGGGTGTTTGGTACCCTTGAGCTTGTTCCTCTTGGGTGCTTGGGCGCCCTAGACGGTTGTTGGTGTTCGGAGCTCAATCATTGTGGTGCAAAGCTCCGGGCAAGCGTCGGGGTCTCCAATTTGGTTATGAAGATCGCCCCGAGCAATTTGACGGGTACCGGTGACCGCCCCCAAGGGTTGCCATTTGTACGGGTTCGGTGACCGCCCTCAAGGGTCCCTTAGTGGAATCACGACATCTTGCATTGTGCGAGAGCGTGAGGAGATTACGGTGGCCCTAGTGGCTTTTTGGGGAGCATTGTGCCTCCATACCTCTCCAAACGGAGATTAGCATCCGCAAGGGTGTGAACTTCGGGATACATCGTCGTCTCCTCGTGCCTCGGTTATCTCTTACCCGAGCCCTTTACTTATGCACTTTACTTGGTGATAGCCATATTGTTTCTTGTCATATATCTTGCTATCTCATAGTTGCTTATCTTTCTTAGCATAAGTTGTTGGTGCACATAGGTGAGCCTAGTTGTTTTAGGTTTTGTGCTTGGCAAATTAACCGCTAGGTTTATTCCGCATTTGTTCAAGCCTAAACCGTAATTATTTTAAAACGCATATTCACCCCCCCTCTAGGCGACATCCACGATCTTTCATCGCGCCACAGTAGCTCGAGGAAGGATACTTAGTGATGCCCGCAACCCGTTGGATAACCCTAGATTGTTTTCCCTCTCTTTCCCCGCCCGCTCTCCTCCCCACAGCCGCACCGGAGAGCTGCCACCGCCATGACCTTCGCCGTCGCTACGACCATCATCCTCCCAGCCGACTGAAACGATGTCCAAGAGACACGCACGCCTCGACTACATTACCTCCTCAAAGCAACTCGAGCAGGACCACCACAACGTGACCAGATGGACCGTCTTCCTTGTCTGCGGCCACCTGAGCGCCATCGTCGATTCATCGCCCCTTCATTGCTAAGCCACAAAAATATTGCAGTCGTGCTCATGGTGCCCCTACGATGTCGTCCAGTCCCCTAAACCACTGGATTTGTGCCCACCTGCTTGAATCCGTTGAGCACCGCCGTCGGCCGACGCCCAGATCGTCTCCGCAGTTGACTCCGACCACGCCCGCATGTGCTGCTGGTGCCAGCAAACACGCCTCATCGCACTCATTCGAACAAGACTCTTCGCCAACCAAATGGTCACCGGAGATGCGATTCCGGCCATCACCACCATGGTTTTGGTCACCATAGCGCTCGCCGCTGTATAAAACGCCACCTGGGTCACTGACGTGTGGGGTCCAGGTCGTGACACTGATAATGGGACCCACTATCTCATGGGGCTGTTAAATTAGGTATATTTTTTTGTTTTTGACTTAGATTAGGTATAGTTAATATAAAATAAAGAGCCTATGACAAGTGGGCCTAATCCCTGTTGGTACACTGGTCATACACTATGGATATTTTTTACTTTACTTTTTCTTTTTTATTGACGAGAGGGCCCACCGGTAAGTGAAAGTGAGAGGAGAGAGAGTTGTTTCTTTCAAAAAATCATATGGATAACGGGGCCCACACATAAGTGACACATGGAGACAGAGGCAAAATGTCCAACAAACGTCTGGTAGAGGGTCAAAGCCCTTTGACTGGATGGTAACGACACAGAAGAGCATTTCTACAAGGGCACTCAATGGCAGATGGACAAATTTCAGTATGCTTTGAAATTAGGGGTAAATCCGAGTAGTGAGTTCGAGTTAGGGGCACAAATATAGTGGGTTCGAGTTAGGGACACAAATTAGGGATAAATTTGAGTAGTGGGTTCGAGTTAGGGTCACAAAACAGAGGGAATCCCGACGTCTACATTGATGCGATTAGTGCATGTAGCCTTGCATTATTGTGGTTTATGCATGAAACTATTATTTAAGAGTTTTAAGCTCTAAATATCACACACGGGTACAAAATGGCCAAAATGCTTAAACAGCCGAAAGGTAACAAAATTGCACGACGCCTCGTGCTGCACTAAGCTACGATGAACATGCATTTTAGCACTTTTGTGGCTTGCATGTCTACCTACTAAGGTAATCAAAGATTCAAAGTTATCTCTTAATAGATGCAAAAAATATGTATATAACTTTTCCTCTACTGATAGTATCGGAAAAGGTTCTCATCCCTCTTTATAGATAAAACAAACCACCACACAAACAACCATAATTCAACTCATATACGAAGTATCAACACACACGACACCACAACATAAAAGGGAGGTTTACTGGAGGCATCTAGCATGCAAAGCCCTAAAAAAAATCTAGCATGCAAGTTGATCCGGCTCAGGGGACGGCAATGATGGTGGCGGCGACAAGTGGTGCGCCAAAGAACAGGAAACCTGAAGAACCTCGTCGATGCCGTCGCGCTTTTGCCGCTTGTTAAGAGCATCTATAGCCGGACATGGCAAATCCGGCCTCTCAAACATCTGTGGACGCGACCGGGTGCTTCCGTGGACAGTGACCCGTCTCAAAATTTTGATTTTACAATCGAATCAAACACCTCAAATTAGAAATCTCAAATCTATATTATTACATGCAACGTGAAACCTAATCTAAGCGGAGCTCGCCCGGTTTCGCTGTGTCCATGTCCGGCGGCCGGCTTCACTCCCCAGAGTGTTGGTCCGGTCACCGACAAGGTAGAGTAGGGCATGGGACACGAGCCGGCTCACGGGACTCCAGGCGCGCCATCTCCGATGCTCTACTCTTCCTCATCGGAGCACGGGACCTGAACGATGCCGGTGGACGTCGGATTGATGATGGATCCGTCCTGTGATGAGCTGGCGACATCCACACGACGCGGTTGTGGCGCCCAGACTTGTGCACCATATGGGGCGCCGAAGAATGCGACTCCGCCTCGCCGACTTCCATCGCCGCGAAGGCTGCCACCACCTCCCGCGCCCGCTACCTCGCACGGCGGGCACGCCACGCCATGTTTGCGTCGGACGACGCCCATGGCCTTATCGTGCCAATGGAGGGGTTGCGCGTTCGCCACCGTGTTCGGACGCCATACGAACAACATCGCCTCAGGTAAGGAAGCGACGACACACCTAGCGCGGATCCATGCGCCATTTGGGCGGACGCTTCCCGACGGAAGGAGTCTAAGCGCTGCCTCGCGCGGGCCTCCTCCCGGGAGCGGCGGAGCGCAAGCCGGACGTGCATTTCCTCCTCGGGGCCGCATGCGATGAGCTCGGGGTCGACGGATTTGGAGGTGAAGGACTCGGATCTGCTGTCGGCCATGTCGGAGAAGACCGGAGATCGCCGGAGGTGAGCTCGAGTGGCGGAGTGGAGTGGGGTGAAATGACTAGGGTTTGGTCCGACGAGCGGATGGGGAGCAATATATGTGGGGTCGGTTGGGCCAGGGTGGGCCGGATCCGACGTGCCAAACGCCCCCATATATCCACATCAAATTTGGACTAAATATGAGGGGTGCCGGTCAGTCCGGATGTTTGAGGTCCGTTTGAGGCGCCCGTCTGGGTCACATTTCGTGACTCGAAGTGACCGAGCCGTCTGTCCAAACGTTTCAAGCGGGTTTTAGATGTCCGGGTGTAGATGTTCTAAGGGCATGTACAATAGTGGCATATTGATACATATGCCTCATGACAAAAAATAATTTGAGGCACTTATATTTATTTTTTCTTTACAATGCAAGTACCACTAGTGGGCCTAATTAAGAAATAGAAAATAAAGATTCTAGTACACATGCATCTCTACTTTTTACTCCAACTTTTTCAGCTTTTGTCACCGGATCACACTTTTTCTCTTCAAGCACCCGCCTCCTGGAGAGGATCCCGCTTCTTTATCCGAACCTACTTTACGTCATATCCAATCCTACATGGCATATGAGGCATCACCTTAAAGCTATGCATTGTACATACCCTAAGCGCTTCAACATACTCACAAGGTTTGCCGGCACAAATTCCCTTAATTTAATTGGCATATATTTTTTCCAAGCCTTGATTTGCCCTACTTCTCCTACCAAGTCGTGTCAAACTAAAAAGTTAAGTTTGTCGAAGAAATCGACCATCATGGTTATGGCAAAATTTAGCACAAGTGTGATATGTGAGCAAAATAAACAACAGGCACAGACAGTCATCACACTTGTTGCAACTTTGACAATGTATGGATATATACATACCTACTCGCATTGTTTTCCCATGAAGCTCTCTTCTCCATGGCCACAGCCCACAGGATATGCCCTCCTGTCCTTGCTAGGCAGCTAGGCATCCATGCTCGCACTTGTGATCGCTTGGCCCACGGCCACATCGACCCTGCATGCTTGCCAATTTCTGCCTTTTGAGGTGTTGCCTGTCCCGCCATCAACTTGCTGCAGGCCTTACCTCATCTGTCCCCGCAAAAGGGCAAAGGGCCATACTGTTATGGAGTAGCGCCCTGCTCTGCCATGTTGCTCTCAATAGGATTATTCCTTGGTGGCTTGCTATGCCATGTAGCTCTCAATAGGGTTAATCCTATATTCAGAAGCACAGTGTCGTAATGGGATCCGTTGGTCTCAACGATTGCTCCAATTTTATAATTTCGCTATGAATATGATTCTTGGATGCCCCGCACCTACTTAACTGAGTATCGCTCTTGCTGGTGAATCTCAAAGCACACCGGATATTACATTTGAGAGTGACCGTTTTAATAAACAAGAAAAAGAACGACACGGGTTATCTGCACTCGAGCTCATATGAGTTCGGGGAACAGTAAAACCCAAAAAGTCAAAAAAATCTGAACTATTTTTAGCAAACGTTGACAAATGTTCTATTGTTTGCAAAGTTTCATTATGGAATAACATTCGTGGAAGACGTGTCAAAAAAAATTCGATGATCCAAAACATTATTTTCGAAAGCATTTTGGAGTTCTGATTTTTTTTTTGCCCCGACTTCCACAAATGTCAGTCCATACTGAAACTTTGCAAACATTCAAAATATTTTTCAAAGTTTGCCAAAAAGATCACTTTTTTTTTGGATTTTACTGTTATACGGAGCTGAGAAGGACACTTTAGTAAGTTTAAAGCAACTCAAGCAGAGTAGTCAGAATCGCAGCCTCCAAAACATATGGCGGGTGCTTCGTAATTTTTTGAAGGTCGCGGCTCTTCATGCAAACTCAGATTCTCCTTGATTGCTTGAAAATATAGAATTTTTTCTTGTGTATTCCTACAGGCAATGAACTGATTTCTGCAATTACTCTAATATTATATTCCCTCTAGAACATCTATACAGAGTGACCATCCAGCCCTAATAATTAAGAGGGCACCGAGGGAGCTGCCGTGTAGGCTGGAGCACACACGAAAAGGAACTCGAATTAGCATGATAGCCTGCATCATGGCGAAGCGTGTGAGGTCAAACAGACGAGTCCAGAGAAAGCGCAACGCCATCTCGGTCTCGGCCATCGTATCGCACCCCATGCTCACTCCCGTAGTGGCCTCTGGCAACCAATCATCCAGGTTTACCACGACCCTCTGTGCCTTGAGGCGCACAAGTCAATGGCATCATTTCATTTCCCCCTCGCCTCTTTTCCTTGGGGGCACCGCAAAATGATGACAGTTTTCTGAGGATCTCCGGAAGGTCGCTGTATCTTTTTTTCTATCATGGTTGTCTCCGCTGCGTCTGGTTATGTGATCCTTTCGTTGATGATACTAAAAGAAAATAAGACTGGAGGTTTGCTGGGTAAAGGTGGTAACCGAGGGGTACTTAGGCCACTTTTAGCATACCGCCTATTCTAAAAGTGCAAAAGCTTCCTTATATACCATTTTTCTAAAAAATAATAATCGATTGAACACAATTTTTCCATACAAATTCATTCGAAACACATATTTAGACTACTTCGTTTCATAATTAAACAACACTATTATATATAGGGGTTGATACATGTTTCGTCCTACTTTCTCCGGTAGAAATTTTGAAACACTCTTTGAAATTCTTTGTGTTGGATTGAATATTATGAATTCGAAGTTGTTTGATGCATATCGAATAATCAACTCACGGATACTTGTGGTGACATTAGAGTTGGTTGATGCGTATCATATGATGTTAATTTAGTACGAACTCTAGGGCTGTTTGTAACACTTATGGGGATGACTCAACAAATTGATTGAATAAGATAACTTTGAGGTGGTTTCGTGCCCCACAACAATTTCATCTTATGTTCTCCGCTAGATAAGAACTTTGGAGTGATTTTTTGTCACACGTTGAAGGATTGTTATATGATTCAATTATGTTAGCACTTTTGATAGATTGCACTAGTGAAAGTATGAACCCTAGGTCTTATTTTTAAGCATTGCAATACCGTTTGTGCTCACTTTTGTTACTTGCTACCTTGCTGTTTTTTATATTTCCATATTACAAAAATCTATATCTACTATCCATACTAGACTTGTATCACCATCTCTTCGTCGAATTAATGCACCTATACATTTTTTCATTGTATTGGGTGTCGTGGGAATGAGTCTGACAATAAGAGTAGGGGGTACGTAGGAGGAGGCAGTGCCCTAGCTATGGCGAGGTTGTACACACAAGTTTACGAGTTCAGGCCCCTCTCGGAGGAGGTAATAGCTCTACGTCTCGGTGTCGCGGAGGCTAGTCGACTGGATAAGTGTTAAAGTTACAGGGGGTGCGAACCCTTGTGCCAGAGAAGGGGGTGGCTTATATAGAGTGCGTCAGGACCCTCGCAGCCCTCGGTTACATAGGGTTCAATGTGAGTTAAGACTGGGGCGTTACTGGTAACGCACACTATTAATGATCTTTATGATGATGGAGTGAATACTTCACCGTTGCCATCCTGGGGCGACTCTAGGCCTTCTGCACTCCGAGTGGTTCTTTGTATGGTCGAGTGTTGTTATCGTGGTCGAGTGAAATTGAGATATCCGAGTGGAATCTTCTGTCGAGTGGATTGCAATTCAGGGTGATTTCATTCGGTATCTTCTGTTGTACTTTATATGTCTCTGACTTTAGAGCAGTGTCCTTGGGTAGGGTGTCTAGGTCAGGCCTAAGACCCTACCCTAGGTACATGTCATCGTCATTAGCTCCCGAATGGATTGAGGTCCGAGTGAAGAAGGGCTGAACTTGGTTCCGACTCGATTCAATGCTTCAAAGGCTTTCCTTCAAGGTCCTTGAAGTATACTGGTACTTCAACCCTGCATCAGTCGCCTTGATCGATTCTGGCTTCTGAGCTCACCGAGTGAATTATGTTGCATATCTTTGAGTATATTGGAGCGTGATATTTTTGGCGCGATTTATTGTTCTGCGGTTCTCGGATCTTGTGGGATTCGAAATTTGGAGAAGCGCGCGGGACGGAGCATGGCGCAGTAAGCGAAGCGAACAAATAGGGACTCCTCGATCCTCGCCGCTTTTTCTGCCATGTACCGAGCCCGCGTCTGTTACGGTATGCGATTGGATCGCGTGGGCCCACGGGTCAGCCACTCAGAAGTGGGACTATAAAGGGGGTCGTTGCCGATGCGAGGCACTGTTCCCTTCATTCGCCCCCCTTTCTCTCTGCCTCTGATATGTCTCCAACATATCTATTTTTCCTAACGCTTTCCTCTTGTTTTGGACTCTAATTTGCATGATTTGAATGAAATTAACCCCGGACTGACGTTGTTTTCAGCAGAACTACCATGGTTTTGTTTTTGTGCAGAAATAGAAGTTCTCGGAATGGAACGAAACTTTGCGAGGAATTTTTATACCAATAATAAGAATTTCTGAAGCCAAGGCCCACCAGAGTGGGGCACCTGGGTGAGCACAACCCACCAGGCAATGCCCCCTCTCCTGGCGCGCCCAAGTGGGTTGTGCCCACCTGATGGCCCCGCAGACCCTGAAACCGACGCTATAAAATCTTATTTTTCCAGAAAAAATCAGTGAGAAAGAATTATCGCGATCCACGAGATGGAGCCGCCGCCAAGCCCTGTTCTTCCTCGGGATGGCTGATCTGGAGTCCGTTTGGGGCTCCGGAGAGGGGGGTCTTCATTCTTCACCATCACCAACCCATCTCCATCGCCAATTCCATGATGCTCCCCATCGGGAGTGAGTAATTCCTTCGTAGGCTCGCTGGTCGGTAAGGAGTTGGATGAGATTCATCATGTAATCGAGTTAGTTTTGTTAGGGCTTGATCCCTAGTATCCATTATGTTCTTAGATTGATGTTGCTATGACTTTGCCATGCTTAATGCTTGTCACTTTGGGCCCGGGTGCCATGATTTCAGATCTAAACCGTTTATGTTATGATCATTATATCCATGTTCTAGATCCGATCTTGCAAGTTATAGTCACCTACTACGTGTTATGATCCGGCAACCCCAGAGTGACATCAACCGGGCCCACTCCCGGTGATGACCGTAGTTTGAGGAGTTCATGTATTCACTATGTGTTAATTCTTTGTTCCGGTTCTCTATTAAAAGGAGGCCTTAATATCCCTTAGTTTCCAATATGAACCCCGCTGCCATGAGAGAGTAGGAAAAAAGATGTCATGCAAGTTCTTTTAATAAAGCACGTATGACTATTCACAGAATACATGCCTACATTATATCGATGAACTGGAGCTAGTGCCGTATCGCCCTAGGTTATAACTGTCACATGATGAATATCATCCAACAAGTCACCGATCCAATGCCTATGAACTTTTCCATATTGTTTCTGCTAAGTTACTACTGCTATCATCACTATTACGCTTGCTACAAAAATACTGCTATCACTCTTACTGTTACTATTGCTGCTGTCACTATTATCAAAACTATCATATTATTGTGCTACTGATTACTTGCTGGAGATAATTAATCTCTAGGTGTGGTTGAATTGACAACTCAGCTGCTAATACCTTCAAATATTCTTTGGCTCCCCTTGTGTCAAATCTATAAATTTGTGTTGAACACTCTACCCTCGAAAACTGTTGCGATCCCCTATACTTGTGGGTTATCAAGACCTTTTTCTGGTGCCATTGCCGGGGAGCATAGCTATATTTGTTGAGTCAGTTGCGATTATTATCATATTATCACTATGAAGAATCTGAAGGATGCTAAGACTAAGATATTTCCCTCAAAGACGAGGGGAGGTAAGGAACTACCATCCAGTTCTGCTTTAGATTCACCTTTTGTTGTAAGTAAACTTGCAACACCGCCACATGCTATTAATTTTGATATGTCACAAGTTATTGATGATGCTACTTCTGCTATGGATAATGCTTATGATGATGCTAGTACCTTGCTTAATGATGATGTGCCACTTGGTGACTTTCTTGATAAACAAATTGCTAGAGTTATACAACATGATGTTGTTGAATCCGATGATGAGCTTGAAACTGAAACTCCTAAAACACCTGCTTGAACTAGCCCTCCTAGATATGAATTTCCTAAGGTACCGGAAGGTTATGTTATGAGTGAAGAAACAACTAGAGATATTCTTCCTTGCAGAGATAGAGATGATCTAGAGAAATTATTATGCAAGTATAAAGAAAAATCTCTGAATGCTAGAATGAAATGCGATCCTAAGTTTGCTACTTCACCTATCTTTATTGATGATAAGGATTATGAATTCTCTATCGACCCAGAGTTAATTACTTTGGTTGAATCTGATCCTTTCCATGGTTATGAAACTGAAACTGTTGTGGCACATCTTACTAAGTTGAATGACATAGCCACCCTTTTTACTCATGATGAGATGACTCGCTACTACTTTATTCTCAAGTTATTTCCTTTCTCATTAAAGGGTGATGCTAAAGCTTGGTACAATACTCTTGCTCCTAGTTGTGTGCGTAGTCCCCATGATATGATTCATTACTTCTCTGAAAAATATTTTCCTGCTCATAAGAAGCAAGCTGTCTTGCAGGAAATATTTAACTTTGTTCAAATTAAAGAAGAGAGTCTCCCACAAGCTTGGGGGAGGCTTTGCCAATTACTTAATGCTTTGCCTGATCATTCCTCTTAAGAAAATGAAATACTTGATATCTTCTATAATGGACTAACCGATGCTTCTAGGGACTTCCTAGATAGTTGTGCTGGTTGTGTTTTCAGGGAACCAACTGTTGGACAAGCTCAAGAATTATTGAATAATATATTGAAAAATTATGATGATTGGACTCTTCCTGAACCACCGCCTAAACCCACTCCGAAGAAGAGGGGTATATTATAACTCAGTCCTGAAGATATGCAAGAGGCAAAGAAATCTATGAAGGAAAAAGGTATTAAAGCCGAGGATGTTAAAAATTTACCTCCTATTGAAGAAATACATGGACTTAATACACCACCACCACCACCTAAGGTGGTAGAGGTAAATTCTCTTATAAAGTTCAATGATAATGATAATCCTCATAATATGCATCCTAGCCAATGCCTTTATGAGTTTGAAAATTATATTAGAAAACAAGATCACTTCAATGCAAATGTTATGAAACAATTGAAATACAATTCTGATATGATTGCTCGCTTGAGTGACTTGTTATTTAGAATATCAAATGATGTTAGAGGTGTTGGGAAGCATGCTTCTATGGTTCAAACTCAGTTAGAACAAGTTGCTAAATCTCAAAGAGAGTTTCTTAATCAAATGAATAATAATATGCATGACTTTGCTGTTAGAGTTGCAACTAGAGGAGGCAGAATGACTCAAGAACCACTTTATGCTCAGGGACACCCAAAAAGAATTGAACAAGATTCACAAAGAGCTAACACTAGTGCACCTAGTTCTTCTAAAAAGGAAAAGAAAAGGAAGAATGATAGGACTTCACATGCTCCTAGTGAACCTGAAATAGAGAAACCTCCTGACGTAGATAATGAAGTTTCTATCTCTGTTGCTGAAACTCAGTCTGGTAATGAACACTCACCTAGTGATAATGAAAAAGATAATGTTGATGTTTATTAATGGATCATTTTTGAACGGTATGAAGTTGATGAATTTAGTAAGCACTACCTTCTGTCCCTACTTTTTATTCTCTGTTTTTATTAGTTAAATAAAATAAAATGCCATGTTTTGTCTGTTTTCTGAATTTCCCGTGCAATAAAAAATGACCCAAAAAAAGTTCTCAGAATGCCTTGAAAATTTTACAAGATTTTCTTCTGAATATTTGAGAATTTATGGTGTAAATAACATCAGAGGGAGGTGCACCAGGTGGGCACAACCCACCTGGGCGCGCTAGGACCCCCAAGCGCGCCCTGGTGGGTTGTGGTCCCCATGTGGTCCCCTCACTTATCTCTTCATACGACATCATCACCTACGTCCAGAAAAAATCTCCATTGCTCTCTCTCCCATGTTCTTGCTCTCAAACCCGTAGATTTTGATCTCTTTGCTCGAAGCTCCATTTCCGAAACTGTTTTGGGGGGTTGTTGCTTGGTATGTGACTCCACCGTTTGTCCAATTAGTTTTTGTTTTAGTGGTTTATATTTTGAATAATTAGCTACGCTGATGTAGATGAGCTTGCACGTTGAATTCTTAGTGTTCTAAGTAGTTTGAATGCTTGCTTTGGCCTCTATGTATCCCTATGAGTAGTTGATATCATTTTTGTGAAGTTCTGTTGAGAAAATTTTCTGGGCTAATAAATTTCAGAATTTTGTTCATAGGAAAACCATGAATATCTTCAGGAAGTTTGCCTCCAAGAAGAACTCCAAGGGTGTTATTGGGGAGTCATCTGATAGTGATTTCCATCCTCGGAGGTTGGCGGAAGTACGGCCGTGTGAATGGCCGCACACCCCTTTTCTGGAAGAGGCTGGAATCCTTCAGGAGTTCATGCAATATGCTGCTAATGCCGGCCTCACCAACTTCATCGCAGATGAGTGTGAACAACACCAAATCCTCACAAACATCTTTGTTCAGAGTTTTACTTTTATGCCTAGGAATAATCCTCTGGAAGTGAGCTTTGATTTATATGCTGAAAACCATCAGATACCACTTACTGAGTTTTGTAACATATGCATGATCCCTTCTGATGGGAGCCTGGCCGAGCCCAGGCCGACTGAGTTTGAGACCTTTTATTGCACTTTGACAATGGAAGATGAGAGAGGGGTGTCAGCTATCACTAGTGCTGGCTTGCATTTTCCTGCTATCACTACTGGAATCAGCTTCTTTGCCGTCCGCCATGGCAGACGGCAAAGGCATAGATCTCGGACGGCAAAGTTCTTTGTCGTCAGCCAACTGACGGCAACAGGTCCGGCTGAATAGGCTACGACAAAGGCTTCTTTGCCATCAACTGGCTGACGGCAAAGATGAAATGGTATTTGCCGTCAGCCAGCTGACGGCAAAGGTCCTGGACGGCACATGTGACATCGTCTGGCCGTTAGGGGGCTAACGGCGAGCTTTGTCGTCAGCTGGCGGACGACAAAGACCATTGCACCTTTGCTGTCAACCAGCGGACAACAAAGTAACCAAATAGGACAGCCCCCAGGCTGTACAGGGAGCTGCCACGTGGCATCTTGGCCGTCCTCCAGCGGACGGCAAAGATCCTGTATAGCCCCTGTTTTTTTGTGTTTTTTATTAAATTCATTCAATTTGAACACACAAGTTTTAACGCACAAATTTCAACACACAAATTGCACAAAAGACATATCCAACACACAAGTTTCATCATATATACATACATAACCAACACATAGTTCCATCCATACATATTACAAAAGTTTCACATTGTTCATCCAACACCATTATGCATCCATATAACAAGTTCCATCTGTGCAAGTTCATCGATACAAAATAAAAGCAGAAAGGGAAAAGAAGCACTCCATCCATGCAAGCTTCCGTGAATTAAATGAGATCTACAAAATGTTAAACAAGAAAGTTAGAAGAAGAAGAAAATGAAGAAGAAGAAGAAGACTGGAATAAGAAGTAAGCATACTTAGGTAAAATGAGCTAACCTAGCTAATTATGCCATCTTTGAGTGAACTAAGCATATTATGCCATCTTGGTCATTTTGGAGCTAACCTAGGTAAACTAGGTCATTTTGGAGCTAACCTAGGTAAACTTGGTCATTTTGGAGCTAACCTAGGTAAACTTGGTCATTTTGGACCTAACCTAGGCAAACTAGGTCATTTTGGAGCTAACCTAGCTAAAATGGATCATATTGGAGCTAACCTAGGCAAACTTGGTCATTTTGGAGCTAACATAGCTAAAATGGATCATATTGGAGCTAACCTAGGTAAACTTGGTCATTTTGGAGCTAACCTAGGTAAAATGGATCATATTGGAGCTAACCTAGGTTAAATGGGTCATTTTGGAGCTAACTTAACTAATTATGCCATTTTTGAGTTAACTAAGCATAATTATGCCATTTTTTACACAAGTAAGCCAAGTGTATGTCATTATTGAGCAAACCTAGGAAAGTAAGCATATTAGAGCTAACTTATGTCATTTTAGAGGAAACAAAGCTAAGTATATATAGATCATTCTGGAGATCTGACATACCTGACATAGTTCAATCCTCATTCTTCTTCTCCTTCTCCTTCCTCATCCTGATGCGCCAAGAGTGGTGAGGCGGTGGAGGCAGTGGGATGTAATCTTCTAACACAATTGGCATGATCATGTCGCCCGGCTGTGGGATCGCCGGCGCCACCACCATCGCGAGGTCATTGTCAGGCACCACCACCATCGCGAGGCCATCTTCAGGCAGCACCATCGCTAGGTCATCCTCAGCCACCACCATCTCTTGCCCATCGTCATCCACCACCATCGCTAGTCATCCTCAGCCACCACCATCTGTTGCCCATCGTCAGCCTGGACCTCCTCATCCCCACTCTGCTCCTCTTCTTTCCCACTCCATTCCGGATCATCCTCGCTGCTGCTTTTGCTGCAGCCGGAGTCGCTGCTACTTTGGCTATAGCCAGAGTCGCTGCTGCTGCTCCCATTGCCTGACCAAATGCAACAATGACCGTTAACAATCGATGTGAGACAAAGCAAAATGTAGAGGAAGAAGATGCAGGACGTACTGGCATTATCGTCGTCCTGGTAGCGCATGCGACACATAGTCGTGTTGAACACCTTCACGGTGAGCATGGCGTCGCCGTCATACCTGAAGAGAAGGAAGTACCCCTGCCGCAGGTCGTAGGCACGGTAGAACTGCTCCCAGCCCCGACACAGGTACATGTGGCCGTACCTGATCACCAACTCCACGTCCCAAAGCCTGCGAAGCCCGCTGCCGGCCCGTCGTAGCTTCACATTCTTTGGCCGATGGCCATCCAGCATCATCATAAAAGTGTCAGGCAGCCTCTGCAGTTTGGGACAAAGAGTGATGTAGCAAACAACAGAGTTATCATAATGAGATGGGTGAAGGGGAGATCTCTCCTTTTATATACCTGCCTCTTGGAGGAACTCCCAAGTATGATACTGAAGAACTCGAAAGCATCCAACTCGTACTCTGGTGTGGCAGAGTGGAGCCTGTGGTGACGGCCTCCCCCAGCTCTAATAATCATCAGAAGAGACCAATTAGTATCTAGCTAGAAGCATATCTATAAACATAGAGCCAAGTTTCTAGACATGAAAGAAAACTGAGAAAAAAAGCAATGCACTTGTGCTCAACAACATCAACAACACTTAATTAATTTGCTAGGTTAGTTGGCAATGGCAATTGGCACCCTTCAAAACTAGGAATTTCTTTAGACGTGAAAGAAAACTGAAATTTTTGAAAAAAGAGCATAGTAATCTAAAAATAGGAAAAATACACTTGTTCTTCCTCCTCTTTATCTTCTTCTTCTTCTTCTTCTTCTTATTTTTTTCATCTTTCTTCTTTCTTCTTAACCAAAACTAAACCTAAAGTTCCTTGTGGTGTGATCACATTGGAATACTTGTGGCAACAATCATAGTTGCACCATATTTTAGGTGGCTCTAGGTGCCACACACCTAGCAAACAAACATACCTCAAATCAGAAACTAAGGGTAGTGTCCTAAAATCAATTTACTTTGTATGCAAATTAGAACAAGTACCACATCACATTACCATAGGATCCTATTACAGAAAAGGTACATAAATGCAAGTTGTGGTAAGACATGATAACCATATTCGAGGCACGGGGGCGGGGTGGCGCGAGGCGGCGGCGGCTCGGGCGCGGGCGGAGAGAGAGAGAGAGAGAGAGAGAGAGAGA
>NC_041382.1:568228193-568233900 GCF_002162155.2 Triticum dicoccoides | reverse complement strand
TGTGGGTGGGGGATGGCGACGGAGGGGAGGGGGCAGGGGGGGCAACGTGGAAGGGGCGGCGGGGGTGCGGTGGAGGTCGGGGCGCTGCAGGGGAGGGGTGCGGGGCGTCCGGCTACGGGAGACGGGGTCGGCGGCAGCGGCGCGGGTGTGGGTGGGGAGGGAATGAGAGAGTGGAGAGAAGAGACAGAGGACGGGGGCGGGACGGTCGTTAACGTACCTGCCTCTTTGCAGTCAGCCAACAGTCGGCAAAGATTCTTTGTCGTCCGCTTGCGGATGACAAAGAGGTGGGGCCAGTGGGCTTGAGTTGGTTAAACAATAACTGGACCCACCCACCTCTTTGCTGTGTGCTAGCCGATGGCAAATATTCGTTGTCGTCAGCTAGCGGACGGCAAAGAATTGGCTGATGGCAAAAACCTTGTTTGCCATCAGCCACATCTTTGCCGTCCGTTTTCGTTTGGCCGACGGCAAAGACCTTCTTTGCTGTCAGCCAGCGGACGGCAAAGAGTTGGCAAACAACAAATAAGCTAATTCCAGTAGTGTATTCATTACTTTGCTCTTTTCATTTCAAAATGCTTGCTTGCTAGGGAGAAGGTGGGTGCATTCAGCTCAACAGACCTTGCTGTTTTGCGTCGTGCATTAGAGGGTGACAACACTTATAGCTTGGGAGCTATTGTGGCTCGTCGCCTCCACCTTAATAAATCTAAGGGTAAAGTTCATGGTGGGATTTATGCTACTCGTTTGGCGGCTCACTTCAAGGTTGAGATATGCCCTCATGATTACCCTCTGACCAAGGTTTACCTAGATCGTGCTGCCATGGATCACCACCATTTTATTGATGATAAATCCCCTGATATTCCTATTCCTTATAACCTGGTTTTTAGCATTGAAACTCGTGATATTATTATGTTGCCTCCTCCGGCTTTGTTTGATTCTGTTGCCGGGGGCGGATATAGGATCATGCCTGCGGACATCATCGCCTACCGAAACGCTCAGGCTGCTGCAAAGGCAGAGGAGGAGCCTCCGCAGTGGGATCAGTAGATGCCCGCTCCTCAGTACCCCTACTACCATCCAGACTTCTGATCGACTATCAAGTTAGGCCAAAAGCCTAAGCTTGGGGGAGTACGTGTTTCCCACCGACATTACATTCATGTTCACTCATCTTGTCGTTGTTCACACTTTTTCATTGTATCATCTATGTTTAAATTTTATTTTTCTTGCTTTCTTCTCGTGTGCCTGAAAAACTTTAGAAAAACCAAAAAATTTAGTTGTAACTAGTTTACTTTCCATGCATGCTTAGTAGTAATATTAAAAATAAAATCCAAAAAGATTTCCTTGTTCTTCTTTTGCTTGTTGGGAGCTTTCTCGTGTAAATAGTTTTTCTCGTTTTTGCTTTTCCCTTTTATTTGCTTGTTCAAGAAAACCAAAAACTCCAAAAATATTTCAGTGTGTTTCTCTGAATTTCTTTTCCTTTTATTTGAGTTGTGCCAAGGAGAAGACCATGATGAAAATGTTGAATGGCTCTCATATGAATAACTGTTGTACTAATAAAGAGCCCATTTTACCTTGTCTTCTCCTGTTGAATAAAATGCTTTGTAGATTCCAACTTAGTCTATGGCACTCTTGCACTACTATTATTTTCATATCGTTCGGTCGTGCAAGTGAAAGGCAATAATGACGACGATGAACTGGCCGTGGCAGAGAGAAGCTGGTATGAACTTGACTTGTTCTGTTTGTGTAAATATGTTTAACCTAGTATCCATGATTCAACCCTTTATGATTAAACATGTTTGCAATGACAATTAGAAATTATAGTTTCTCATGCCATGCATAAGTAGCTGGGAGTGGATAATGATTTATTTGGATATCAACATTGCGTTAAAATGATTGTGATGTAGTATGATGATATGGTATCCTCCTCTGAATGTTCGAGTGGCTTGACTTGGCACATGTTCATGCATGTAGTTGAATCAAAACCAACATAGCCTCCATGATATTTATGTTCATGGTGTTCATATCCTACTCATGCTAGTGTCCGATGTTACTTATGCATAATGCATGATCATGATCGTTGTTGCTCTCTAGCTGGCCGCTCCTCAATCTAATTGCTAGCCTTCGCCTGTACTAAGTGGGGATTCTGCTTGTACATCAAAAACCCTGAACCCATAGTTATTCCAGATGAGTCCACCATATCTACCTATATGCAGTATTACCCTGCCGTCCTAAGTAAATTTGCATGTGCCACCTCTAAAAACTTCTAAAAAAATATCCGTTTTGTGTGCCTCGATCGTTCATGAAACGATAGGAGGTAGTCGGTATCTTTCATGCTAAGCGGGTTACTCTCAGGTCGAGTATTTATTCACTCACCATCGCACGAGAAAAGGGCGGTAATAGGGATGCCCAGTCCCAAACTACAAAATACAAAAAGAGTTAATCTCTTAAATAATCAAACAAAAACTCTCAATGGAATCAAAACCTTTACTTTTTATCGCTTGGGAACCGCCACTAGCTTGTTTAGCATGGAGATATTGATAACTGATAGTCGTCAAGTAAATGAGGAGGGTGCATGTCTCAAAATATCATTTATCTCTGTTTTAAAAACTTGAGCTCCGGCACCTTTGCAAATCACTGCTTCCCTCTGCGAAGGGACTATCCATTTACTTTTATGTTGTGTCATCACCTTCTAAAACAAGCGCGAGAACCTAAGAGCACAACAGTCATGACTTATGCATTGTGTGTAGCTAATGTTGGGTGCATCATGACTGGATTTTTTCTACCATGAATTACAACATTTAGTCGCTGCTTGGACTTTGGAGGTGCTCTGCATTTATGTTTTGCGGTCTCAGAAAGGGCTAGCGAGATACCACTATTGTCATATTATATCATGGTTGTTTTAACAACGTGTTCCCGTTTGAGATGTCTTATTATTGCTCGCTAGCTGATTATGTCATTGATATGAGTTAATATAATCTTTAAGAGTTATTGTTGGCATGGTTAGTTATAATGTTTGCTGAAAACCTGGGTGCTGTTTAAGCTTATTTATCCAAACAAGAGCAAAAGAGTCTGTAAAAGTTTTTCTTTTTCACTTTCAGTTTCTCAACTGAATTGCTTGAGGACAAGCAAAGGTTTAAGCTTGGGGGAGTTGATACGTCTCCAACGCATCTACTTTTCCTAACACTTTTCCTCTTGTTTTGAACTCTAATTTGCATGATTTGAATGAAACTAACCCCGGACTGACGCTATTTTCAGCAAAACTACCATGGTGTTGTTTTTGTGCAGAAATAAAAGTTCTCGGAATGGAACGAAACTTTGCGAGGATTTTTTATATCAATAATAAGAATTTCTGGAGCCAAGACCCACCAGAGGGGGGCACCTGGGTGAGCACAACCCACTAGGGCGCGCCCCCTCTCCTGGCGCGCCCAGGTGGGTTGTGCCCACCTTGTGGCCCTGCAGACCCTGAAACCGACGCTATAAAATCCTATTATTCTAGAGAAAATCAGGGAGAAAGAATTATCACGATCCACGAGATAGAGCCACCACCAAGACCTGTTCTTCCTCGGGAGGGCTGATTTGGAGTCCGTTTGAGGCTCCGGAGAGGGGGATCTTCGTTCTTCGTCATCACCAACCCATCTCCATCGCCAATTCCATGATGCTCCCCACTGGGAGTGAGTAATTCCTTCGTAGGCTCGCTGGTCGGTGAGGAGTTGGATGAGATTCATCATGTAACCGAGTTAGTTTTGTGAGGGCTTGATCCATGTATCCACTATGTTCTTAGATTGATGTTGCTATGACTTTGCCATGCTTAATGCTTGTCACTTTGGGCCCGGGTGCCATGATTTCAGACTTGAACCGTTTATGTTATCATCATTATATCCATGTTCTAGATCCGATCTTGCAAGTTATAGTCACCTACTACGTGTTATGATCCGGCAACCCCGGAGTGACAAAAACCGGGCCCACTCCCGGTGATGACCGTAGTTTGAGGAGTTCACGTATTCACTATGTGTTGATGCTTTGTTCCGGTTCTCTATCAAAAGGAGGCCTTAATATCCCTTAGTTTCCAATATGGACCCCGCTGCCACGGGAGGGTAGGACAAAAGATGCCATGCAAGTTCTTTTAAGAAAGCACGTATGACTATTTACGGAATACATGCCTACATTATATCGATGAACTAGAGCTAGTGCCATATCGCCCTAGGTTATAACTGTCACATGATGAATATCATCCAACAAGTCATCGATCCAATGCCTACGAACTTTTCCATATTGTTTCTGCTAAGTTACTACTGCTATCATCACTGTTACGCTTGCTACAAAAATACTATTATCACTGTTACTGTTACTATTGCTGCTGTGACTACTATCAAAACTATCATATTACTGTGCTACTGATTACTTGCTGCAGATAATTAATCTCCAGGTGTGGTTGAATTGACAACTCAGCTGCTAATACCTTCAAATATTCTTTGGCTCCCCTTGTGTCTAATCTATAAATTTGGGTTGAATACTCTACCCTCAAAAACTGTTGTGATCCCCTATACTTGTGGGTTATCAGCCTCCGCCTTGCTTCTTGATGCTCCCCACGCCTCCGCCCATCCCTCTTGATCTCCGCCGCCATGGTGAAGGACAAGACTGCGGCTCTAGAGCGCGCGAAGAAGGAGACGACAAAGTGCAAGAAGATGGCGAGGGGGTCGTCGTTGCAGTCCGGTCTGTCGCCTGGTTGGATCCAGGGTGTAAGTGCATCTAGTGCCCCTTAGTGATTTTGGTGTATTGAAGACTTATAGGTTAAGGGTTTAATGCGTTTGTGAGTGTGCACATGACTATAAGTCTATGAGGAGTTTGATATTTACAGAGAAAGTCGACCCCTGAAAATGAATGTCTTCAACTGAAGACCTTGGGTTTCTGAAGACTTTCTGAAGACTTTGAAAGTGAAGAAATTGGTGTGACCGTAAAGACTTGATATTCATGCAAGGAACATGAAACATGAAGACTTTTGTTTTTGTAGTTTCATTTTATATTTCTTGAGTCATAGGAAACTGTTGGGGAACGTAGTAATTTCAAAAAAAAATCCTATGCACACGCAAGATCTATCATGGTGATGCATAGCAACGAGAGGGGAAGAGTGTTGCCCACATACCCTCGTAGACCGTAAGGGGAAGCATTATGACAACCTAGTTGATGTAGTCATGCATCTTCATGATCCGACCGATCCTAGTACCGAAAATACGGCACCTCCGCGATCTGCACACGTTCAGCTCGGTGACGTCCCACGAACTCTCGATCCAGCTGAGTGTCGAGGGAGAGCTTCGTTAGCACAACAACATGATGACGGTGATGATGAAGCTACCGGAGCAGGGCTTCGCCTAAGCACTACGACGATATGACCGAGGTGGATTATGGTGGAGGGGGGCACCGCACACGGCTCAGGGATCAATGATCAACTTGTGTGTCCTAGGGTGCCCCTGCCCCCGTATATAAAGGAGCAAGGGGGAGGCCGGACGACCCTTATGGCGCGCCTGGAGAGGAGGAGTCCTCCTCCTAGTAGGAGTAGGACTCCCCTTTCCTAGTCCTACTAGGAGGGGAAAGGAAGGAGGAGAAGGGAGAAGGAAAGGGGGGCGCTGCCCCACCTTCCCTAGTCCAATTCGGACTAGAGGGGGAGGGGCGCGCGGCCTTGCCTTGGCTGGCCCTCTCTCTCTCTCTCTCTCTCCAC
>NC_041382.1:568219641-568227871 GCF_002162155.2 Triticum dicoccoides | reverse complement strand
CTCCACCACTCTGGTTTTCTCCGAAATTACCCGGAACACTTCCGGTCTTCAAATATAGCCGTCCAATATATCAATCTTTATGTCTCGACCATTTCGAGACTCCTCGTCATGTCCATGATTACATTCGGGACTCCAAACTATCTTTGGTACATCAAAACACATAAACTCATAATACCAATCGTCACCGAACGTTAAGCGTGCGAACCCTATGGATTTGAGAACTATGTAGACATGACCGAGACACGTCTCCGGTCAATAACCAATAGCGGAACCTGGATGTTCATATTGGCTCCCACATATTCTATGAAGATTTTTATCGGTCAAACCACATAACGATATACATTGTTCCCTTTGTCATCGGTATGTTACTTGCCCGAGATTCGATCATCGGTATCTCAATACCTAGTTCAATCTCGTTACCGGCAAGTCTCTTTACTCGTTCCATAATGCATCATCCTGTAACTAAATCATTAGTCACATTGCTTGCAAAGCTTATAATGATGTGCATTACCGCGAGGGCCTTGAGATACTTCTCCGATACTCGCAGTGACAAATCCTAATCTCGATCTATGCCAACTCAACAAACACCATCGAAGACACCTGTAGAGCATCTTTATAGTCACCCAGTTATGTTGTGACGTTCGATAGCACACTAAGTGTTCCTCCGGTATTCGGGAGTTAAATGATCTCATAGTCATAGGGACATGTAAAAGTTATGGAGAATGCAATAGCAACAAACTAAACGATCATCGTGCTAAGCTAACAGATGGGTCAAGTCAATCACATCATTCTCCAATGATGTGATCTCGTTAATCAAATGACAACTCATGTCTATGGTTAGGAAACATAACCATCATTGATTCAATGAGCTAGTCAAGTAGAGGCATACTACTGACATTCTGTTTGTCTATGTATTCACACATGTACTAAATTTCGATTAATACAATTCTAGCATGAATAATAAACATTTATCATGATATAAGTAAATATAAATAACAACTTTATTATTGCCTATAGGGCATATTTCCTTCAGAAATACTGTACTGTTAAAGGGGGTCGAGGTAAAACTAAGGAAAGGTTTCCAGGAGATGCTCAACTCAATATCCTACACCTACCAATCCCTTTGAGTGAAGCCATTGGAAATCTCATATAGTTCAGTCAACTTCTTCAGTGACAGAGACGGAGTTCTTCTGGTCTCTAATGAATTTCTTATGACTGAGGAGTTAGGAATTCGCCAGTGCGATTGCCTACAAGTGAGGAACATGATAGCCGTGAGGAATTTGAACCTCAGATTTCCGACCATTGCTGTGCTATGCGCCAGCTGTCCCAAAATATCTACTCACCTAACGGTCATATCATTGAAGGGCATTTATGTCTTATCATGTCGGGCTGACCCCTAGGCTTTAAATAGCCGCCACTACAACCACTAGCTGGTTGGCTGCTCCGCGAGAAACTTACACTTGTCATTGAGAGCATCCCATCCTCTGAGGACTTTGAGCGAAATCAAGTGAGGAAAAACCCAAAACCTAACCCAAACACCTACAAATCCAAAGTGATTGGGCATCACTGAAGAGATTGTTCCTGTATGGAACTGATGCTTGTTACCTTTGAGGACTGTGCATCCTCCAGACGCATAGGCGTCATGGTCTAGAGCATCTAAGAGGAAATTGTGGATCGCTGAGTGACCGAGTTTGTGAAGGTTTGGAAGTCACCTAAGAATTACCACGAGTGATTGGACGAGGTCTGTGTGACCTTAGTTCAAGGATAATACGGTGAGGACTGTGTGTCCTCAGGTTTAAATACCTAGCCGCTCTAACCAGATATACAACTATCACAGCAGTTGGAACTGGTCTACCAAATCATTGTCTTCACCGAGCTAAATGGTTCTATTTCCTCAACCCTTTCATTTCTTCAATACTGTGTTGTGTACCTGTTCATATCTGTTTGAAGACTTTGACTGAAGACATTCTCAATTTCCTCAGTTCAATTTCTTTAGTCTGCTTGTCTTCATTCTGTTTTATCCCGTGCTTACGCTTCCTGTACTCAGTGTTTGTTTCCAATTCATTATGATGTCCATGCTCGTGTTATGTCATGTCTGCATCTGAGTACTTATTCCGCTGCAAGTAGTTCTTCACTTAGGAATTTTCTCACCTGGAAATTCCTCAGTGAAGAATTATAAAAATCGCCTATTCACCCCCTCTAGTCAACATAACGCACTTTCAATTGGTATCAGAGCAGGGTACTCCCTTGTTCTTTGTGATTTTGGTTTAACCACCTAGAGTTTTAGTTATGTCGACCGCAGGAATGAAGACAGTGACACGCGCCATCTTTGACGGTCATGATTATCCCAAGTGGAAGGCCATGATGAAGAAGCGCCTAATGGAGATGAACAGCAAACTTTGGACCGTCACTGAGATTGGTCTTACTAACCTATGCAAGATGGCGGAGGCTGATGATATTCGCAAGTACACTCTACTTAACCTCACGGCGAAAGACATCATCTACTCCGGCTTGTCACAAAAGCAGATTAGGAATGTTATGCATCTCTGCCATGCGAAGCTCATCTAGGACCGTCTATCTGAGGTCTATGAAGGTCATCGAACTCATCATGGTCCCTGGTTTGGGGAATTCATGGAATCGTGAAAGGCTATGACCTTCAATCCGGAATCATCATCCTCTTCACCATGCCTTATGGAAAAAGGTGCCAAGGTAACTGAATGCTATCTATCTGAGTCCAGTGATGATGAATTTAGTGATGAATTTGGACCCGGCTATACCAAACTTGCTTCCCTTGCCACTAAACAACAAAGAGTTTTGGAGAAAGTTCAAAACATGCTGGATGAGAGTGATAATATGTTGGGTGATGAAATGAATCAGTCAAAAGCTTTGGCTGAAAGTCTTCAGAGACTTTAGACTAAGTTTTATAATCTTCAGATTCATCATAACACTCTCTTATCTGATCATGAGAAGCTTTCTTATGAATTTCTTCAAAGAAAGCAATATCTTTAGATGTTAAGAGTGAGTTATGAAGATCTTCAGAAGGAGCGTGATTCATTACTTTCTCAACAAATCATCGCTACTCAGGACGAATTTATTCCTCCATGTTTGAAGTGATTTGAACGTGAATCTGCTAATTCTTCACCTAAAAGTTTAAATGCTTCTATTGCTGCAAATTCTTCACCTGACTATGTTGTCACTAATTCCTCATTTGAGGATGCTACTAGTATCACTGACCATGTAGGGCTGAAGGAATTGTATGTGACAGGCATCTACAAAAGCCTCAAAGGGCATCAGGCTCTTTCTGATGTGCTTAAAAAGCATATCCTCAACAGGAACCCTAGAAAAGAGGGTATTGCCTTTGAGAGGAAACTCAATGCTGATGGGACCTACTGGAAACCTGAGTAGTATCCCAAAACCTCATGAGTTGCTGCAAAGGGACCTTCAGTGGATCCATCTACTTTATCTGGCTTTACATGTGAATCTTCATATTCTTCTGATGAGTCATTTGACTCCAATTATAAACCGTTCAAAAATCAGAATGGTGAAGTATTTGCTAGATATGTTGGCACTAACTGCAGGAATGGTCCTCCTATGAAGAAAATCTGGGTTCCCAAAAGGTGCCTTGAAAGTCTTCAGGTGAATGTCATCATGACACCACCTGTGAAGAATAGGAACCCCATATCAAATTCTTCATATGGACCAGATTCCTCACATGGATCAAAGTCCTCATATGAACATCATCGTGCTAACACCTCTGTTCCGCAGGGAAAGGCTAAGGGTTATGGATATGTGCATTATTCTTCAAATCATTATGTTCATAAATCCTCGAAGAATTTCTCTGCTTACTCATATGCTTACCCTAACCCCTCTTATGTGAAACGAAGTGGATTGGCATCTATGCCACATTTATCTTATGGAGCTCGCGGAATGATGAACTCTTTGCCACCCCTTCAGATGTGGATGGTGAAGAAAAAGAACTAACTTCTTATGCAGGATCAGGTCTCCAGACGAACCTAAAACGTCTGAAGAACTTGCTGGAGACCTGAATATGCTTGAAAAGACGCAAGCTAATCATGAAGAAATGAATTTTCATTTCTCACGTCCTCATACTACTTTACCTGCTCTGTCATATTATTCATTGATGAAGTATATGAGTTCTAAGCTGCACTAATTCATCTATAGGATGATCAACCCAAAACCACTTAGTGGGTCCTCGATAGTGGATGTACAAATCACATGACTGGTGACAGGAGCTAATTGATGGACACTGCTTTATCTCCATCGCATATGAAGCATATCACATACGCCGACAAAGGCAAAAGCAAGGTATTGGGTCTAGGTAAGGTTGCAATCTCAAAGGATCGACACATGGTGAAAGTCATGCTTTTCGAGTCCTTAGGGTTCAACCTCATGTCTGTCTCAATGCTTTGTGATCTTCGTATGGTTGTTGTCTTTGGCAAGTATCGTTGTGTTGTGATCATGGAAGCTAACAATTCCAAAGTCTTCGAAGGCTTTAGGAGAGGATATTTGTATATTGTTGATTTCTCTATAGGACCACAACCTGCTACATGTCTACTTGCAAAAGCTTCAGAAGGCTAGCTATGGCATCGATGACTTGGTCATGCTGGCATGAGGAACTTGCACACGCTCGCGAAGAAGAAGCATGTCATTGGCATCGAGGGTGTCAAATTCCTCAATGACCATTTGTGTGGAGCTTGTGAAGCTGGAAAGATGACCAAGGCCAAGCATCCCTCAAAGACCATCATGACTACCACTCGTCCATTTGAATTGCTTCACATGGATCTCTTTCGCCCTACTCATTATGCCACATTTACAAATGTTGTATCTCTATATGGCTTTGTCATTATTGATGATTATTCTCATTATACATGGGTGCATATCATCACTTACAAAACTGAAGTGTAGGAAATCTTCAACCGATTTTCCTCAAGGGCTTCAACCAACTTTGGTGTGAAGATCAAGCACATCAGAAGTGACAATGGAACTGAGTTCAAGAACACTGGACTTGATGACTATGTTGATGAACTTGGTATTACTCATGAGTTATGTGCTCCTTATACTCCTCAGCAGAATGGCGTTGTGGAGCGCAAGAACATGACTCTTGTTGAGATGGCCCGCACTATGCTTGATGAGTACAAGACGCCTCCTTGCTTCTGGCCTGAGGCAATTGATACAATGTGCCACATCATCAACAACGTATATCTTCACAAATTCTTCAGAAAGACCTCATATGAACTCATGGACAAGAAACCCAATGTGAGTTATTTCAAAGTCTTTGGTGCTAAATGTTGGATTAGAGATCCTCATCACAATTCTAAATTTGCACCGAAAGCACATGAAGGTTTTATGCTTGGTTATGGTAAGGACTCACACACCTACAGAGTCTTCAACACCTATCACCACAAGGTTGTTGAAACTGTAGATGTGCAGTTCGATGATGAAGGAAATATGCCCTAGAGGCAATATTAAAGTTGTTATTTATATTTCCTTATATCATGATTGTAAGTGCATCTAGTGCCCCTTAGTGAGTTTGGTGTATTGAACACGTATAGGTTAAGGGACTAATGTGTTTATGAGTGTACACAGGTCCATAAGTCTATGAGAAGTTTGATATTTACAGAGAAAGTCAACCCCTGAAAATGAAGTTCTTCGACTGAAGACTTTGGATTTTTGAAGACTTTCTGAAGACTTTGAAAGTGAAGAAATTGGTGTGACCTCGAAGACTTGGTATTCATTCGAGGAACGTGAAGCGTGAAGACTTTTGTTTTCGTAGTTTCATTTTATCTTTCTTGAGTCATAGGAAACACTGTACTGTTAAAGGGGGTCGAGGAAATACTAAGGAAAAAATTCCATGTAATGCTCAACTCAAATCCTACACCTACCAATCCCTTCGAGTAAAGACATTGGAAATCTCATACAGTTCGGTCATATTCTTCAGTGACAGAGACGAAGTTCTTCTGGTCTCTGAGGAATTTGTTCTGACTGAGGAGTTAGGAATTCGCCAGTGCGGATTGCCTACACAGTGAGGAACATGATAGCCCTGAGGATTTTGCTACCCAAAATTCCGACCGTTGCTGTGCTATGCGCCAGCTGTCCCAAAATATCTACCCACCTAGCGGTCATATCATTGAAGGGAATTTATGCCTTATCATGTCGGGCTGCTCCCTAGGCTATAAATAGACGCCCCCTACAACCACTAGCTGGTTGGCTCCTCCGAGAGAAACCGACACTTGTCATTTGAGAGCATCCCATCCTCCGAGGACTTTGAGTGAAAATCATCAAGTGAGGAAAACCCAAACCCAAACACCTACAAACCCCAAGTGATTGAGCATCACTGAAGAGATTGATCCTGCGTGGATCCGATGCTTGTTACCTTTGAAGACTGTGCTTCTTCCAAACGGTTAGGCGTCATGGTCTAGAGCATCCAAGAGAAATTGTGGATCGCCGAGTGACCAAGTCTGTGATGGTTTGGAAGTCACCTGAAGACTTACCACGAGTGATTGGAAGAGGTCTGTGTGACCTTAGCTCAAGGGGAATACGGTGAGGACTGAGTGTCCTGAGCTGCATGTTCAGGACCGGGTGTCCGAGACTGTGTGTCCTCAGGTTTAAATACCTAGCCACCCTAACCAGACGTACAACTGTCACAACAATTGGAACTGGTCTACCAAATCATTGTCTTCACCAAGCTACCTGGTTCCATTTCCTCAACCCTTCCATTTCCTCATTTCTGTGTTGTGTGCTTGTTCATATCTGTTTGAAGACTTTGACTGAAGACCTTCTCTATTTCCTCAGCTCAATTTCTTCAGTCTATTTGTCTTTATCCTGTGTTATCCTGTGTTTACGCTTTCTGTACTCTGTGCTTGTTTCCATTTCATCATGAAGACCATGATCATGCACTGTTATGTTTAATTATGAGTACTTATTCCGCTGCAAGTAGTTCTTCACTCAGGAATTTCCTCACCCTGAAACTCCTCAGTGAAGAATTCATAAAAATCGCCTATTCACCCCCTCTAGTCGATATAACGCACTTTCAATGATAAATGTTTATTATTCATGCTAGAATTGTATTAACCGGAAACTTAATACATGTGTGAATATATAGACATACAGAAGTGTCACTAGTTTGCCTCTACTTGACTAGCTCGTTGAATCAATGATGGTTATGTTTCCTAACCATAGACATGAGTTGTCAATTGATTAACGGGATCACATCATTAGAGAATGATGTGATTGACTTGACCCATCCGTTAGCTTAGCACGATGATCGTTTAGTTTGTTGCTATTGCTTTGTCCATAACTTATACATGTTCTTATGACTATGAGATCATGCAACTCCTGAATACCGGAGGAACACTTTGTGTGCTACCAAACGTCACAACGTAACTGGGTGATTATAGAGGTGCTCTACAGGTGTCTCCGATGGTGTTCATTGAGTTGGCATAGATCGAGAATAGGATTTGTCACTCTGATATTCGGAGAGGTATCTTTGGGCCCTCTCGGTAATGCACATCACTATAAGCCTTGCAAGCAATGTGACTAATGAGTTAGTTGCAGGATGATGCATTACGAAATGAGTAAAGAGACTTGCCGGTAATGAGATTGAACTAGGTATTGAGATACCGACGATCGAATCTCAGGCAAATAACATACCGATGACAAAGGGAACAACATATATCGTTATGCGGTTTGACCGATAAAGATCTTCATAGAATATGTGGGAACCAATATGAACATCCAGGTTCCGCTATTGGTTATTGACCGGAGAGATGTATCGGTCATGTCTACATAGTTCTCGAACCTGTAGGGTCTGCACGCTTAACGTTCGGTGAAAATCGGTATTATGAGTTTATGTGTTTTGATGAACCGAAGGTTGTTCGGAGTCCTGGATGTGATCATGGGCATGACGAGGAGTCTCGAAATGGTCAAGACATAAAGATTGATATATTGGATGACTATGTTTGGACATGGGAATGGTTCCGGGTGAGTTCAGACATCAACTGGAGTACCGGGGGGTTACTGGAACCCCCGGGGAGTATATGGGCCCTAATGGGCTTTTGGGGAGAGAGGGAGGGGCTGCCTAGGGTAGGCTGCGCCCCCCAAGGCCTAGTCGAGTTGGACTTGGGGGAGGGGCGGCGCCCCCTCCTTCCTTCTCTTCTCTCTTCCCTTTCCTACTCTCCTACTCCTACTACATGGAAACGGGGGGGGGGGG
>NC_041382.1:568181524-568219297 GCF_002162155.2 Triticum dicoccoides | reverse complement strand
ACTCCGAGTGGGAGTAGGACTCCCTAGGGCGTGCCATAGTAGAGGGCTGCCCCCCATCCTCCACTCCTTTATATACGGGGAGGGGGAGCACCCCATAGACACATACGTTGATCATTGATCTTTTAGCCATGTGCGGTGCCCCCCTCCACCATAATCCACCTTGGTCACATTGTAGCAGTGCTTAGGTGAAGCCCTATTCCGGTAGCATCATCATCATCGTCATCACCCCATCGTGCTGACAAAGCTCTCCCTCGACACTCTGTTGGATCGTGAGTTCGTGGGACGTCATCGGGCCAAACGTGTGCAGATCGCGGAGGTGCCGTACCTTCGGTACTAGGATCGGTCGATCATGAAGATGTACGACTACATCAACCACGTTGTCATAATGCTTCCACTTATAGTCTACGAGGGTACATAGACAACACTATCCCCTCTCATTGCTATACATCACCATGATCTTGCGTGTGCGTAGGATTTTTTTTGAAATTACTGCGTTCCCCAACAACTAATGGCTCGCAAAGAGAGCACCTACCTCTTGTACTAGATGAAATGCCACCTGAGGAATCCATTAAGTTCAAGGCTACTGAGGATGTCATTCCTACCGAAGAATCTGCTGAAGAAGTCATTCCAGAACATGAAGAACATCATGCTGGTTCACCTGAAGAAAATGGCTCTAAAGAAAATGCTGAGCAAGTTCCTCATCATCAACTACTCATCCTCGCGTTGCTAATGAAGTGCAGATTGAGAGAATCATCAACGACATCAAAGCACCAGGTCCTCTCACATGCTCAAAAGCTTCACATTTGTCTAACTTTTGTGGGCACTTTCCTTTCGTCTCTATCACAGAGCTCACTAAGGTAGATGAAGCATTTCTGGAGCCTGAGTGGAGTCAAGTGATGCAAGAGGAATTACATCAGTTCAAGCTCAACAATGTGTGGGAACTTGTCAAGCAACCAGACCCTCACAAGCACAATATCATTGGCACAAAATGGATCTACCGCAACAAGCAAGATGAAAATGGCCTTGTGGTAAGGAATAAGGCACGACTTGTAGCTCAAGGCTACACACAGGTTGAAGGAATTGATTTCGATGAAAATTTTGCACCTGTTGCTAGACTTGAGGCTATTCGCACAGTACTTGCTTATGCTAACCATCACAATATCATCTTATATCAAATGGATGTGAAAAGTGCATTCATCAATGGTAAGCTTGAGGAAGAAGTATATGTTGCTCAACCCCCAGGTTTTGAGGATCCAAGCATCCCGACAAAGTCTTCAGACTCAATAAGGCCCTATATGGCCTCAAGCAGGCCCCTCGGGCATGGTATGACACTTTGAAGGAATTCCTCATGAAGAAAGGCTTCAAACCCGTTTCACTTGACCCAACTCTTTTTACCAAAGCTTATGATGATGAATTATTTGTGTGTCAAATATATGTTGATGATATCATTTTTGGTTGTACTGACCAACGTTACAGTGATGAATTTGCCTACATGATGAGTGAAGAATATCAAATGTCTATGATGAGAGAATTGAAATTCTTCTTAGGTCTTCAGATTCAACAACAACGAAATGGCATCTTCATATCTCAGGAGAAATACCTCAAGGATGTGTTGAGGAAATTCGGCATGCAAGATTGCAAAGGTGTCAAAATCCCTATGCCCACAATGACCATCTATGCACTGATGAAAATGGCATTGACTTCGATCAAAAGTTATACCACTCCATGATTGGCTCTTTATTGTATTTATGCGCATCTAGGCCAGATATTATGTTTAATGTTTGCATGTGTGCCCATTTTCAAGCTACACCAAAGGAATCACACTATAAGGCTGTGAAGCATATTCTTCGATATCTAGCTCACACTCGAACATTTGGATTATGGTATACCAAGGGCTCGACTTTTGATCTCATTGGATATTCAGATTCTGACTATGCTGGTGATCATGTGGACCGCAAGTCAACATCAGGCACATGCCATTTCCTTAGATGATCCTTGGTCTATTGGTCTTTGAAGAAACAGAACTGCGTTTCACTTTCTACTGCTGAAGCTGAGTATATTGCTGTTGGTTCATGCTGTGCTCAATTGCTATGGGTGAAGCAAACTCTCAAGGACTATGGCATCAAGATTGCTCATAACCCAGTGAGAGTTCCATCAAGATTGCTCATAACCCAATTCAGCACTCGAAGACAAAACACATTCAGACCCGTCATCATTTTCTTCATGATCATGTGTTGAAGGGCGACATCTCCATCGAGCACATGAAGACTGAAGAACAGCTAGCCGATATCTTCACAAAGCCCTTGGATGAGAAGAGATTTAGCAAGTTGCGGTGGGAGCTAAATATCTTAGAATCTTCGAGTGTCCTTTGAAAAGGACACACATCTTAACATTTATAAAAATTGATGACTTAGATGTGCAACACACGAAGTAACATTTTCCTTCAATCAATGAAGACTAACCCTCTAAGTGTGAAGAACTTGATTCTCATAGCCCTACGACAATTGTACACGGCGTCTGAAATCAGCATTCTTATATGGTAGGTCACGCCACCAACAAAAGTTGAAAATCTTCAATTTGAGTTTTTCTCCAATCTTGAAATTCCTCAGTTGATTTCTTCAACTTTGCAATGTCTTCACTCTCTCTCTCGTTTATGTCCTCTACATCATTCACTTATAGCTATTTCTTCAAGTTGATCTTTCTGCTAAGTGAATGTGATCGGACCCTTCCCTCTCTATGCTATACTCAGCCCCAGTCTGTTCACGAATTCTTCTTGTGCATTCTATTTGAAACCCGTTCAAAATCTTCATTGTGTCCTTGTCAGCTGAAGAATCTGCGAACGAAACTTTAAAATATTCTAATCTGAATTTTGGGCTATTGCCGCCTAAACCGTTCCACATCCCATGATAATACCTATCTATTCACCCATGATCACTCACGATCTCCACCTCTCTGTACGTGGGTGACACATGTCACAAGGATGAGAAAGGTCATGTGCACGTTCGTCCATTTTCTTCGGACGAGCAGTTTTTCACCGTGGCTATAAATACTCCCTTCCCTTCCTCAGTCTGTTTTACTCCGCTCAACCTCACTCTCTCACTTGAGCTCTCAAAACCTAGCGCTGCCGATACTTCCATCATCGCCGATGAGGAAGAGCTTCGCTGCCTCGACCTCGTTGCAGTCGTACTCGCACCGGCCGCAGATTTCTTCACTCCGCGGCCATAGTAGTTGTCTTCCTCTACCAAGTTAGGGCGTGGAAGATCTGGACTGACGAACTTCCAATCTACATTCCTAGTTCATCATGTTCTTCGTCAAGAGTAATTAAAAGCTACTTTTACTGCCCTTATTGATTCCAGTGATTTCTTCAAAATCTTCAAAAGGTGTTTATTCTTCAATCTTCACACTCTGAACACCTCATACAAACATTTGTTCTTGATTTGTTTCCCTAAGCAACATTTTTCGTCAAGATTCCTCAATTGTGTGGATTTTCAATCTATACAACTCTGGAATCTAAGTCAAAGAATGCTTAGTGAAATTCCTCAAGACACATCTGGTCAAATTCCTCAAACTTGCTCTTATTTGCAAAAACTTCTGAGAACGCATATGACCTCTCCAAATTCTTCGCACCTATACTCTGTTCACAGGTACTCATGTCCACTGCTGAATCACTTGGTTCTCATCAACTTAACTCATTTGCAACGTTTCTCGAAGAAAGACTGCATACCTCTTCAGAGAACTCAATAGTTCAAAATCCTCAGCTGAAGAAAATGGCAGATGACAAGAAACCTCAGAAGGGAGGGAAGAAATTGGAAGTCAACACTGCTTTTGAGATTCCTCATGGCATCTATGCAAGATACTGCACTCCTCCTCATGAAACGAAGAATGAGCGCAAAGTGCATATTCAGAAGATTGAGAGGAGATGGGCCAGAGAATGGAGGGAATATCACTATGTCACTCCCAAGTACATGAAGAAATTCGTTGTACACCCTCCATCCTCAAGACCTCCATTTGCACCAGGCCAAGTTGCTGACCCCTCTAGCATCAGAAGAGGTGAGGAATTTCCTGCTGAATGGGCCAAGTGTCAAGCTAAACTGGCCAAAAAGGCAAAAGAGGCAGTGGGGAAATTCAGTGAAGACTGTGCTACTGCTACTGCCACTACTGAGGCCTCTGCTAGCAAGCCCAAGAAGGCTATGCCAAAGAAGCCCGCACATAAGCCCAGTGCGTTCTCTTCAATGCCCTTATGTCCAAGCTCCTCAGCTATGCCCTCACAGCCCAGTTCTGCAAAGCCCTCACGGCCAATTCCTCCAGCTGCCTGAGTTCCTCAAGTTCTAAAACCCTCAGCTCCTCCGGCAAAGTCCTCAGCACCTGTGCATATCGCCTTGTGTCAAAGGACCACAGGCAAATCAATTGCCTCAGGAGCCTCAGCAAGGTCTTTAGCTCCTCTGCATTCCTCAACAGGCCCCACGTTGCTGAATATCAAGGCCAGTTCTGGACGAGGCACTAGACTAAGTCCTCAAAAGAAGCAGGTCGCCTTCCAAGTACCACCCTCTGATGACAAAGCTGATGATGATGAACTCGCCAAAATCATCAGAGATAGACAACAAAGGGCCGCTAGAGCCAAAGGCACAGATGTGCCTCTGCTTTTGGATCCAAAATTGATCCTCGATTTCATTGACCTCTGGCACAAGGATCCCAACACTCCTATGCCTGACTTCAACCTCACTCCTGGCCAAAGTCACATGCTAACCGCCTTCATAGGCGAAGAAAAGTGGAAATTTGAAAAGGCCAGGAAGTTGAAGAAAGCGTAGTACAAGAAGAGTGCTTTTTGAAGAAGAACATTGTCAAAATGACAATTGATGAACTTGTGGGTGTTCAATCTGAAATAAAAAACCTTAGTGATGAATTTGATGCCTACCATGCAGATTGGAAGGGAGCCAAAGTCAGATTTGTAAAATTGGCAAAGACATTCACCTCCAATGTTGCTATTCAAACGCACATTGAAATTCCTCATGCTGAAGCTTCTGCTCTGCCGACTGAAGAACATGCCAGCATCATTGATGAAAATCAGGCTGCTGATGAAACTGCTAGTACTAGGGCTGATGACTCCATTCCAGCCTCTGATGAAAATGCCAGGGCAACCACTAGTGTTGCGCCTGAAGAACAAGCCAGACCAGCTCAAGCTTCAATTATGGTGCCTGAAGAAATTGAAAATACCAAGGCAACTGCATCAGTTGCGCCTGAGGTTATTGAACCAATCTGCTCCGCTCCTCCTGCACCAACGCCAAGTCCAGTTTTTCGTTCTGCATCAGAAGTGAAGAAACAAGGCTGTGGAGCGAGCAGCAGTAAAGAAAAGGAAAGCATCTGCTCCATCAGATTCTTCAGCACCAAAGAAGATGAAGAAATTGACAAGCTCTTTTGAGAATCCAATTGATGCTATTCCAGTCTCAAGCATGCCATCAAAGGAACTCGTCCATTTTGGTGAATATTATGAGATCCCAAGCGGATCTAATGAAGATGTTCCTTCTGCTGCTTCTTCTGAGCAGTTGGATGAAGAAATTGAAGTGGATAATATCCCTTCAACCCCAGTCATCTCATCGCCTATGCCTTAGTTCACAGCTAGCTGAAGAGGCAGGTGTTGAAGAATTAAATGAAGAACATGAAGGCATGGACATTGGGTGTTCCACTCCAGTGCTGAATGATGATTATTGGGATAGTCAGCACCCCAACTCTCCTCTCTTCACGCCTTTGCAAAAAATCCCTCAGTCTCTAGTGCACACTGAAGTTCAAATGGGTTCTGCAGATCATCACTCCACTCCTTCCATTCATGAAGAAATTCCAGCCACTAGTGCTGATGTTAATGTTGATGAAGAATTGAAGACCCAGGTTACTACTGAAGCAGAAACTGAAATTCCTCAGCCCTTGGTTCCAGAGATTGTGATTCCTGAGGCTGTGATGACTTTGACTAACACTCCTTAGCCTAAGCCAAAGAATCCCTTCTCCAAGAAGCAAAAATTCAAGACTGATGACTTCTTTCATGAGCATGTATTCTTCACAGATTACAATCCATATGACACTGCTCGTCTGCGAAGAAAGCGCTTCTAGACTGCAAGCCAAGCCAACTTCTATTCTTCACTGCTTTTCAATAAGGACAAAATATTTGATCATGCACATATTCCTCATGTGGACATGGAATCACTACCTTGCTTCACACCAGTCCTTAGTGTTCTTCATGAAGCTGGGCTGCTCAACTTCTGCACCGACATCGTAGACTGAAATGAAGAGCTAATTCTTCAGTTCTACGCGATGCTGCATATCACAGGAAATGCTAAAGATGTGAATTTTTGGGTGTTGGACTGGATGACCGATAACACTCACTTCAAAGCACCACCCTCTGAATTGCTTCATGCCTTGCCTGTCAGTTCTCCCCTTGAAGGTGCGCATCTGATCTATCATGAACCTGAGCTTTCAACTCACTACATGCAAGTGCTGATGAAACCGCTGAAGCCTGGTCAAGCCCCAAGGACCAAATTCCTCGTGAAAGAATTGTTGTATGTGCCAGAGACTGTCTATCACATTCTGACCAAGACGTTGAGTCCAATCAAAGGTCACGACTCGAATGAAGAAGAGGTCATTGGCATCATGAAGAATCTTCTTTTTAATATCATCCATGGAGTTCCAATCAACTACCATGATTTCTTCATGAGGACTCTCGCAAATGTTGCATTATCGCCTTTTGAGTTGAAGCCTTACACTCCTTGGATTATGAGATTCCTCAGATCAATGTCTTCAATCAATTACAAGGCTGATTTGCATAATCACGTCAGCTATTTTCCCCCAATTGAAGTCTTCAAGCGACCTATTTCCTCATCTAATGAGAAGGGCAAGGCACCTGCTATTATTGATGAAGGCATTCGTACATTGGATGGTCAGTTTCACAAAGATGCATCTTACTCCAGCAATGATGACTCTGCCACTCATGATTCTGCCACCAATGCTTCAAAGCAACATCCTCAAGCCGCAGCTCCAAGGGTATTGACTGATCCTGAGCTTCTCCTCAGTCTTCACCAGAAGGTCGATCACAACCACAAATGGGTTAAGCATCAGTTTGGTTTAATTCTTCAGAACATGACCATCACTCAGAATTCAGTGAAAAGAACCATTACTACCTCCATGAAGTATTTGATTGCACCTGGGCTGTTCTGTCTCATCTCTATAGTGAAGATGATCTCAACAAGATGGGCTTGAAACAGGACTTTGACTGGTCTCAGCCACCTTCGAAGAAATTCAAGAAGGTCAAAGTTCCTCACTTGGTGGCCAACTCTTATTCTTCGTCACACGAGACGGATGAGCATGAAGATTTGGATGACACTGCATGCCCTACTTCAACAACCGACCCCGACAATGCTGGCACTCCTCCATCGACTCAGTGATGATATTCTTCAGGGGCGTTAGTCCTTACTTTTCATCCCTTTTGGTCATTTGATGACAAAGGGGGAGACATTTTGAGTTAGTCTTCAAGCAGGTCTATTTATATGGGCGTTTTTTGCTGAGTTACAACTCTCTTTCTTCTGAAGATTTGTTGGATCGAGTTGTAAACTTAAGCTCGATGGTGGTCTGATACTTTTGCTATGTTCCTCTGCATGCTATTTCCTCATGTACGATAATGCACGCATGCTGAATTACATCACCCACCATATTTCATCATGCATTTCAAATTCTTCATATCATATGCTAAATGCATGTATGAATTAAAAGATATAGCGGGAGATCTCCATGATTCTACTCTTCAAATGTGCATTGCTTCAAAAGCAAATTTCTCACTATGCGCATCTTGAGGGGGAGTTCTTCTATATCTTGCAATCAAATTCCTTAATATAAGTATTTACACTTCATATGTTTACCCCGTTGAAAACTTAACCTATATTGTCATCAGTCACCAAAAATGGGGAGATTGTAAGTGCATCTAGTGCCCCTTAGTGATTTTGGTGTATTGAAGACTTATAGGTTAAGGGACTAATGCATTTGTGAGTGTACACAAGACTATAAGTATATGAGGAGTTTGATATTTACAGAGAAAGTTGGCCCCTAAAAATGGATGTCTTCAACTGAAGACCTTGGATTTCTGAAGACTTTCTGAAGACTTTGAAAGTGAAGAAATTAGTGTGACCGTAAAGACTTGATATTAATGCAAGGAACATGAAGCGTGAAGACTTTTGTTTTTGTAGTTTCATTTTCTCTTTCTTGAGTCATAGGAAACAACGTACTGTTAAAGGGGGTCGAGGTAAAACTAAGGAAAGGTTTCCAGGTGATGCTCAACTCAATATCCTACACCTACCAATCCCTTCGATTGAAGCCATTGGAAATCTCATATAGTTCAGTCAACTTCTTCAGTGACAGAGACGGAGTTCTTCTGGTCTCTGAGGAATTTGTTTTGACTGAGGAGTTAGTAATTCGCCAGTGCAGATTGCCTACAAGTGAGGAACATGATAGCCCTAAGGAATTTGTAGCTCAAATTTCCGACCGTTGCTGTGCTATGCGCCAGCTGTCCCAAAATATCTACTCACCTAACGGTCATATCATTGAAGGGCATTTATGTCTTATCATGTCGGGCTGCTCCCTAGGATATAAATAGCTGCCATCTACAACCACTAGCTGGTTGGCTGCTCCACGAGAAACTGACACTTGTCATTGAGAGCATCCTATCCTCCGAGGACTTTGAGCAAAAATCATCAAGTGAGGAAAAAACCCAAACGCAAACACCTACAAACCCAAAGTGATTGAGCATCACTGAAGAGATTGTTCGTGTGTGGAACCGACGCTTGTTACCTTTGAGGAGTATGCATCCTCCAGATGGTTAGGCATCATGGTCTAGAGAATCCAAGAGGAAATTGTGGATCGCCGAGTGACCGAGTTTGTGAAGGTTTGGAAGTCACCTAAAGACTTACCATGAGTGATTGGACGAGGTATGTGTGACCTTAGTTCAAGGATAATACTGTGAGGACTGTGTGTCCGGGACTGTGTGTCCTCAAGTTTAAATACCTAGCCACTCTAACCAGACGTACAACTATCACAACAGTTGGAACTGGTCTACCAAATCATTGTCTTCACCGAGCTAACTGGTTCTATTTCCTCAACCCTTTCATTTCTTCATTACTGTGTTGTGTACCTGTTCATATCTGTTTGAAGACTTTGACTGAAGACATTCTCAATTTCCTCAGTTCAATTTCTTCAGTCTGCTTATCTTCATTTTGTTTTATCATGTGCTTACGCTTCATGTACTCAGTGTTTTTTTCCAATTCATTCTAATGTCCATGCTCGTGTTATGTCATGTCTACATCTAAGTACTTATTCCACTTCAAGTAGTTCTTCTCTTAGGAATTTCCTCACCCTAAAATTCCTTGGTGAAGAATTTATAAAAATCACCTATTCACGCCCCTCTAGTCGACATAACGCACTTTCACAGGGGGACTGGATCCGCTCCATCGTTGTGAAGGAAGATCTAGAGAACCTCGCCGCCGACGACCTGATTGTCCATGGGTCCTGGAGGTTGTCAGAGGGAGAATCTGAGCCCCAGTCGCGCGAGGGTGAGTGCGTCCTTCTCACCACCCATGTAAAGCGAGATTTCTCTCTGCCCCCACATCCATTCTTTCGGTTTTTTTTGAATTTCTTCAGCGCTCAGATCCACCACTTTCCTGCCAACATAATCTTGTACCTTGCCACATTCATTTTGATGTGCGAAAATGTTGGGGAATGTAGAATTTCAGAAAAATTACCTACGATCACGCAAGATCTATCTAGGAGATGCATAGAAACGAGCGGGGAGAGTGTGTCCACGTACCCTCGTAGACCGAAAGCAGAAGCATTTAGTAACACGGTTGATATAGTCGAACGTCTTCTCGATCCAACCGATCCAAGTACCGAACGTACATCACCTCCGCGAACAGCACACGCTCATCTCGGTGACGTTCCTCGAACCCTTGATCCAGTTGAGGCCGAGGGAAAGTTTCGTCAGCACGATAGCGTGGCGACGGTGATGATGAAGTTTACCGGCGCAGGGCTTCGCCTAAGCTCTACGACGATATGACTGAGGTGTGTAACTATGGAGGGGGCACCGTACATGGCTGAGAGAGACTTTGGTGTGTCTTTAGGGTGTCCCCCTCCCACGTATATAAGGGAGGGGGGGAGTGATTGCTCCCTGACTATAGCGCCAAAAAGCTCCTATCTGCTAGGACTACGTCGGTATTTCCCCAAAGAGGAAGGGATGATGTAGCATAGCGAAGGTAGGTATTTCCCTCAGTGATGAAACCAAGGTTATCGAACCTGTAGGAGAACCGAGCAACACAACGTAAACAGCACCTGCACACAAATAACAACACCTCGCAACCCGACGTGTTAAAGGGGTTGTGAATCCCTTTTGGGTCACAATGCTAGAAATTTGTAGTAGATTGAGATAATAGATCATAAATAAAATAAAAAGTGCAGCAAAGTAATTTTGGTTTAATAGATCTGAATAAAAATGCAAAGGAAAAGTAGATAACAAGCAAATATATGAGAAAGAAGACCCGGGGGCTGTAGGTTTCACTAGTGGCTTCTCTCGCGAGAAAGATAGCAAACGGTGGGTAAACAAATTACTGTTGGGCAATTGATAGAACCTCAAATAATTATGATGGTATCCAGGCAATGATCATTACATATGCATCACGTCCAAGATTAGTAGACCGGCTCCTTCCTGCATCTACTACTATTACTCCACACATCGACCGCTATCCAGCATGCATCTAGTGTATTAAGTTCATGGAAAACGGAGTAATGCAATAAGATTGATGACATGATGTAGACAAGATCTGTTTATCTATTGCGTGGATATAGATCCCATATTTTTATCCTTAGTACCAACGATACATACGTGTCGGTTCCCTTTCTGTCACTAGGATCAAGCACCATAAGATCGAACCCACTACCGGGCACCTCCTCCCATTGCAAGATAAATAGATAAAGTTGGCCAAACAAAACCCAAATATCAGAGAATACGAGGCTATTGATACGTCTCCAACGTATCTATAATTTTTGATTGCTCCATGCTATTATATTATCTGTTTTGGATATTAATGGGCTTTATTTTGCACTTTTATATCATTTTTTGGACTAACCTATTAACCGGAGGCCCAGCCCAAATTGCTGTTTTTTTGCCTATTTCAGGATTTCGCAGAAAAGGAATATCAAACGAAGTCCAAACGGAATGAAACCTTCGGGAACGTTATTTTCTCAACAAACATGGTCCAAGAGACTTGGAGTGGGCGTGAAGAAACAATCAAGGAGGCCACGAGGCAGGGGGCGCGCCTAACCCCCTGGGTGCGCCCTCCACCCTCGTGGGCCCCTTGTTGCTCCACCGACCTACTTCTTCCTCCTATATAAGTCAACGTACCCCGCAAACATCCAGGAGCACCATGAAAACCTAATTCCACCGCCGCAACCTTCTGTACCCGAGAGATCCCATCTTGGGGCCTTTTCCGGAGCTCCGCCGGAGGGGGCATTGATCACAGAGGGCCTCTACATCAACTCCATGGCCTCTCCGGTGATGTGTAAGTAGTTTACTTTAGACCTTCGGGTCCATAGCTAGTAGCTAGATGGCTTCTTCTCTCTATTTGGATCTCAATACAAAGTTCTCCTCGATTCTCTTGGAGATCTATTCGATGTAATCTTCTTTTGCGGTGTGTTTGTCGAGATCCGATGAATTGTGGGTTTATGATGCAGATTATCTATGAACAATATTTGATTCTTCTCTGAATTCTTTTATGTATGATTGGTTTATCTTTGCAAGTCTATTCGAATTACCAGTTTGGTTTGGCCTACTAGATTGATCTTTCTTGCAATGGGAGAAGTGCTTAGCTTTGGGTTCAATCTTGCGGTGCTTGATCCTAGTGACAATAGGGGAAATGACACATATTGTATTGTTGCCATCGAGGATAAAAAGATGGGGTTTATATCATATTGCATGAGTTTATCCCTCTACATCATGTCATCTTGCTTAAGGTGTTACTCTGTTCTTATGAACTTAATACTCTAGATGCATGCTGGATAGCGGTTGATGTGTGGAGTAATAGTAGTAGATGCAGAATCGTTTCGGTCTACTTGTCGCGGACGTGATGCCTATATACATGATCACGCGTAGATATTCTCATAATTATTCGCTTTTCTATCAATTGCTCGATAGTAATTTGTTTAGCCACCGTAATACTTATGCTATCTTGAGAGAAACCACTAGTGAAACCTATGGCCCCCGGGTCTATTTTCCATCATACAAGTTTCCAATCTATTTTATTTTGCAATCTTTACTTTCAATCTATATAATAAAAATACCAAAAATATTTATCTTATTATTATCTCTATCAGATCTCACTCTTGCAAGTGGCCGTGAAGGATTGACAACCCCTTTATCGCGTTGGTTGCGGGCTTCTTATTTGTTTGTGTAGGTACAAGGTGACTCATGCGTGGTCCCCAACTGGATTGATACCTTGGTTCTCAAAAACTGAGGGAAATACTTACGCTGCTTTACTGCATCACCCTTTCCTCTTCAAGGGAAAACCAACACAGTGCTCAAGAGGTAGCAAGAAGGATTTCTGGCGCCGTTGCCGGGGAGATCTACACCAAGTCAAGACATACCAAGTACCCATCACAACTCTTATTCTTCGCCTTACATTATTTGCCATTTGTGTCGGGTGGTAGGTGCGACATATGCCAACGGGTGGCTTATCATTGTGGGAGCCAGTAAGACGTCGCCGGTGCCTGGAAATGGGATGAGGCTAAGACATGCACGCCGGCGAATCTTACCCAGCTTCGGGGCTCTCCGTGGAGATAACACCTCTCCTGCTGCTCTGCGGGGTCTCCGCATGATCACTAGATGGACAAGTAGCTACACAACGATCCTTGAGCTGTTCGGTGGGAGGAGGAAGAAGGGCTCGGCTAGCTTGCTTCTTCTCCTTGTGTGGTGTCTAAAACTAGCTGGGGGTCCAACCCTTTGCATGGGTGCCCCGGGGGGTTTATATAGGCCTACCCCCCGGGGGTACAATGGTAATCCGGCTGGGCGTGGGGCCCAGCCATCTGTGTCTTCGCTATCTGGCTTCTGCGCCGGCTGCTGGGGCCCGCCGGCTGCCGGCTCCCTGGTCGACAGGCAGGCCCCACTGCCCAGGGCCTTGTCGGTGGCTGGTTGCTGTTGCTCAATCTTGGTTACGAGGGCTTCGCCGAGGTAAGCATGGCTACAGTGCTGCCGTCCGGCGGGTGGCCACTGTAGCCTCACCACGTCTTGTCTCCTTAATGGGGCGTCTCCTTCGAGGGGGTGGCAAGCCGGCTGGAGAGAGCTGGCTCTGTCTCGGGCCGACTGGGGGAGGCCAGGCCGCCTTCAGGTGTCTCTCTGCCTGAAGGGGCCCACCGCCCGTGGGCCATACTAGTAATCCGTCGTGGATTACGTCAGGGTCAGTGTGGCAACAGTGCCGCGCCGGACGGGTCATGGCCTCCCGTACGGCGCTCTGTGCCAGGCGCGCTCCGAGATTCGGGGGTGGCTTGCTCCACTGTAGCCACGCCCCGTCACATCTCCGTTAGGTGGATGCAAACTTTGAGGGTACGGTCTCGACTGCTTTATGGGAGCCGGCTTCTTGGAGTCGGCCTCCTCGCGGTCGGCTTCTTGGAGTCGACCTCCCATGGCCTTCTTTATGAGGGCTAAAGTCGGGCTGCCTTCCGAAAGCCGGCCTGGGTGATGGCCAGCGAGGGGAAGGCGGCCCCATGTCTTGGATTCTTGAGAGCCGAACGGGCTCGTAATTTTTTCAGAAGGGCCAGGGGATGCCGGCTAGGCTACCCATGGCTATTTACTCCGACAGTAGTCCCCGAAGCTGAGCGAGCTTCGAGGCTGATAAGGGGACGAGAAGCTTGGTCAGCTTCCTATCCTGCGGGGCCGGCCTTGCTTGTGCGTGCCAACTTCAGAGAGCTCCGGTTCTCGTAGGAGAGAACGCGGGCCACGTGGCAAGGAAATCCTGCCAACGCACGCGCGAGACGGGACGTCGCAGCAGGTCCGGGCCCGCCACTCACAGGCCTCGGTCCGAGCGCGGATCTTCCGTGGCCCACATGGACCGCTCGCCTTCCCGCGGCGGTTTTATTTCGCTGTTAGGGCGTAATAAACGCGGGACGTGGAGGAGTGGGCACGATCGATCCCCACGTTTCCCCACGCCATGCCTCCTCGACTCCGCCACGCGAGCCTATAAGTTGGGGGAGGAGGGGGAGCGACAGAGGTTCGCACGCTCTCCCTCGCTCCGCCCCTTCTCGTCCTACTTTCTTCCTCTCGTCGCCGCCGCAGCCTCCCGTCTCAGCGCCGCCGTGCCGCCACATCGTCTTGCTCCCATGGCGCTGTCGAGCTCGTGGGATGGCTCCAACGTCCACGAGGACCATGTTGAGTTCCTCCGCCAGACTCGGCGCCTGCCCGACGCCAACCTTGTGCGGGTCCGCCTGGCGCCAGAGACGGAGATCTCGCCGGCACCAGAGGAGGGCGAGCGGGTCGTCTTCCGCTTGCACTTCCTGCGCGGCTTCGGCCTTCCGGCGAGCGGATTTCTGCGCTCCTTCCTCGAGTTCTACAACCTTCAGCCGCATCACCTCATGCCCAATGCGGTGATGCTGCTGTCGGCCTTCGTCTCCCTCTGCGAAGGTTTCTTGGGGCTGCTCCCCACGCTGGAGCTCTGGGGGGAGTTCTTCCAGAGCAAACTCGGCACCGTCGTCGCAGGCGTGCCTGCCCCCTGCGGGGCCTTCATCGCCATGAGGAGGGCGGGCGAGAACAACCCGTTCCCGCCCATCCCCCTGATCCAGTCGGTGAAGATCTGGCAGAAGTCGTACTTCTACATGAAGAACGTCGCCGAGCAAGGAGACTACATCAACCTGCCGGCTTAAGTAGCCGGCCCGCCGGCTGGGAGGCAGCCCTCATGGAGTTTCCGGTCCCGGTCGCTTTCTCAGGCCGGGAACGCTGCCGTCTCCCGTCTTCTGGTGATGATCCAGTCGGAAGGCCTGAGCGGGGCCGACTTGGTGGCCGCCTTCATGGAGCGCCGGATATCTCCTCTCCAAAGCCGGCCCCACATGATGTGTCAGATGAGCGGCCGCTTCGACCCAAGCCGGCTGAGCACCAGGGAGATGCCTCATGCAGAGGTATCGTACATGGTAAATTACATCTCCAATTGCAAGCTCGCCGAAGACTGGCGATACGGCAAGGCACCGTATTCTCACGCCAACCCTCCGCCCGTGGTAAGCCTTCCTCTCTTTCTTCTTTTCGTCGGTAGCCGACTTTATGATGGCCGGCTTTTGATCGGCCGGTTCTTCTTAGCAGAACCCCCTTCTCCCGCCGGCGACCGGGGCAGCAGGGAAAGAACGCCAGTACGCCCCCAACCACACAGCGAACGACGTTGACGACCCGGATTTGGGGGCGGCCGCCATGGAAGACGCCGTCATGGGGGACGACGCCGAGCCCGGGGGCTCAAGGCTTACCGCCAGCTTCGAGGACTGGCCGGATGATGCTGAAGCCGAAGTCGCCCCGCGTCGCCAACCGGCGGCCGACCATCAGGGCGCGGGCTCGTCCATCGCGCCGGCTGCAGGCGGCGGCGCACAGAAGCGCCGGGCCGCTTCAGGCCTCTTTGGCAGTCGGCCGAAGAAGTCCAAAGCCTCCACCGCGGCGACCAAGCGAGATGAGGCGGCTGCGAAAGCGGCCCGCTTCCGCAAGGCGGTGAAGCAGCCTCAGGCGGTCTCAGCATAAGTCGTTGATTGCTTTGTCGCATGCTTTGCATCGTTCTCTCTTGTTCGAAAATTCTTCTTAACCCTTTCCCTCATGTTGGACAGGGCGCCGCTTTCCCTTGAGTGAGGTCCGGGCGGCTCCGTAGTGGGGCCAGATGGAGGGTCTTCGAGCTCCCGCCGCGTGGACCCCCGCGCCGACCTCAGGGAGGCCACGGAGCGGAACGCCCGCGAGGCGCGCGAGGAGCATGAGGCGGCGGAAAAAGCGGCCGCCCAGGCGGCGAGGGAGCAGGCCGACGCGGCGGCCAAGGCCCAGGCGGAGGCGGCGACCGCGGGGACGGTGGCGGAGGGCTCGCGCGACCAGCCTCCGCTGCTCGCCATTCCCCTCCGAGCCGTGGCCCCTGACACCCCATTGCCCTTGGCGGAGGAGATCGTCCAAGACCCGCCGCTGACGGAGAGGAGGGAGGACCCCGTGTTCTTCGTGGGGAGAGCGCCGCCGGCAGCGCCAACCGGGGCGGGCCAAGGCGTCCAATCATCGGCGGCGCTAGAGGAGCCGGCCGGGGGTGAGCCGGAGGGCGGAGCCGGCCTCGAGGTGGAGCGGGTGACGCATCGGCGCGCAGGGGGAGGCGCCGCTCCGGCGGAGTCGCGCCGAGTTGCGGGCACAGGCCAGTCGGCGGAGGATCTGGAGGCGGCCAGTACCGCCACGTCCGAGTGGACTCCCAGCGGGGGGACTGGCGAGCTGAATGTGGCGGCTCAAGGGGTCCAGAGCCGGCTTCAAGCTCAAGCCGCCCTGCTGCAGCAGTTCACCCAGGAGTTCCTGTCGACGCGAGCCGCCATCCGGGTAAGTCCTTCATTCTTGGCCGCTTTGATTTCTTGATTTCTTCCGTGGGGGCGCGTCAGCACACCCACAGGGTGTAGTCCCCGAGATTCGGGCCGACTGCTGCGCAGTCGGGTCAGATCTTTCTTGACGACTGTCTTATTTTTGCTTCCTGTCTGAACTTCCAGGAGTATCACAACTCCCGTGCTGCCGCCTTCAACTCCCAGGCTCGGGAGTTGAGTCGGAGGACCGACGACCTGGCCGACAGCCGAAGTAAGTTCTTGATCTTTGTCTGTCTTCCTGTGGGGGCGCGTCAGCGCACCCACTGGGTGTAGTCCCCGAGATTCGGGCCGACTGCTGAGCAGTCGGGTCGGATCTTCCTTGACGACCTTTTCCTTATTAGTTTTTCTTCTTCTTTGTCTTCAGGGGCCAACGCCGACTTGAGGAAGGAGCTCGGCGAAGCACGGGCCGCCCTTCATACCAAGGATGCTGAGTATGCAACCTTGGTCCAGGAGCGTGACCGCCTGGCCAAGAAGCTGGCTGACCAAGAGAAGAGCCACAAGGCGGCCTTGCAGAAAGCGCAGGATAGCGAGGCCGCCCTGAAGGCAGAGTTTGAGACCGAGGCGGCGAGCTGGCTGAGACTCGGCGAGCACTGGATGAAGGCTTCGGCCGCATCAAAGACTTGATCGACGGTAAGCCGCCTTCCTCGCTCCTCTCCTGCCCCTTGGCGCCTGGTTCTTGGCCTAACTTGTGCTGCTGCCTATTTTCTTGTGCAGACTACTTTCCTGGCTACTCCGCCTTCGCCGCCCAAAGCATCGAGGCCCATCGCGAGGCGCGCCGTCAGGCGGGGGCCAACATCGCCCGGACACGAACCGGACACTTGAGGAGCAGCTCTTGGCTGTCCAGGCGCGGTTGCAGCCGGCTCATCGGATGCTTCGCCGGCTCCAATGTGCCGGGGCGCAGGTGTTGGCCGCCCTCTGGCCCGGCGAGACGATCCCCCGCACCCCAAGCCGGACTGCCGACTGGCTGGAGGTCGCAGTCGGTCGCTTTGAGGCTTGGAAGGCGTCGGCGGCCCGCCTCGGAGCCGGGCGTGCGTTGGAGTTCATTCGGGCTTGGTACCCAGGGCTGAGCCTGGACCAGCTGCGCACTTGGCGGATGGAGGCCGACGCGGAGCTGGAGGAGGTGAGGCCGGCTATCGCCCAGCGAGCTTCGACGATCGCTGAGTGCACCGACATCAGCGTTTTCACACCCGAAATCAATGATGACGGTGTTGCCCAGCCGGAGGAGTGGTTTGGGCTGAACCCGGCGGTGGGCGAGGACTCGGCGGAGGAGATCGCCTCCAGCGACGAGGGCGAGGATGACGAAGAGGAGCACGGTGAAGACGTCGAGCCGGCTGGTGAAACAACCGGCCGACCTCAGGCCGACCGTGCCTCCAGCAACGAGGCGCATGGAAGCGCGCCCTCTGCGGGAGGCGGTGATCAAGCCGAGGTTCGCCAGCCGGCCGCTCCTTCAGCCGGCACAACCGTCTCCGCCAACCAGCCCGGCTCGTCGGTCGGTCCGCCAGCTTGACCTGCCGTCCTTATTTTTCCTGCTTGTTGTCTTTTGAACAATTTTTATTAGGTTTTCGCAGTTCCACCCACTGGGGGTGTATCCAAACTATGTTGAATGCTGGCCTCTTGGAGGTCTTTTATGTAAATATTATTATGTGCATGTTCGGTTTCCATTCGCATATGCTTTTTATCCTTAGGCTTTTTCCTTTGCCGCCTTCCCTCTTTGGGGAGGCCAGTACTCAAGCTTTCTTGGATTGAAGTGAAGTGAATGGAAACCGGCCGGCCAGCTACTCTGGTAGTTGGTCGGTGGTAGGCGGCAAACCGGCTTTCGATATATTGATCCGTTGGTCCCTGGCCATTTTTCGTGTGGGCATCCTTTCCTGCTTTGGACTCTTGCCAGCCGGACAGCCGGTTCTTCGAACTGCGACTTTGGCAAGAGCTAAGCCTGGGTGTCGGCACACTACTTGTCTGACCGCGGGTAGGACTTCTAATATAACTCCAGTCGGCTAGTCCCCGGGCCGACTAGTCGAACCCGGTGCCGGACAAAACAAGTAAATGAAATGACAAGGTCATAAGCATGATACTTTTCATTCATAGATAAGAGATGGCAGTCCCCGAGCCCTCCTCGGGGGGGCTATTGTCTCGTACTTAATACAAAAGTTAGCGTGATACATACTGCATTTCAACTGTAAAATCTTCGAAGGAGGTTGGCATTCCATGGTCGTTCCGACTCCTTGCCGGAGTCATCTCTCTTGTGTGCCTTTGGCTTCTGCGCGTCGATCAGGTAGTAGGAGTCGTTGCCTAGAGCTCTGCTGATGACGAAGGGGCCCTCCCAAGGGGCCGAGAGCTTGTGCTGACCGGCTGTTCGCTGGATCAGCCGGAGCACAAGATCGCCCTCTTGGAAAGATCTTGGCCTGACCTTCCGACTGTGGTAGCGGCGCAAACCCTGCTGGTAGATGGCAGACCGGCTGAGGGCTAACAGCCGGCCTTCTTCTAGCAGGTCGACACCGTCTTCTCGTGCTTCCTTGGCCTCCGCTTCCGTGTACATGGTTACTCGAGGCGAGTTGAACTCGATGTCAGTTGGGATGACCGCCTCGGCACCATACACAAGGAAGAAAGGGGTGAAGCCGGTTGACTTGTTTGGTGTAGTGCACAGACTCCAGAGGACAGCCGGCAGCTCATCGAGCCAACAGCCGGCTGAACGCTCCAGAGGTACGACCAGTCGAGGCTTGATGCCGGAGAGGATGAGGCCATTGGCTCGCTCGACCTGGCCGTTTGACTGCGGGTGGGCGACGGACGCTAAGTCCAGCCGGATACCTTGGGCTGCGCAAAAACGTGCCAAGGCTCCTTTGGCAAAATTTGTGCCATTGTCGGTGATGATGCTGTGTGGAACACCGTACCGAGTTGTTATGTCTGCGATGAATGTCACAGCAGTCGGCCCATTCAGCTTCTTGATCGGCTTTGCCTCAATCCACTTGGTGAATTTGTCCACAGTGACGAGCAAATGCGTCATGCCGCCGCGCGCCGTCTTGAATGGGCCCACCATGTCCAGTCCCCAAACGGCGAAGGGCCAGGTGAGGGGAATGGTCTTGAGTGCTGAAACCGGCATGTGTTGCTTGGAGCTGAAGAGTTGGCACCCTTTGCAATATTTGACTAATTCTTTGGCGTCATCCAAAGCGGTCGGCTAGAAGAAACCATGGCGGAAAGCTTTGGCGACGAGTGATCTTGAAGCCGCATGGTGGCCGCATTCTCCCTGGTGAATGTCTCTGAGGATTGCAATGCCCTTCTCTTGCTCGACGCACCGTTGGAGGACTCCGGTGACACTGCGCTTGACGAGCTCTCTGTTGACGATTGTGTATGCTCCGGCTCAACGTTGGACTTGTCTTGCCTCTGTTTCGTCAGCCGACAGATCTTGGTTTACTAGGAAGTTGAGGATGGACTGGGCCCATGACGGAGCCGCAACTTCTCCTACTGCCACCAGGGTGGGCGGGCTGGGTGGTGAAATGCTGGAGTCGGCCGCCGGCTGTTGTGCTGGTGCAGTCCCCGGGCCGGCTACGGCAGTCCCCGAGCCGGGTGTGGTAGTCCCCACGCCGGTTGCCGAAGTCCCCGGGCCGACTACTGAAGCCCCGGAGTCGCCTGCTTGGTTCTTCGAGCCGGACCCGGCCGCGTCGGGGTTAGGCGGCACAAAGATGGAATCGGACTCTGGAGACGGCTTGATGGACGGCTTGAGGAGGCGTTGTAGAGCGACGCCGGTTGGTATTGCTTGTCGAGTGGAGCCTATTCGAGCCAGGGCATCGGCTGGCTTGTTGTCGGCTCGCGGTACGTGGAGGAACTCGCATCCTTCAAAGTATCCGCTGAGTTGTTGAACCAGGAAGCGGTAGCTCGCCATATTTGCGTCCTTGGTGTCCCAGTCGCCGGATGATTGTTGGACCACCAAGTCCGAGTCGTCATAACATAGGATCCGGTGAATGCCGAGTTCTTTGGCAAGCCGGAGCCCGTGTATGAGCGCCTCGTACTCGGCCACGTTGTTGGAGGCGGCAAAGTGAATCTGCAGCGTGTATCTGAGCTTGTCGCCTTTGGGAGAGGTAAGGACGACGCCGGCCCCCAAGCCGGTGCGCATCTTGGACCCGTCGAAGTGCATGCGCCAATGGGTGGAGTCGGGAGCCAGCGGCAGGTATTGGGTCTCGGCCCAGTCGACGAGGAAGTCGGCTAGTGCTTGGGACTTGATGGCGGTGCGGGGCTGGTAGAAGATTGTGTAAGGGGCCAGCTCGATGGCCCATTTCGCCACCCGGCCAGATGCGTCCCGGCTGCCTATGATCTCGGCCAGCGGGGCGGTGCATACGACCGTGACGGGATGCTCTTGAAAGTAGGGCTTCAGCTTCTTGGCGGTGAAGTACATGCCATAACACATCTTCTGGTAGTGCGGGTAGTTCTACTTTGAAGCGGACAACACCTCGCTCAAATAATACACCGGCCTCTGGACCGGCTGGGCTCGGCCTTCTTCTGGGCGTTGGACTACGATGACGGTGCTGACCACCCGGCTGGTTGCGGCAATGTAAAGGAGCATGGGCTCTTTCTCAGTCGGTGCCGCTAGGACGGGCGGCATGGCCAGCATCTTTTTCAGCTCGTGAAAAGCTTGATCGGCCTGGTCGTTCCACTCGAAGTGAGTGCTCTTCTTCATGAGGCGGTAGAGGGGGAGAGCTTTCTCTCCGAGCCGGCTGATGAAGCGGTTCAAGGAGGCCAAGCATCCGGTGAACTTTTGGATGTCTCGAAGCTTGGTGGGGATCGCCATTCTCTCGATGGCCTTGATCTTCACCGGGTTGCATTCGATGCCGCGTTCGGAGACCAGGAAGCCTAGGAGCTGGCCGGCTGGCACTCCGAACACGCATTTCTTGGGGTTGAGCTTGATTTGGAACCGGCGTAGGTTCTCAAACGTTTCTTTGAGGTCTCCCAGCAAGGTGCCGCGCTTCTCCGTCTTCACCACAATGTCGTCCATGTAGACGTGAGCGTTTCTGCCGAGTTGCTTGAGGAGGCACTTCTGCATGCAACGCTAAAAAGTAGCACCGGCATTTCTTAAGCCAAATGTCATAGTCAGGTAGCAGAAGGCTCCAAATGGCGTGATGAAGGCGGTCTTCAGGCGGTCGTCCGGATCTAGCTTTATCTGGTGATATCCTGAGTAAGCATCCAAGAAACTCAACAGCTCGCATCCGGCCGTGGAGTCTATCACTTGGTCAATCCTTGGCAGGGCAAAGGGATCTTTGGGGCAAGCCTTGTTAAGGCTCGTGTAGTCTATACACATGCGCCACTTGTTGTTCTTCTTTAGCACGAGGACCGGGTTGACGAGCCACTCTGGAAAGAAAACTTTCATAATGAAGCCGGCTGCCAGAAGCCGGGCTATCTCCTCCCCTACAATCCTGTGTTTCTCCTCTGACAGTCGGCAAAGGGGTTGTTTGACTGGCTTTGTGTCTTCTCTGACATGTAGTTTGTGCTCGGCGAATTTCCTCGGAACACCCGACATGTCCTTGGGGGACCATGCAAAGATGTCCCGATTCTCACGGAGGAAATCGGCGAGCTCGCCTTCCTATTTGCTGTTCAGGCTTGCCCCAATGACGGCAAACCTCTCTGGGTGCTCAGGGTCAAGAGGTATCTTCTTCGTCTCCTTGGCCGGCTGGAAAGACCCTTGAGCATCATGCTCCTTGGGATCGGGGGACACGGCCGACTGCTTGCCGGCTATGGCCACGACTCGGTCCAACATCTTGTTTTCTTCGGCAATCACAAGGGACTCGGCCAGCCGGCTGCTGGCTGCTGCGCACTCAGAGGACTTCTTGTAATCGCCGGCTATGGTGATGACGCCTTTGGTGCTTGGTATCTTCATCTTGAGGTATGCATAGTGGGGAACTGCCATGAATTTGGCCAAGGAAGGTCGGCCAAGCAATGCATGGTAAGGGCTCTCCAGGTCCACCACTTCGAACCAGATCGCTTCCCGGCGAAAATTCTCCTTGTCCCCAAAAAGTACATCAATCTTGATCTTGCCAATGGGGGCGCAGGATAGGCCGGGTACAATGCCATGGAACACTGTCCGAGTAGGCATGAGCTGCTTCGTCTTGACATTTAGCTTCTCCATGGTGTCACGGTACAGGATGTCGATGCTGCTCCCGCCGTCTATCAGCACGCGGGAGAAGCGGGCAGCGCGTCTGTCCGTCGTGAGGGTGGCTTCCAGGACCAGCGCATAAGAGCCGGGAGACGGCATCACCTCTGGATGGTCGGCCCGGCTCCAGCTGATGGGTTTTTCTGACCAATGCATGTGTCCGGCGGGGTTGGCAGCAACCACACTGACTTCCTGGTGCTCTCGGCGTTTGCTGCGCCGGTCTTCGGGCTGGCTTGTAAAGACGATGTAGGTTGCTTGCTCATCGGGGAATTTGTCGTGCACGACTCCGACTGCGGGCCGAGCGGCCGGAGGCGGCGGGCCGGCAGGCGGAGGCGGCGCGAGCCCCTCGCCTTTAGAGATTCGGGTGAGCCAATGGCACTTCCGGGTTGTGTGGTTGGACGGCTTCGCGTCGCTGTGGAACTTGCATGCGGTGTCGAGAGTTTGCTCGTAGGAGAAGGCCGGCTGCCAAGCCGGCTTGCTGCCCTTGGGCTTCTTGGGCGCGGGTCGCCCTTCAGGCGGCACGTCTTTAACTGTGGCCACCTGCCGACTGGCGGGAGGCGGCGCGGGGCCCTTGCGCTTGTGGTCGTTTGAGTGTGGGCGTCGGCCGGAATCCCCAGCCGGCGTCTTGGGCGCCGGGCTGAGTACTTTTCCGGACGCGTCTACCCGGAGCTCGGTCTTCATTGAGGAGTCGGCGGTGGCGTACTTGTCCGCTATGTCCAGAAGCTCGTCGAGGGTAGTCGGCTCGTCGCACAGAAGCTTGTGCTTGAGGAGGGTGCCTTCTCGACACCCGGCTGTGAAGTATTCTATGGCTTGCACCTCGTGCACCCCCTCGCAAGAATTGCGGAGCTCGGCCCAGCGCGTGAGGTAGTCGTGAGTGGACTCGGCTGGGCCCTGTACCCACAGGGAGAGCTGCCTGAGCTTGGGGGCCCGCTTGTAGGTGATGGTGAAGTTACGGATGAAAGCTTCGGTGAAATCTAGCGAGCTGTTGATGCTGAGAGGCTTGAGGCTGTTGAGCCAGGTTCGCGCCGTGCCTTGCAGCATGAGGGGCACGTACTTCACGGCAACGCGCCGGTTGCCGTTGGCTATGCTGACAGCCGTGGAGTAGTCGATCAACCAATCTTCCGGCTTCACGGAGCTGTTGTACTTGGGCGTGTCTCTTGGGAGCGAGAACCCTTTGGGGAAAGGCTCGTCGCGGATGCGGGGGCCGAAACAAGGCGGGCCGACATCGTCTTGTTCTTCCAGCGCCAGGGATCGCGCCAGGCGGTCGATCCGATGGAGGGCGTCGTTCTTGCCGACTCCTTCGCGGCGACCTAGTCGACCGCTGAGAGTCGGGTGCGCCACTGGCGGCGGGGTGGGATATCTCTCTCCACGGGGTCGAGGCGGAGGCGGGTTGCCCCGCCATTCCATGGCTCGGGGATGGCCGTCCGCGTCTCGCTCGATGGAGATTCGGGTCCAGCTGCGGCTGGCAGCCGACTCTTTCTCGTGCCGCGCGCGGGTGTTACTCGTAGTCGGTGTCCGGGACGTCGCGCCGTGATCTCGGCGTGGGGGAGGGCTTCCGGCGCGGGCGTCGGCTTCGTGCCGCTGCGCGGCTGCATCGATCAGCTGCTGGATGCGTCGGGTCATGTGGGGGAGTTCTTCAGCCCCCAGTCCGTCTAGCTCGTCTACGGCCGCCTGGGCGGCGCGCAGGTTCTCGAGTGGAGTGGCGTAGACTGGGCGGTCGACTCCTAACATGTCGGCGATGACGGCACCGCGTTGCTTGACAATGCCGGCCCGGCTTGGCCCGCCCGGGGCCGGCGTGCCGAAGGCAGCGCGGTCAGCTTCGCGCTGGTAGGCCTCGGTGAGGCGTCTCACAGAAGCCAGCGTTCGGCCCTCTATGAGGAGGGCGAGGCGGCGCGCTTCCAGTGCTTCGTCGTCAGCATCAGCCGGGAGGGGGGTGGACAAGTCGTGGGCCGCCGCGTGCAGGGCGTCGTGGGCGCTCTCGTCGGCCGGGCCGCCGTGGCCGACAACCATCACTTCGGTGGTGACAGCGTGGCGGCCATCGGCTCGAGGAAGCGGGTCGTGGTAGATCGTGACGTTGGTGGGGAAGGTGTCGAAGGAGGCCGTGCCGGAGTCGACAGGCATCGGGTCGGTGGAGCCAACCGACTCCAGATCCACAGCGGGCTCGCTGGAGACATGGAGCTGGCCGAGGAGGTTGGCGAGGTGGTCGGTGTCCGCATCAGAGGCGAGCTCGTCGGAGATGAGGGTTTCGTCGAGGAGATTGGCGAGGCTGCCCGCCGCACAGATGCTGGTGACGCCTTGCTGCGCGTCGTGGCAAGCGCCATCGGGCGTGCCGGGCGGGCTACGCTCACTGGGGAGGAAGAGGGTTCCCGTCCAAAACAGGTTTCCGGACGATGGTGCACCTGGCCCCACGGTGGGCGCCAAATGTCGGGTGGTAGGTGCGACATATGCCAACGGGTGGCTTATCATTGTGGGAGCCAGTAAGACGTCGCCGGTGCCTGGAAACGGGATGAGGCGAAGACATGCATGCCGGCGAATCTTACCCAGCTTCGGGGCTCTCCGTGGAGATAACACCCCTACTGCTGCTCTGCGGGGTCTCCGCATGATCACTAGATAGACAAGTAGCTACACAACGCTTCTTGAGCTGTTCGGTGGGAGGAGGAAGAAGGGCTCGGCTAGCTTGCTTCTTCTCCTTGTGTGGTGTCTAAAACTAGTTGGGGGTCCAACCCTTTGCATGGGTGCCCCAGGGGGTTTATATAGGCCTACCCCCCGGGGGTAATAATGGTAATCCGGCTGGGCATGGGGCCCAGCCGTCTGTGTCTTCGCTCTCCGACTTCTGCGCCGGCTGCTGGGGCCCACCGGCTGATGGGTCCCGCCGGCTGCCGGCTCCCTGGTCGACAGGCAGGCCCCACTGCCCAGGGCCTTGTCGGTGGCTGGTTGCTGTTGCTCAATCTTGGTGACGAGGGCTTCGCCAAGGTAAGCATGGCTACAGTGCTGCCGTCCGGCGGGTGGCCACTGTAGCCTCACCGCGTCTTGTCTCCTTAATGGGGCATCTCCTTCGAGGGGGTGGCAAGCCGGCTGGAGAGAGCCGGCTCCGTCTCGGGCCGACTGGGGGAGGCCAGGCCGCCTTCAGGTGTCTCTCTGCCTGAAGGGGCCCACAGCCCGTGGGCCGTACTGGTAATCCATCGTGGATGACGTCAGGGTCAGTGTGGCAACAGTGCCGCGCCGGACGGGTCATGGCCTCCCATACGGCGCACTGTGCCAGGCGCGCTCCGGGATTCGGGGGTGGCTGGCTCCACTGTAGCCACGCCCTGTCACATCTCCGTTAGGTGGATGCAAACTTTGAGGGTACGGTCTCGACCGCTTTATGGGAGCCGGCTTCTTGGAGTCGGCCTCCTCGCGGCCGGCTTCTTGGAGTCGGCCTCCCATGGCCTTCTTTATGAGGGCTAAAGTCGGGCTGCCTTCCGAAAGCCGGCCTGGGTGACGGCCAGCGAGGGGAAGGCGGCCCCATGTCTTGGATTCTTGAGAGCCGAACGGGCTCGTAATTTTTTCAGAAGGGCCAGGGGATGCCGGCTAGGCTACCCATGGCTATTTACTCTGACAATTTGCCTCTCGTTTCCTCTCCCCCACTTCACCCTTGCCATTTTATTCGTCTCTTTCCTATTTGTTTTCTTGTACCATGGCCAATTCAAAAGGGGCTAAGGGTTCTCTCCCGGGTTTTACCGTGGATAGTCCCTTTGTCCTCTCTAACCTCATAAATAATGATGCTATGGAGAGACCTACCGGGGTTGTCAATGAGAGTTTGAATAATTTTGATGACGTTGAACCCGGAATTTTTCGTTATTTATTTGATGAATCTTTGAAAGACGCTTGGGATAGGCTATTAAGGATCCGAGCTAGCTATGTGCCACAATATCAAATTGAGGTTTACCCGAAAAGCTTTTATATTGGTCTACCCTCCTCGTTCAAGCAAGTTCTAGATTCTATCTTTGAAGAAGGTTTTCTTGAGGGGGATCCCATTGATACTTATGAAAAGATGAAAACTATATTTGGGCACCGCATGAGTGAGAAGGTTGAATCTACATCTCTTTTGTGCTTTTATCAAAATGAAATTATCAAAGAAATGAAGGCTAGCTTAGATGCCAATTTCCGTAACGTGCTTAATCTTTCTTCCACCATTAATGGCCATGTGCTATCTCAAAATAGAAAGATAAATGCTATAGAAAAGATTTTTTCTCTTTTCTTTCCTAATACCAAAGATGGCAATACCTAGATCTATCCTTGTTTTTATGCCTAACTAGGGGCGTTAAACGATAGCGCTTGTTGGGAGGCAACCCAGTTTTATTTTATTATGCTTTTTGCTCCTTTTTAGTAATAAATAATTTATCTAGCCTCTGTTTTGGTTGTGTTTTTTGTGTTTAATTAGTGTTTGTGCCAAGTAGAACTGTTGGGAAGACTTGGGGAAAGTCTTTTTGATCTTGCTGTGAAAAACAGAAACTTTAGCGCTCACGAGAATTGCTGCCATTTTATTTGGAAAGTGCTATTTAGTTAATTCTTTTTGAAGATGATCAATAGATAAATTCCTCAAATCCAGCAATTTATTTTAGAATTTTTGGGGTTCCAGAAGTTTGCGTTAGCTACAGATTACTACAGATTGTTCTGTTTTTGACAGATTCTGTATTTCCTGTGTTGTTTGCTAATTTTGATGAATCTATGGCTAGTAAAAGAGTTTATAAACCATAGAGAAGTTGGAATACAGTAGGTTTAACACCAATATAAATCAAGAATGAGTTCATTACATTACCTTGAAGTGGTGTTTGTTTTCTTTCGCTAACGGAGCTCACGAGATTTTCTATTTTGAGTTTTGTGTTGTGAAGTTTTCAAGTTTTGGGTAAAGATTTGACGGATTATGGAAAAAGGAGATGCAAGAGCCTAAGATTGGGGATTCGCATGGAACCCTAAGGAAAAAATTCAAGGACACCAAAAAGCCTAAGCTTGGGGATGCCTCGGAAGGCATCCCCTCTTTTGTCTTCGTCTATCGGTAACTTTACTTGGAGCTATATTTTTAGTCACCACATGATATGTGTTTTGCTTGGAGCGTCTTGTATGATTTGAGTCTTTGCTTTTTGGTTTACCACAATCATCCTTGCTGTACACACCTTTTGAGAGAGACTCACATGATTTGAAATTTATTAGAATACTCAATGTGCTTCACTTATATCTTTTGAGTTATATAGTTTTTTCTCTATTGCTTCACCTATATCTTTTAGAGCACGGCGGTGGTTTTATTTTATAGAAATAGTTGATCTCTCATGCTTCACTTATATTATTTTGAGAGTCCTTTAGAACAAAATGGAAATTTGCTTTTAGGAATAATATTCATAGAAGTGCATTGAATACTATGAGAAGTTTGATACTTGATAATTGTTTTGAGATATGGAGATGGTGTAACGCCTCGAGTCCGTTGCGCCAGGTGTCTTCCAGTTAGGCAGTGTTGTTGTCTTGTCTTTTGTTTGTGTGTCATGCATTTCATATCATGACATCATGTGCATCGCATTTGCATACATGTTCGTCTCATGCATCTGAGCATTTTCCCCCTTGTCTGTTTTGCATTCCAGTACTCCTATGTCCTCCGGCGCCCTCTTTTGTCTCTTTTCATGTGCGGGTGTTAAACGTTCTCGGATTGGAACAAGACTTGCCTAGCGGCCTTGGTTTCCTACCGGTAGACCGCCTGTCAAATTTCGTGCCATTTGGACTTCGTTTGATACTCCAACGGTTAACCGAGGAACCGTAAAGGCCTCGTGTGTATTGTAGCCCAACACCCCTCCAAAGTGGCCCAAAAACCACCTAAACCTCTCCATCCTCTCGGTCGTTCAATTACGATCGCGTGGCTGAAAACCACACCTCATTTGGACTCTCCTAGCTCCTTCTACCTATAAATATGTGACCCCCTCGAAATTTCGCGCAGTACAAACCCTAGATCCACTCCTCTCCACGCCGTCGGACAAATTCCTCACCGGCCGGACATGTCCGCTCACCCGGCCACCTCACTCCGCCCTATCAGGGGCCAACACCTCACCACCGCTTCGAAGTCGTCCACTCCCTTCGCGCCATGTGGCCGCCCGCTCCTCCTCCACCGCGCCGGCCCGCGGAGCCCATCGCGGACCTGCCCGGCCCGAACCGCCAGCGCCGCCGCCTGGGGATCTCCGCTGCCTGCCTCCCGCGTTGTGCCTTTTGCTCGAGTCCTCATCGCCGGTGAACCCCCCTGCGCTGCCAAGCGCTTCCACCGGAGTCCCTCCTCGGCGTCTGCACCTCCTCAGCCGCCGGAGATCGCCTCGTCTCCACCGCGGCCAGATCTGTCCACCCGTGCCCGCTTCCGACCTTCTTCGCGCCGCCTACCTCATCACCGGCGAGCACCGCTCCGCCCCGTCCCAGGCCGTCCCGCCGCGACCCCGTCTTCCCCGTCGCCGGTGGCGCCCGCCGCAGCCGCCCCTGTCTCGATCCCGATCGGATCGGGAGAGACGACCGTGTCGCTTCGCGCCCGCGTGGGCCCCGCCTAGCCAACCTCCTCCCCGACCCATCTCCATGCCAGATCCAGTCCCAGCCGGCCCGATCTGCCTCCTCCTCCTAGCCGGGCCGAAGCCCATGGTGAGCCCGCATCTGTCCTCCGCCCCGTGCGACTGTTACTATTCTACACCCGGGTGTTTTTTCACCAAGTCCCCGAATCCATACATTTTCATGCATACTTCATCATGCCATAACTTCATCATCGTAGCTCTATTTTCATGCGCATGTTATATCAGATTGTTCGTCTGGATGTGATCGTCATTTCATTCCATTGCACCATGTTCATTTGAGTTCATCTTGAGGCCCTAAATGCTGTTGCAAGAGTGCTATGTAATGTTAGTTTATGTTTCTTAACACATTATGAACATTTGTCATTTTTCCATGTTTAATGTGTGCCTCCTATGAACTTGAGCCTACATGTGTTTTGGGCTATGCCATGCCATCTTTACAGGGGTGTATGCCATGTATTTTTGTGATCATTGTGGTGACTAGCACAAGCATGCAAAGTAGCTCTCGTGATGTTGCTGATTTCAGGGACTTAGAATTCTTCCAAGTCATTTCCCTGATGTTATTTTTATGCCAAGTATTCATGTTGCTACAAAGTGATCCATGCTTCTTTTGAGCATGTTCAGTAAGGATGATTTTGAGATATTGTTATGCTCTATCCATCCATGCATTTGTTTGCAATTATGGAGTACCCTAGCATGACTCAATCTTGCTCTACTTTTGCTATAAAATGTTCCTGACAGATTGTTTACATGTTAATCAATTTTGCCGAGGTTGTTGTAGTTGATCCATGCATGCTATGAGAGTGTTCGTGCCATGGTTAGCTTATTGATCATGTCTTCTTGCTGGGTGTATGCTTAGTTTGTCATGCGGTGCCTTGTGGTGAGTGCATCGAGCTCACAAACATGCCTACGTAACTCTGTTTTTCCCATGTCCAGTTTTCTGCTGAGTCTGAATCTGTTAACGAAACTTGCTATGTTTATATGGGTGCCATTGTATCTTCTGATCCCTTTTGGCTTATGGTCAGTAATGGACTTTTGTTATATGCTTTGAGTAGTTTCATGCCATGCCTTTCTTTGCCATGATATGTTCATGTAGCATGTTGTTAGCTTGCTCTAAACATTGCTTCCTGATGTTAAATGCTCACATGTTATTTTCACCAAGTCTGTGAACCTGATATCTTTTGCACTTTTGCCATGCTTGTTTGAGCCTGCTATTGTGTGATTTAGCCATAGCTCAGTGTTCATCTTTTGTCAAGCATCTTGAGTGGATCACTGCCATGTGCTTTGTTGCTATGTTAGAGTGCAGTAGCTTAGTTTCTTGTTGCATTCTAGATGACATCATGTTGTTAATCGCAGCTTAGTGTCATTATTGTTTTGCTTGCCATTTGCAAACCGTGCATCCGATTCCGGTGATCTTTATATCGATTTTGACCGAAATCAACTCATCTTTCCAGCGGCACACTTGGTTTGCCAGGTTGAGGCCTGGTTCAATCTTTTCCTTCTAGAGCATGCATATGCATTGCATATCACATCCCGCATATCATACCATGTTTTGCATCATGTTGCTTGCGAATTGCACCGTGGTTGATCGTGGTTCCCTTTGCTTGTGTTCTTGCTTTGGATAGAGTCAGGAGACGAGTTCATGTTCGAGGTACCCATTGAGTACGCTTACGAGGATCAAGCTTTCATCAACTCGAAGAACTTTGCAGGCAAGATGACCATACCCTTGAAATCACTTCTATCTTTGCTTGCTAGTTGCTGGCTCTATTGCTATGCCTATGCTACGATACCTACCACTTGTTTATCATGCCTCCCATATTGCCATGTCAAACCTCTAACCCACCTTGTCCTAGCAAATCGTTGTTTGGCTATGTTACCGCTTTGCTCAGCCCTCTTATCGCGTTGTTAGTTGCAGGTGAAGATTGGAGTTTGTTCTATGTTGGAACATGTTTATTGTTGGGATATCACTATTATATCTTGTCTACTTTAATGCATCTATATACTTGGTAAAGGGTGGAAGGCTTGGCCTTATGCCTGGTGTTTTGTTCCATTCTTGCCCCCTAGTTTCCGTCATACCGGTGTTATGTTCTTTGATTTTACGTTCCTTACGGGGTTGGGTTATAATGGGAACCCCTTGACAGTTTGCCTTGAATAAAAATCCTCCAGCAAGGCCCAACCTTGGTTTTACCATTTGCCACCTAGCCTTTTTCCCTTGGGTTCTCCAGCTCCACCTCACTACCATTTTCCTTCCCATAAGCTTAAATAGTCTTGATTGCGAGGGTGTGAGATTGCTGAGTCTCCTTGACTCACAGATTACTTCCAAAACCAGATGCAGGTGCCGATGATACCATTCCAGGAGATACGACTGAGCTCAAGTGGGAGTTCGATGAGGACTCAGGACGATACTACGTTTCCTTTCCAGACGATCAGTAGTGGAGCCCAGTTGGGGCGATCAGGGATCTTTTGCATTAGGGGTAGTCTTCTTTTATTTTGGTTCCATAGTCGGACCTTGATTGTATCTGGATGATGTAATGCTACATTCATGTATTGTGTGAAGTGGCGATTGTAAGCCAACTCTGTACCTCTTTCTTATTCAGTACATGGGATGTGTAAAGATTACCCCTCTTGCGACATTGCCTACAATGCGGTTATGCCTCTAAGTCGTGCTCCAACACGTGGGAGATATAGTCGCATCGTGGGTGTTACAGATGGTGATATTAGAGTCATGCTAGTTGAATAGTTGTGAATTTGAGAAATACTTGTGTTGAAGTTTGTCATATCCGTAGCATGCACGTATGGTGAACCGTTATGTGATGAAGTCGGAGCATGATTTATTTATTGATTGTCTTCCTTATGAGTGGCGGTCGGGGACGAGCGATGGTCTTTTCCTGCCAATCTACCCCCCTAGGAGCATGCGCGTAATACTTTGTTTCGATAACTAATAGATTTTTGCAATAAGTATGTGAGTTCTTAATGACTAATGTTGAGTCCATGGATTATACACACTCTCACCCTTCCACCACTGCTAGCCTCTCTAATATCGCGCAACTTTCGCCAATACCATAAACCCACCACATACCTTCCTCAAAACAGCCACCATAACTACCTATTATGGCATTTCCATAGCCATTCCGAGATATATTGCCATGCAACTTTCCACCATTCTGTTATTATGACACGCTTCATCATTGTCATATTACTTGCATGATCATGTAGTTGACATCGTATTTGTGGCAAAGCCACCATTCATAATTCTTCATACATGTCACTCATGCATCATTGCACATCTCGGTACACCGCCAGAGGCATTCACATAGAGTCATATTTTGTTATAACTATTGAGTTGTAATTCTTGAGTTGTAAGTAAATTAAAGAGTGATGATCATCATTATTAGAGCATTGTCCCAGTGAGGAAAGGATGATGGCGACTATGATTCCCCAACAAGTCGGGATGAGACTCCGGACGAAAAATAAAAAAAAGAGAAAAAAAAAGAAAAGAGGCCAAGAAAAGAAGGCCCAAATAAAAAATGATATAAAAGAGAGAAGGGACAATGTTACTATCCTTTTCCACACTTGTTCTTCAAAGTAGCACCATGAACTTCATGATGGAGAGTCTCCTATGTTATCACTTTTATATACTAGTGGGAATTTTACATTATAGAACTTGGCTTGTATATTACAATGACGGGCTTCCTCAAATTGCCTTAGGTCTTCATGAGCAAGCAAGTTGGATGCACACCCACTTAGTTGTTTTGTTGAGCTTTCATACACTCATAGCTCTAGTGCATCTGTTGCATGGCAATCCCTACTCACTCACATTGATATCTATTGATGGGCATCTCCATAGCCCGCTGATACGCCTAGTTGATGTGAGACTATCTTCTCCTTTTGTATTCTCCACAACCACCATTCTATTCCACATATAGTGCTATATCCATGGCTCACGCTCATATATTGCGTGAAGATTGAAAAAGTTTGAGAACATCAAAAGTATGAAACAATTGCTTGGCTTGTCATCGGGGTTGTGCATGATTTAAATATTTTGTGTGGTGAAGATAGAGCATAGCCAGACTATATGATTTTGTAGGGATAACTTTCTTTGGCCATGTTATTTTGAGAAGACATGATTGCTTAGTTAGTATACTTGAAGTATTATTATTTTTATGTCAATATTAAACTTTTATCTTGAATCTTTTGGATCTGAACATTCATGCCACAATAAAGAAAAAATACATAGAGAAATATGTTAGAAAGCATTCCACGTCAAAAATTCTTTTTTTATCATTTACCTACTCGAGGACCAGCAGGAATTAAGCTTGGGGATGCTTGATACGTCTCCAACGTATCTATAATCTTTGATTGCTCCATGCTATTATATTATCTGTTTTGGATATTAATGGGCTTTATTTTACACTTTTATATCATTTTTGGGACTAACCTATTAACTGGAGGCCCAGCCCAAATTGCTGTTTTTTTGCCTATTTCAGTATTTCACAGAAAAGGAATATCAAACAAAGTCCAAACGGAATGAAACCTTCGGGAACGTGATTTTCTCAACAAACGTGATCCAGGAGACTTGGAGTGGGCGTCAAGAAACAATCAAGGAGGCCACGAGGCAGGGGGCGCACCCTCCACCCTCGTGGGCCCCTTGTTGCTCCACCGACCTACTTATTCCTCCTATATAAGTCCACGTACCCCGCAAACATCCAGGAGCACCACGAAAACGTAATTCCACCGCCGCAACCTTCTGTACCCGAGAGATCCCGTCTTGGGGCCTTTTCCGGAGCTCCGCCAGAGGGGGAATTGATCACGGAGGGCCTCTACATCAACTCCATGGCCTCTCTGGTGATGTGTGAGTAGTTTACTTCAGACCTTCGGGTCCATAGCTAGTAGCTAGATGGCTTCTTCTCTCTCTTTGGATCTCAATACGAAGTTCTCCTCGATTCTCTTGGAGATCTATTCGATGTAATCTTCTTTTGCGGTGTGTTTGTTGAGATCTGATGAATTGTGGGTTTATGATGCAGATTATCTATGAACAATATTTGATTCTTCTCTGAATTCTTTTATGTATGATTGGTTTATCTTTGCAAGTCTATTCGAATTACCAGTTTGGTTTGGCCTACTAGATTGATCTTTCTTGCAATGGGAGAAGTGCTTAGCTTTGGGTTCAATCTTGCAGTGCTCGATCCTAGTGACAGTAGGGGAAATGACACATATTGTATTGTTGCCATCGAGGATAAAAAGATGGGGTTTATATCATATTGCATGAGTTTATCCCTCTACATCATGTCATCTTCCTTAAGGTGTTACTCTGTTCTTATGAACTTAATACTCTAGATGCATGCTGGATAGCGGTTGATGTGTGGAGTAATAGTAGTAGATGCAGAATCGTTTCGGTCTACTTGTCGTGGATGTGATGCCTATATACATGATCATGCCTAGATATTCTCATAATTATTCGCTTTTCTATCAATTGCTCGATAGTAATTTGTTTACCCACCGTAATACTTATGCTATCTTGAGAGAAGCCACTAGTGAAACCTATGGCCCCCGGGTCTATTTTCCATCATACAAGTTTCCAATCTATTTTATTTTGCAATCTTTACTATCAATCTATATAATAAAAAAACCAAAGATATTTATCTTATTATTATTATCTCTATCAGATCTCACTCTTGCAAGTGGTTGTGAAGGGATTGACAACCCCTTTATCACGTTGGTTGCGAGGTTCTTATTTGTTTGTGTAGGTACGAGGTGACTCGCGCGTGGTCTCCTACTGGATTGGTACCTTGGTTATCAAAAACTGAGGGAAATACTTATGCTGATTTTGTGCATCACCCTTTCCTCTTCAAGGGAAAACCAACGCAGTGCTCAAGAGGTAGTAGCTATAAGAGATCAAAGAAACTCAAATAACTTTCATGGATATAAAACAATATGACTGATCATAAACTTAAAGTTCATCAGATCCCAACAAACACACCGCAAAAAGAGTTACATCATATGGATCTCCCAGAGACCATTGTATTGAAAATCAAGAGAGAGAGAGAGAGAGAGAGAGAGAGAGAGAGAGATGAAGCCATCTAGCTACTAACTACGGCCCCGAAGGTCTACAAAGAACTAGTCACACATCATCAGAGAGGCACCAATGGAGGTGGTGAACCCCATCCGAGATGGTGTCTAGATTGGATCTGGTCGTTCTCGACTCTACGATGGCTAAAATGGATCATATTGGAGCTAGCCTAGGTAAACTTGGTCATTTTGGAGCTAATATAGCTAAAATGGATCATATTCGAGCTAACCTAGGAAAACTTGGTCATTTTGGAGCTAACCTAGGTAAAATGGATCATATTGGAGCTAACCTAGGTTAAATGGGTCATTTTGGAGCTAACTTAACTAATTATGCCATTTTTTACACAAGTAAGCCAAGTGTATGTCATTATTGAGCAAGCCTAGGAAACTAAGCATATTAGAGCTAACTTATGTCATTTCGGAGGAAACAAAGCTAAGTATATATAGATCATTCTGGAGATCTGACATACCTGACATAGTTCACTCCTCATTCTTCTTCTCCTTCTCCTTCCTCATCCTGATGCGCCAAGAGCGGCGAGGCGGTGGAGGCAGTGGGATGTAATCTTCTACCACAATTGGCATGGTCATGTCACCCGGTTGTGGGATCGCCGGCGCCACCACCATCGTGAGGTCATTGTCAGGCACCACCACCATCGCGAGGCCATCTTCAGGCAGCACCATCGCTAGGTCATCCTCAGCCACCACCATCTCTTGCCCATCGTCAGCCACCACCATCTGTTGCCCATCGTCAGCCTGCACCTCCTCATCCCCACTCTGCTCGTCTTCTTCCACACTCCATTCTGGATCATCCTCGCTGCTGCTTTTGCTGCAACCGGAGTCGCTGCTGCTTTTCCTGTAGCCAGAGTCGCTGCTGCTGCTCCCATTGCCTGACCAAATGCAACAATGACCGTTAACAATCGATGTGAGACAAAGCAAAATGTAGAGGAAGAAGAGGCAGAACATACTGGCATCATCGTCGTCCTGGTAGCGCATGCGACACATAGTCGTGTTGAACACCTTCAGGTGAGCATGGCGTCGCCGTCGTATTGAAGAGAAGGAAGTACCCGTGCCGCAGGTCATAGGCACGGTAGAACTGCTCCCAGCCACGACACAGGTACATGTGGCCGTACCTGATCACCAACTCCACGTCCCAAAGCCTGCGAAGCCCGCTGCCGGCCTGTCGCAGCTTCACATTCTTTGGCCGATGGCCGTCCAGCATCGTCATAAAAGTGCCAGGCAGCCTCTACTGTTTGGGACAAGGAGTGATGTAGCAAACAACAGAGTTATCATAATAAGGTGGGTGAAGGGGAGATCTCTCCTTTTATATACCTGCCTCTTGGAGGAAGTCCCAAGTATGATACTAAAGAACTCAAAAGCATCCAACTCGTACTCCGGTGTGGCAGAGCGGAGCCTGTGGTGACGGCCTCCCCCATCTCTAATAAGCATCAGAAGAGACCAATTAGTATCTAGCTAGAAGAATATCTATAAACATAGAGCCAAGTTTCTAGACATGAAAGAAAACTAAGAAAAAAAGCAATGCACTTGTGCTCAACAACATCAACAACACTTAATTAATTTGGTAGGTTAGTTGGCAATGGCAATTGGCACCCTTCAAAACTAGGAATTTCTTTAGACGTGAAAGAAAAATAAATTTTTGAAAAAAGAGCATAGTAATCTAAAAATAGGAAAAAAAATACACTTCTTCTTCCTCCTCTTTATCTTCTTCTTCTTATTTTTTTCATCTTTCTTCTTTCTTCTTAACCAAAACTAAACCTAAAGTTCCTTGTGGTGTGATCACATTGGAATACTTGTGGCAACAATCATAGTTGCACCATATTTTAGGTGGCTCTAGGTGCCACACACCAAGCAAACAAACATACCTCAAATCAGAAACTAAGGGTAGTGTCCTAAAATCAATTTACTTTGTATGCAAATCAGAACAAGTACCACATCACATTACCATAGGATCCTATTACAGAAAAGGTACGTAAATGCAAGTTGGGGTAAGACATCATAACCATATTCGAGGCATGGGGGCGGGGTGGCACAAGGCGGCGACGGCTAGGGCGCGGGCGGAGAGAGAGATGGGACAGAGAGATGGAGCGCGGGCGGGCGTCGATGGTGTCGGGGTGTCGGCGGTCGGGGGTCGGGGTCTCTTTTTTCCTTTTCTTCTTCTCTTCTTCTTCTTCTTCTTCTTCTTCTTCTTCTTCTTCTTCTCCTCCTCCTCCTCCTCTCCTTCTTCTTCTTCTTCTTCTTCTTCTCCTCCTCCTCCTCCTCCTCCTCCTCCTCCTCTCCTTCTCCTTCTTCTTCTTCTTCTTCTTCTTCTTCTTCTTCTTCTTCTTCTTCTTCTTCTTCTTC